>NC_141038.1:17784375-18111250 GCF_052040795.2 Danio rerio
TTTCTGTAAATCAACTAAAAATTTAAGATAAAATATAAACAGAGCACATTTTAACTTATAGAAGAAAAAAAGCTGATTGTTATATTCACGTTATATACATTTATACCTTAGTTTTAATAATTTACACATAGTATTGAATTATGTTGCTATCTTTCAGTCAAAACTCTCTTCGTGTACTTCAGGGAAAAACAAAACAAAAATCCCAACACTTTGAAAAAGGTCATGGATTGTGAATGGACACTGGGGAAATGCAGTTCTCCTAAGCATCATCTGTTGTGTCCATGCAAGTGCCCCTTAATTGTTTTGGCCTCAATCCAGAGCCAGAGCTCTCTTTAATTTAGCTCAAATTTTCCAATAGAAGCACAGATTGACAGTTTAACTTAGCCACGGATCTGTGCCGCATCCCTGGGCCTGATGCAAAATGAAAGTCATTGCCTTCATCTGGACTGGCCGGTGCGTCTCCCACCAGCCGGTTGCATCAAGATAATTGCTTGTGAAAGAACGAGATTAGTTCTCTTTGTGAGATATCTGATTGTGTGGATTGAATCTGATTGTGTGAATTGGATGATGGTATAACAAGCATGACCTTGTTCACTGCCTGCAGAGTAAATAATTAGGCTGTGCATATGGGCAGTATTACCAAGCTCAGAAGTGACAGTCTCTAACAGGAGAAAGCCTACTAATCCAACCTACTGTCTTCTTGAAATGAACCAAATTGAAGTGACCTACCCCAAAGCACAAAGAGACAAAACCTCTTCAGAGTCAGAGTCTTGATGAAAACAACTTGCATTTTTATTACAAAGTAAATGGCCAGATTGATAACAGAAAACTTGAGTATTTGAAGGTATAGTTTAGTCACAAATGAATATTCATTGAATATCATTTACATATCCTCCACTGCTTCCAAACTTCCTTGAGTTTCTATATTCTGTCGAACATAAAGAAATATATAGTGAGGAATATTGGAAAAAAACAGAACTTGACGTACATATTTTTTTGTCCCTATATGGCCATATTTTCATGCATATTGGTATTTCCAATGTCTGTCCACATGAATACATAAAAACACTTTATGAGGCACTGTCAGAAACATGCCAAAGCAACAGGTGGCGATATATTCCTAACCATAAAGTCATATTGCCTACTCAGAAACCTAAAAAAAAAAGGGTTATTATCATTTTTGGTTTGGGATAACTGTCCATATCAGAATACATGATATAAGCCCTGTTAGCAGAATTATTAGCATTTGGTTATGTCAGCCATTTCATAAACATGCGTCTCTTAAAAAAAACCGGAGATCACTGTGCACAATTGACCCTTTGCTAAGCCCCGCCCTCCTTATTTACTGTTGTTACGCCTGTCAAGCTTTTGTGCCTGGCACGTCTATTACAAAATGTATGCGCCAGTGTCAGACATTCTCAGGGATATAATTAGTCATTTTTGGTGAACAAGTGAGATATCTGAGAAAGCCAGACAAAAAAGGACTGCAGTATGCATTACAGGGGGTATATTCACAACATAATACACAACTAATTAGAAAATAATCTAATCAAAATTAAAGCGTAGCCTATTCATAGGCTGACCATTCAACAGCTTAGTTCATGCACAGCAGGAGAGGTGAAATTTAAAAATAATCTAATAGTAACAAATTAAACAGTGATTTCTCTATTTTTAAGCCAAAAAGCCTGCTAGACTAATTGCTGTGCAATAAAATACAGTGTTACTAACCAATGAGGAAACAAGCATGGGCAGTGCTTCTACATTATTTATTCATCAAAAGAGAAGCCAGAAAGGGGAAATAGATGGATTTATGCCAAATATTGGCAACATTGACGCATAACAATGTATAGTACCAATAACCGTCAGTATGTTTGTGTGCTTTTTATACAGTTTCTATTCTAATTTGTAGTTAAGTGGAAAATATAAATAAATTAAAATGCAAAATCAAAGTATAAATAGCAGAAGTTTCCCTACCAGCAAATATTAATCCGACACCAAATATAAAAGCAGACACTAACCCGCAATAATGTCATCACCAATGACTAATTTTCCAAGACACCGACAAAAACATTGGTGAATTGTAGCTCTGACATGGACATGAGGCATATAAATTACTAAAAAACAGCTGCGAGTGAAGTATATTGATCGCAGTGCTCAGTTTGAGATCATATCTCGGTTTTGTTCGGTTAATATGTAATCCAAATACTTGTATCTCGAAACAGATAGAAATATTACTGGATTGTGCTGCTTTTACAGCCCCTCACACAGCTTGATCCATGATGGGACTTCTCCCATCGGTTTTAGGGGAAAGGGGAAAAAATTCCACCATCAAGTCCATAGTTTTAGGATACCAGTTATCGATTTGGCGTGTGAGTGGTGTGACTTAGCGAAGGGTCAATTGGTCATCACATAAAGCAAATGATGGTGTGGAAAAGCCAAAAACTCCCGTTCTACTAGTTATTTGTCTATACAGACCCTAAAGTTTAAAAAAAAGTCTTTACGCCGACTTGAGTTTTCACAAAGTTTTGCTTAATGGCCAAACAGCTTAAAGAAGCTGCGGACAGGGCCTATGAATGTCAGTGGGATCGTTTTTCCAAAATTCTTCAGAATATTTTGCGTTCAACAGAAAGAAAAAAAAAACAGTTTCAAACCACTAAAGTGTAAGTAAATGAAATGTTATATTTCGGGTGAACTGTCCCTTCAACCCCAGAGTGAATGCATGTATAAAATGAAGTAATGTCTAGAAATCTTAGGTGATAAGAGTGGGTGAGTTACAGTAGGTCTTGAGTCATTTCAAACTCAGATGGCACGGCCACGCAACACCCAGAATCAGTCACTTTCCACCTCATATATGGCACACAAATCTGACTGCAGGTACACAACTTTCAGGAATAACAAAAGGTGCCAGCATTATAATGGCTTCTAAGAAAGACAGTCACTGGATTAAAAAAAAAAAACTTCATAGCTTTGTTTGGATGCTTAGTACAGTATTAAAGTAAAAAAAAAAAAGAGTAACCATTTTGTGATCCTCTGAGATCCTTTCAATAAAACAGTTGAATAATACAATATCTAACAATAATCAACCATTGCTTGAATACTTCATGGAACAACACATGCCAATAATGAACATTAAGTGAAATGGAGCGATTCCACCGATTCTTCATGGTACCATACAGTATCTAAGAAACAATGAATGGATTGTGGTTTGTTAAAGGTTTTTCAATGCACGATGCAGAGACAAAGAACCACCTGATGTGAAGCTGTGCCTTTGCGAAGTGCATTTTAAACCCTTAAACAGTTCAATTCATTGACTATCCCACTTATTCTGTACTCATTTGCTAAGTTAGGTAACTGGGGAGTGCATGCAACACAGCACTGTAAAAAATGCAGGGTTCCACACAATTCATTCATGTTGTCCTAACATAAATTAAGTTAACTTAACACTTTTAACAAATTTGTGTGGCTTGAACATAGAAAAATTAAGTTGTCCCAATGAAATCTTAAGAATTGAGTTGTTGCAGCTCATTTTAAATAAGTAGTTTGAACGAGCAAACAAAAATATTTTTTGAGTGATAATGTTAGCTACCTCTTTGAAAATATTTTGGATCTGCAATTTGTTTAATCCCCATTGGGTCCCTGGTGAAGCACATGTTAGTGTTCTCAAAATTACATAGAATTGTAATGAAGGCTTCGTCAAACTTCATGGAGTTGCAATTGTTACTACTAATGTTTGAGACAAGTGCATTGATTTCAAACCGTGATCAAAACTGACTAAAAATCACCTGTGCATTAAGTTATTTTAAATTTAATGATATTTTAAATTAAATTAACACCTTCCAGCCAAGCGGAATCAAGAATTTAAACAAACCATGGGATAAATGCTTATAACGATATTTTGTGAAATTTAAAGGTTTTTCATGGAACCATACAACCAAGTGTTGATGCAGACTGTGAAAGTTAAGTTGGTATTGTTTAGAAGGTTACATTTGCAATATAGGCACTGTAAAGATGACAAGTCAGCATCATCATCTAAACATCTAACTGTAAACTTTGTGTTTAGTGCTCTGACAAACCAAATCGATGGCAAAAAAGGAATGACTGTGAAAGATGACTATGGATATGTACAAGAAAGCTGCATTGGACACTACACAGTGGTTACATCCAATGAAAAACAAATACGGTTAGCACCTGAATGAGAGAAAATAACTGTCTATATCATCCATATTCTATATTTGTCAATATACTGACTGTAAACAAAGCAGTGCTTGCTAATCATTTTGATTATGATTGTTCTTCACTTTCTTTATTCCAGATGGATCATGTTGTTATATATAATTGCCTATTAAAATGCTCAGGTAAGATGACATTAAATTAAAACAACCCTCTATCTGTGCGGTCTTCAATTCTTTGTTGGCATTTATCGCTTTTAATTTTATTGTCATGCACCAACTCACTTCTTAGACTAAACAGTAAATCAGATTTCTCTTTTACCAATGGAGTCAATGCAGACAGATGGAGATTTGGCCAAAAAAGGCCCCCAATAGGGTCACACTAAAGCCAACAGTGCAGAACACACTGCAAAATCTGAGCTGACCAAATGGCCAGATGTTGGCTGATGGCTGACTGTCAACTTGTGTCAAGGACTTTAGACAACTAGGAAATTATATGGTGAGGTGCAGGCCTAGAAATAGTTTGAAAAGAAGTAAATGGTTATTCTATAGATCCACAAAGAATCTGCTTAGACATATATCCACAAACAATTTGCTGGCTTCATTTTCTTGTTGTTAACCACAGTACACTACCTGACAAATGTCTTGTCGTCAATCCCAGTTGTAAGAGCAACAAATAATAACTTGACTTCTAGTTGATCCTTTGGAAAAAGTGGCTGAAGGTAGATTTTTTGATGAATCAACTGTTAAACTGCATCCCAAACATCACAAATACTGCAGAAGACCTATTGGAACCCACATGGAGCCAAGATTTTCACAGAAATCAGTCAAGTTTGGTGAAGAAAAGACATGGTTTGGAGTTTCATTCCGTATGGGGGCATGCAAGAGATCTGCAGAGTGGATGGCAACATCAACAGCCTGAGATATGAAGACATTTGTGCTGCCCATTACATTACAAACCACATGAGAGAGCAAATTATTCAGCAGGATAGCGCTCCTTCACATATTTCAGCCTCCACTTTGACCTGCTGGTGTGACTTTTCCTCTGCTCTCGGCTGTTACAGCAATATTTCTGGATACAGACGCAAGCGCATCTATCATGGATCAGCTGTGATCGCCGCTGCTGTTTATCAGTGTCACTCATCTGATGGGATAAATGCTTATAACGATATTTTGTGAAATTTAAAGGTTTTTCATGGAACCATACAACCAAGTGTTGATGCAGACTGTGAAAGTTAAGTTGGTATTGTTTAGAAGGTTACATTTGCAATATAGGCACTGTAAAGATGACAAGTCAGCATCATCATCTAAACATCTAACTGTAAACTTTGTGTTTAGTGCTCTGACAAACCAAATCGATGGCAAAAAAGGAATGACTGTGAAAGATGACTATGGATATGTACAAGAAAGCTGCATTGGACACTACACAGTGGTTACATCCAATGAAAAACAAATACGGTTAGCACCTGAATGAGAGAAAATAACTGTCTATATCATCCATATTCTATATTTGTCAATATACTGACTGTAAACAAAGCAGTGCTTGCTAATCATTTTGATTATGATTGTTCTTCACTTTCTTTATTCCAGATGGATCATGTTGTTATATATAATTGCCTATTAAAATGCTCAGGTAAGATGACATTAAATTAAAACAACCCTCTATCTGTGCGGTCTTCAATTCTTTGTTGGCATTTATCGCTTTTAATTTTATTGTCATGCACCAACTCACTTCTTAGACTAAACAGTAAATCAGATTTCTCTTTTACCAATGGAGTCAATGCAGACAGATGGAGATTTGGCCAAAAAAGGCCCCCAATAGGGTCACACTAAAGCCAACAGTGCAGAACACACTGCAAAATCTGAGCTGACCAAATGGCCAGATGTTGGCTGATGGCTGACTGTCAACTTGTGTCAAGGACTTTAGACAACTAGGAAATTATATGGTGAGGTGCAGGCCTAGAAATAGTTTGAAAAGAAGTAAATGGTTATTCTATAGATCCACAAAGAATCTGCTTAGACATATATCCACAAACAATTTGCTGGCTTCATTTTCTTGTTGTTAACCACAGTACACTACCTGACAAATGTCTTGTCGTCAATCCCAGTTGTAAGAGCAACAAATAATAACTTGACTTCTAGTTGATCCTTTGGAAAAAGTGGCTGAAGGTAGATTTTTTGATGAATCAACTGTTAAACTGCATCCCAAACATCACAAATACTGCAGAAGACCTATTGGAACCCACATGGAGCCAAGATTTTCACAGAAATCAGTCAAGTTTGGTGAAGAAAAGACATGGTTTGGAGTTTCATTCCGTATGGGGGCATGCAAGAGATCTGCAGAGTGGATGGCAACATCAACAGCCTGAGATATGAAGACATTTGTGCTGCCCATTACATTACAAACCACATGAGAGAGCAAATTATTCAGCAGGATAGCGCTCCTTCACATATTTCAGCCTCCACTTTGACCTGCTGGTGTGACTTTTCCTCTGCTCTCGGCTGTTACAGCAATATTTCTGGATACAGACGCAAGCGCATCTATCATGGATCAGCTGTGATCGCCGCTGCTGTTTATCAGTGTCACTCATCTGTGAAGAGCGCCAGTACGCAAGAGCCAATCACAGCCCTTTCTGTTGAGCATGTGACCAATCAAAGTGGTGTAAGAACTTGATAGACAAGGCTCAGAAAGCGAGCGGGATATTTGTATTTGTTTATTTGCTATAAATGCTCCAGTTGTTTAAAGGTACAGTTTATATATCTGACTGTATTAAAGAACAAAATTGTATTACAAATAGTATATAAATATAGTTATACATTTTAATACAACAATTGCTGTTCTGGGAAGAAAATATAAAATTGTGTATAGTAAGCATCGTCAATGCACCGTGATGCACCGAGATATCAAACTGAATCGAATCAATGGCATGATAATCATAACTGAACCGTGAGACCAGTGTAGGTTCACAGCTCTACATGGGAGTCATACACAATATTAATTATTTTTCCACTCCACCATGACTTTATATTCCACACTGTACATTACTTCTGTTTTATGACAAGACTTTTGTCTAAGCAAAGTCAGACCTTACTGTCCTAATTAAATAAAAAATCAAGACATGATCATATTTTATTTTGGTAAAATAAGCATAATC
The DNA here is from genome assembly GCF_052040795.2 of Danio rerio. Classification (NCBI taxonomy): domain Eukaryota; kingdom Metazoa; phylum Chordata; class Actinopteri; order Cypriniformes; family Danionidae; genus Danio; species Danio rerio. The sequence goes on from NC_141038.1 coordinate 17,791,700, forward strand.
TAGAAGCCTTTGCCACTTCTGATACCAAATGATCAACTAAGTCAGTTTGTTATTTGTTGTTTCTAAAACTTGGATAGGTTACAAGACCTTTTCAGGTAGTGTAGAAAAAAGTCTAGATTTTGGGATGTTTGAAACTTTTACATGGATGCTACTGTACTTCAAGGTAATCACACATTCTACAAAGAAACGTTAAATTCTTCAAACCTAAATAAACCAAATAGCAAAGAAACAAAAAGTCATTAAATACTGTGATTGACATAGAATGGTAAAGGAAAAAACAACATTTTCACAGCAAAATATAACCTTATCCAATTTGTTGCTCTCTTGTGCTGGCTTTTTTTTAAAGCTCCCTCTAGAAAAGGACAAAAAAAACGAGGCCTGATGGTCTTCGACAGGCTCCAAGCAGAGCCATTAAAGAGCCCGATGGAGACGGCGGCGGTAATTGTCACATGGGAGGAAAGAAAGGTAGCCACTACGCAGGCTTTTAAATGAGCTGATTGCATCTCTTTGGCTGCCAAAATTGAAATGACTACCCTCAACGTTCCACCTCTATTTTCACAGCCTCCGATCCGATATTACATGGCCTGGGATGGGAAAGAGGGAAAGGGGATAGGCCAGAGTGCCTTTGTTCTTCGCAACACCGCAGTCTCTCCTGTTTTTAGCGCTCCCAGCAGTGCGGTGCTTTTAAAGAAGAGCCTTGGGAAATGAGTTATCTCCACTCTACACGCAGGGAAAACCCTGCCATTAATCTTTAATTAAGGCTGTTACAATGGAGAGGGACACTGCAGTAATAGGAGTGCGAGAGCAAAGAGGTCTGCTATAACAACAGGAGACAGACAGTGCACGAGTACATTATACGAGCTCATTCAGCCATCATCAAAAACATGTCCTCTCATCATCTAACAGACTTTGAAGAGGACCCGTGCCTCTTCAGCAAATAGACAGATAATTCAACTATTGTTATACGAGAGTGTTGAACTTTCCTAAATATTGACATGTTACAGGGTTGCAGCTGTAATGGATGGATGATATTTCCATCACAGTGAGGGGAATCTGTTTTTGATGTATGGTTTAGATCCTTACATTGTGTACACCTAATGGGGAGAGCGTGGATTAATAATATCTTATCTAATGGCTCATTGCTTGAAAAGTGATCCTTACTCTATACTCTGTCTTAATTTAGTATACAACAACTGGTTCACATCACAAGCCACATATAATGAGTAAATAAGTTCAACAAACATAAAAACAACATATTGACAAACATATCTATCACAAATGAACACATTTAGATAAACATAATCTAAAAGGAAGAGTTCAATAAGAGTTTAAAAGTTTTTTTTTGTTAATTGAGTCATTCTCAGGCCGTCCAAGTTCTGGCTTTACAGACCTTTTCTCTTCAGCAGAAAGTCAAAGAAGATTTTTAGATGAAACTGTGGTTCTTTGTGATTCAAGGCACACTGCGAGTAAAAAAGTAATGTTACAGGAAAGACAAAATGAACACCCATGGCCAGGGTGCAAATTATAAACTTACTATCAGGGGTGGGGGCAACTTTTTTGGTAATGTTAGTTTGTGTAATACATGCTTCAGTGTGCAAAATTTAATTCAGTCATTTATTAATTGCCCTACAATAATAGCCCCTTATTTATTAGGGGTCACCACAGCGGAATGAACCGCCAACTATTCCAGCATATCTTTGATGCAGCGGATAAACACACACATTCATACACTACGGCCAATTTTGTTTATCCAATTCACCTGTAGCACATGTCTTTGGACTGTGGGGGAAAATGGAGCACCAGGAGGAAACCCCAACGAACATCTAAGCTCCACACAGAAATGCTAACTGGGCCAGCCGGGACTCAAACCAGCAACCTTCTTGCTGTGAGGTGACAGCGCTAACCACTGAGGCACCGAGCCACCCATTGACCAAAATTAATATAATAAAATTGTGTTTCAAGAGCTATTAGCAAGTTCGGCGTGCTGTCCTGAGAGAGAACTCTGAGCTCAGAGATAATTGAACCCAGAGCTCCCGCCTGCTCAGTAAGCATATAAGGGGGTCCAATATCAGGTAGGTCTCGAGAGCTCTCTCTGGTAAAAGGAGGAAAAGAAAGAGATGGAGTGAAAGGGACATCTTCCAAAATGAAGACAAGGCAGTAGGCGAACTCGGACTGTGGGCTTGGATTAATTGGATTGGATTATTGCTGATTACAGATGAGAGACCAGCCGTGATCAATTACATTATGTGCTCCTCTCGAAATTAGTTAGTAAAACTTCCCTTATTTATTAATTAAACTTATTTTAATGTTAAAGTTTTCAGTATTTTGAGGGATAATGAGAGTATGCTGACTTACTGTAATGTCTGACTAGATGTGTGATTCTCAAAGATGCAATTTTTAAAATATACTGTATTACAAACTGTGACAAGTTTGCATTTATTTTACTGTTTAACTTCATGTGTGAGGAGGTCCTTATTAAAGTTGCATCTATTTTTTACTTTAGTTTTAGGCTATATGTTGACACAAAGGCAGATTTTTACACGAAAATTAGTTACTTGTTTAGAGAGCTACAGTAAATAAATACTATCCCACAGAATCAGCTTGGTGAGATTATGCATTCACAATGGTATGAACCATTATAGGGGTGACAGAAACAGTATTAAATTTAAAATAAATAGATTTTGTTATAAAAAAACAGACTCAGAGTTGCCACAAATCTGCCAGTATGTGTTGCTGACATTACATAATTTATAGTTAACCAGGGTTCAATGCTAAGGATTTTTTTCTACTGGTTCAAAAAATTTTTTTGGCCCCACCAAAAAAAAAAAAAAAAAAAAAAAGGCTATATATATACACTTATATACACTTCTAAGTGAAAAATGAGCACTTTACTTCATCACCAAATATAAATAAGAAAGGTAAGACATTCTTATACAGAGCCTCATTTCAGTTATCAAGTTTTTTAAAAATGTATTGAATTAATCATTTATTTATTCATTTTCTTGTCAGCTTAGCCCCTTTATTAATCTGGGGTCGCCACAGTGGAATGAACTTCCAACTTATCCAGCACGTTTTTACGCAGTGGATACCCTTCCAGCCGCAACCCATCTCTGGGAAATATCCACACACACTCATTTACACTCATACACTATGGACAATTTAGCCTACCCAATTCACCTGTACTGCATGTCACCCAGCGGAAACCCACACGAACGCAGGAAGAGCATGCAAACTCCACACAGAAACGCCAACTCACCCAGCCGAGGCTCAAACCAGCAACCTTTTTGCTGTGAGGTGACAGCACTACCTACTGTGACAATGCGTCTCCATTTGAATTAATCAATCTATTAAAAATATGTTAACAAGACAATACATTAAAGCTTAAATTTTAGAGATTTTAAATTTTAGAATTTTAACAGATGAACCGAGACTGCAGTAAGATCATGAAGCAGATTAATGTTGATCTTTCTTTTGAGGAGTCAGTGCAGAAATTAACAAAACATTAGGCCTAATACAAAATATTATAAGATTAAAATATGGAAAAACTATCAGATGGTAATTTGTCAATTTTTCCTAACGGATAAACTGGCTCAGTAATATTTCAGCATGCTTTCACCATCGTAATTGACATGAAATGCACATTTGCCTGTAGGAATGTTATCCCACCCTACTCATAATTCTCTCTTTCTATAGCCTAATATGTGGCTATTTTCCAACCATAATACACTGTGACATAGCCTGGTTCGTTAGATTGTTGGACTGTATTCCTTTCCCACTCCAATCAATCCGCTTCAGAGTTTGTTTCAAACGAGCCGGGACCATCTCATTCAGGCGATCTCGGATCGATTGATCTGCCGCGGATCTGAGCACGATTGTGGTATTCACATATGCCAAACAAACTGTGCTAACTAGGAAAATGAGACAAGTTCCGAAACAAACGTCTGGGTGTAAAAGCAACCTAAGAGTGTATCTGCACGCAACTGACAAACAGTCACAGCCAAATTAAACTTTAGTGACAAGGCCGCACTGGTCCGATCGGCTAGTAACTATCCTGTCTACTGTCCAGAGCATTCCGCACATCAAGCCAAGAATTCCCATTTAAGCTGTAACTAAATGACCTTTTTTTCCCCCTCTTTTTAATAATATATGCAATATATCCCCACCAACTTCAAATAATTTCAAGCAAGCCATATTTTTTCAGCTTATAAAATGGTTGGCTATATGATTTTTGAAGAATAATAAGCACACTGGTCAAAAACACCACAGTATATTGGGGTGCCATAGAAAGTAAAACTCTCCCAACACATAAAACTGTAAATCCTTTTTTTGTGGCTTTTATTTTAAAGTGTCCACATGCAATCAGTTCTACCATCTTCTCTCTGTGCCCCATGTCAGTCTCTCTCTCTCTGGCATCCACGAAAGAGGGATTTATCAACTGCTGCACAGTAATGTTTAAAACTGTAAAACTTCTTTTCAGAGCTTTTATTTTAAAGTGTCCATATGCAATCAGTTCTACCATCTTCCCTCTGTGCCCCGTGTCAGTCTCTCTTGCTCTCTCTCTCTCTCTCTCTGGCACCCGCGAGAGGGATCTATCAACTCCTGCAAGAGTGATGGGCACCATCAGTTTCATAAAGCTGCTCCATTGAGGGAGAGTGTCATCAGACAGTAGTTAATACTTATGAAACTTTAATGGTTTACTGATGAAAGCTGCGTAGAGGAGCAGGCAGGGGCCCAGAGCGGCACTCCGAGGGGAGCAGCAGGATAAATGAGACTAATTATTGGATGAGGGTAGATCCGGTTCCAGCGCTCCTAGCATGATATGTGACAGCAGCTGAGAAGAGCCAGATGTGGGTCTCTACCTTGGTGCATTGCAGTGATGGGATATTAAACCACAGCGGCCCAGGGGATAGTAAGCATGGCCAGAAACGGTCCATTCCAACACCTGTGGCATTGTGTTTCTGGGTCTACAGATAAACACCTGCTTATCGGTGTAAGGAGTGTGCTAACCAGCTAATGATTGCCATGAGACGGATCTTTTGTTCTTATCGGAAAGGGACTATGGGTCTTGCTTTACTCCAGGTTTATCCTCCCCCCACTGGATTGGTCTAAACCATTTGCATCCATGCCGTAATTGACTCAATTGTTTGAAAAAAATAGAATAGCTTGATTGCAATGCCTTGTCAATGATACATGAAGGATAGTTTACTAAAAACGAATGTTCTGTCATCATTTATAAACTCATAGTGTGCACATTATAACGACATGTTAGGGCATCTTTTACAGTAGTATGCTGCAGTTTGTCGTTTTAAATGGAACAAGGGTCACAACTATATATATATATATCTATATATATCTATATCTAAATGGCACAAGTGCACTGCAGATCATTCGAGAAGAACCATCCAATCAGTTTCAACATTGAAAGTTCAGCCAGTTCGGTAAAACTGCTGATATTACAGTATTGTACAAAGATCACCAACATATGAAGATGTAATGAGCTTCAGGTTAATCAAGTATTAGCCTGTCACGTTACGAGTTGAAAACAGGAACAAAAACGGTTGTAGAATCCAAGTGCAGATTTTAATAACGATTGTGCAGTGAAAGTGACAAAAAAATACAAAAATCCAAAGTAACAAACAAAACAAACAAACGAGGACTCAAACAGTACTAAACTCGAACTAGACTTTGACAACTATGACAAGATACTAGACAGGAATCAGGAACAACATACCAATAAAGACGACAACGACCAACTGACAAACAGAGGATGAATGACTGAATATATAGTCCAGGTAATCAACGGAGACAGCTGTGGTTGCAAATCAGTGTATATGACAGACCGGGTGTGTGCACGAAAGAATGTATGGAAATGTAGTTCTTAAGCCACTGTAGTTCACTAGGAGTAGCTGGCGAACTACAGTGGCGTCTTGTGGACAAACACAGTCATGACATTAGCCATCTTGTAAAACATTGCATATTTTAATGATAATCTAAACTAGGGCTGCACAATATATCGTTTCAGGATCGATATCGCAATGTGTGTAATCGCAATAGTCACATCGCAGTATCTGCAATGTTGAGCTGGGATTATAGTTTACCAGCAATGAAGACTGTACAGTGTTATTTCACATTAAATTTGTTTATTCAATTACTGTACCTGAATGTTTGATTACTGTTGCACTCTCCAGAAAACCATAAAGCACTGCTTATTACACTTTTATCTTTGTTTTTGTCCATCAAACCTTATTAATGCCTTATTAATTTGTTTGATTCATTCCTGCTACAAAAATATCCCAATCAATCTAACTGAATGATTTCATTCAGTCAGAATGAAGCTATTTAAGCTGTTTGCTAAAAAAGTAATCATATCACAATATATATATTGCAGAAAAATAAAATATCGCAATGTCAGATTTTTCCAATACTGTGCAGCCCCAATCTAAACAGTATACTGTAAATATATTAAAGCTATCTAGAAATACTTTCCATGACATCATACTTGTGCAGTTTACTAATAGTGAATCTCTAGACAGCTTCGTTCAGTCTAGTTTACTGTATTTCATAACTATTGATTTTAACAGCGAGCAAATGTAATATGACATCACCATTTACAAAATTACAAAACGTTTAGCAATTTTGTAAACAAATTTACAAAAAATGTTTCTGTATTGAGATAAAGTGTCATTTTTCTAAATTTGAGCTTTGAAACCTATTTTCATGGTTGGCAATATCATGCACCCAAACTGCAGTTGTCTTGAATGGCCAAAAAATTTTTTTTTAAAAATAAATTAACATTTTTACTTTAAAACAGCAGTGTTGCCAGATATAGCTTCCAGCCCAAAAGCTGCCCAAAACCCGCCCACACAAAAAAACATTGGAATAATATGAGAATAATATGTTTATAAATTTTTATTTATTTAAATCAAAATGTTCCTGGTAATTTTAACTATCATATTTTCTAACCATAAAGCAAACAACACCAGCAGTCAGAGAACCACAGCATAACCTGATTGAAACACTGCCCCCCTTAATCTGCCCCCCTTAATCACTGCACTTAATCTTGTGTAGATTACACTACCTATTAGAGTATGTTTTACTTTCAAAATTGGGGTATACATTCATCCCATTTGGCATTTTCTTTTGAACATAATTAGGTGCTGCTTGTCAATCAGACAGCGCTTCTATGTTTGTTCTTACTGTCAATTGTGAAAAAAAAGATCAATAAAAGTATCATGATAAACCGCTGTAAATTTAACTGTAGGTGTTGGATGATGCACGTGCACGCTAAGGGAGTCAGATTTGTCTGGAATGTAAAATTTGGATACAACTTTTTACTCCACCTCCTCTTGCGGGTGGGCACACATGGTTTGCGCTATGCACTGGTCACTACTAAATGAATGGAATAGGAGGATATATAAGCTGCATGTACAAAGTATGTCTCAAAACCTCTTAAATTTTGTCAACCTGCCTATGCCTTTTTCTAACCGCACTTCTAATTTATTATTAAGAAAATATATCAAGAAAATGTCAGTTTGCAACATTAAGCAGAAACTTGGTTGTTTTTAACTTCAAAAAAATCAGTGGAAGTGAATGAGACCGGATGTCTTGAGCCAAAAAGATTCAAATGGTGTGCCCGCTCGTCCATGAAGAATAAGGTAAATACAGTAAGCTAAAATCAGTATGCGAGCTCAATAGTATGTCCAAATTCATAGAATTCGAAAAACAATATGCAAGAAGTACCTGGATGACCTACTATTTCCAGCAAGATTCTGAAGTATGTATCCGATGCATGCTACACTATGCCATGATGCAGCGTGAGAGAATTTATGAATGGGAGTGAAGCGACACAACTGATGTGGATGTCGTGTGAAAAAATGGCGGATGTAGTGTGCCGAAGTTCCATTCATACTACTGACATTCATACTGCATAGAACGCACTTTTTTAACGGAAGAGTAGTAAATTTAAATTCAAATGCAGTACCTACTGAGTAGTAGGTGATTTCAGATGCAGCCAGAGTTTAAGCCCTGATTACACTGCCAGTTAAATGTGACCCAATTCCGTTTTTTGCTTATATTTGACACGATCGGATCTGTTCTATTTAAAAAACGCATGCATTCAGATTTTTAGAGATTGGTTTCATGTGGAAATAAATCAGATATAAATCGGATATGTCTCGATGCGACTATCATCTAATCAGGCAGATAAGATTTATTGAGGCATTCTGTTTTGTACGTCATTAAACTTGCAACGATGTGGCACTACTCCACGGTTAATGACGTAGAAGGAAGAGCGAGTGTGGAGACGCCAACGTAGTAAGCAATAACAACAGAGGAAACATGGAGGGGGAAAGTGGTGAGTCACCACAATTTGCTCCCACCAGACCTGAGATCACTCTCGTACCCACAAATTCCTCTGAATGGTGGAGGACACCATATATAAACCATAGGCGCAAGCTGCAATGATGGCCCTTTTCCTCTTCCTCCGCCGCCTCAAAAGTTGGGTGACCTTCGCATGTTTCACGAAGCTAAAAGCAAGAAAGTTTCTTCCATCATGGCTAGTTTGGCGCAGATGCTAGAAGCATCAGATATAGGAATCAAATCTGAATTGGGCATCAAGACCTGACAGTGTGAACGGGGCCTAACATGTTGCATCCAAAAAGATCCATTGATAATAGCATTGAAATTGAAAAAACTCACACATGCCAAATAATTTTGCTTGCTGATGAAGGATTCGGATTTCTGTTTTCCAGTCCATCTCATCATGGACCAACGTTTATCCTTTTCATCATCCTGTTTCTCAGTATTTAACTGTGAATTGATTTTAATTAATGAATAAGTTAACACATTGCTTAATATAAGAATGTTCAGTGCATTTGCCAGTCTCTTTATACCTATTTTCAGGAACCAGCAAACTAGGTCAGAGGTCATGGAGACCTTGAATGGAACTGAGGGCTGAGGACTCGAAACAACTGTTTCTATTGTTATTCCTAATAGTTAATACTGTCTAAAATGTCTAAAGTGATTTTGCTATTTTTACGGTTAAATCTTTTAAAGTGATTCTACTTTTTATTCAAGATAGACTTTGTGTAGTAAGAATATAACTGCCTGAATGTAGATTATACCAGTTTTTAACCAGTTTCGATAAAGACGGCTGACAATACAGTCAGCCTTGGAAAAGAAACAGATTATACTTTATGTGTGTGTGTTCTATTTGATTGTTGATCCATTTCACAGGTCTGGAGTCAGCTCTAATCAGTCTAAAGGATGTCTGACGTTTACAGTATGTTTAGATATTGTTCAGAATTGTACGCACGAACCCTACGTAGAAATGTTCCTAGTTTATCTGTGTTTTAACCAATCAGGTTAGAACACCTTTATGTATGACACAGTTAATGACGTTATGTGAGAGTATAATTGTTATTGATTGGTGATTGTAAGCAGAGCGGCCTAGGAACTCATTGCGAGTGTTGAAGCTGGCTTCTGCGAATGAAACTGCAAACTATCTTCAGTAAACTTGATTTATTTATTTAAATCTCTGACTCCGGCTCTTCTTCATCTAACAGACTGGTCATTCTTTGGGTCAAACTGTAAACTATCCCTACACTGAACTTATGTGAATCACTAGTCAATGCAATTTCACTTTTATGTCATTCCAAACTCTCTTAATAAAAGATGAAATAAGTTAAGTAATGTTATTTATTAAGAGGAAAAAAAGCTGAATTTCTTTTGCTTTTTGCAAGTTTAGAAATACACGAAGAATAGTAAATGATGACAGAATTATCTTTCAGAACTAACCTTTTATTAACTATCTTTTTAACATTCTTTACACCACCCTGACGAGCTGTTCATAACAGATTTACTGTTGAGATGAAATGAAATCAGCAGTTGTTTTCTTCAATAAAGTCAAGTGCTTCTGAAGGGAATTTGAAAAGTTTTGAAAATGCAAAGTTTTACAGGAAAGTCCAATAATGACATTCAAAGTCGTTCAAGTAAATGTCTGCATGGAGTATAAAATACGCCTGAAAAAAGACAGGGTGAAGTTTCACATCATACCAACTTCAACTGTTTCGGAGAGGCCCAGACGTCTTTATCGTTCCATCAACTTTATGTAGCACATGTTTGTTCTTCAGCAGTGCAGAGGTGGTTTGACGGAACGTGGCTCTGTCTCAGCGACTGTTTGTTTCACAATGACACACCCGCCCGCAAACACATCAACACACAGATCACATCCTTGTCATCGCAGCCTCCCCGTAAGCGTGAGAGCATCTAATCGCAAAGGGACCTTAGATCAGTGGCCGTCAGACAGTTGCCGGCTTATTACAAGCCATTCATCACCCACATCTCTGTTTTGAGCTCCTCTCCTCCTTGGGGAGCAGCTTTTTTACGGCCCTTTGTTTACCCATCAATCTGTTCATGCTTTTCTTTTCCATCCTCTTCATCACGTCTTTGCCTGACATCCATATCACTAGGCCCTTAAACCGCTCAAAAACCCATATACATGCCAGCAGGTTCCTTTGTTGGTTTTGGATGTTAAACCACAAAATGGGTCTAATGCAATTACATCATGTCTTAATTGCTCTTACGGGGACAGGAATGTCCTTGTGGAATTCAGAAAACAGTTGTGAGCAATGCTGATGGCCAATTATTGAACTGCAGCAAACTTATTGCTACTCATGCTTGCATTTGTGCATACATAAAAATTTAGGGCTGCTCAATTATGGAAAAAATCATAATCACGATCCTTTTGGTCATAACTGTAATCATGATTATTTAAAATGATATACAGTTGAAGTCAAAATTATTCGCCCTCCTATGATTTTTTTCTCTTTCAAATATTTCCCAAATGAGGTTTAACAGAGCAAGGAATTTTTCACAGTATTTCTTATAATATTTCTTTATTCTGGAGAAAGTCTTGTTTGTTTTATTTTGGCTAGAGTAAAAGCAGGTTTAAATATTTTGAAACCTATTTTAAGATCAATATTATGAGCCCTCTTAAGCAATTTATTTTTTGATTGTCTGCAAAAGAGACAATGTGACTACAAAGACTTGTCTAATTACCCTAATTAAGCCTTTACATGTCACTTTAAGCTGAATGCTTGTATCTTGAAAAATATGTAGTAAAATATGATGTACTGTCATCATAGCAAAGATAAACAAAATAAGTTATTAGAAATATTCTTCTTTGGCCTTAGTCTCGTATGGTTGCGGGGTCGGCTCTTTGGAAAAAGTCCTCCATTTAGACTTGTCCAAATGATAACGACTTTTTTAATGACTTTTTATACACATTCCGGCCGGACTGTCGTCTGGGCCTGTCACCCTAATACACTCATACACTACGAACAATTTAGCCTACCCAATTCACCTTTAGCATGTCTTTGGACTGTGGGGAAACCGGAGCACCCAGAGGAAACCCACGCGAACGCAGGGAGAACATGCAAACTCCTCACAGAAATGCCAACTGAGCCGAAGTTCGAACCTGTGACCCAGCGACCTTCTTGCTGTGAGGCAACAGCACTACCTACTGCGCCACTGCTTCGCCCAAAATTAGTTATTAGAAATTAGTTATTAAAACTATTATCTTTAGGTTAAAATATGGGTTAAAAATCTTCCTTTTAAACAGAAATTGAGGGAAAAATATAAAGGGCCGCTAATAATTCTGACCTCAACTGTATTAACAGTTATTTTCCTCCCTGTAAATAAGGAAAGGAAAATAAATACAATAGAATAAAAATATAAAACAGACTGTGCTTTAAGCATTATTCTTCACTGTAAGAAAAAAAAAACTTTAATTGGCTACAATGGCCACAAAAGTCCTTCAGTCGAAAGCAGTGATTTTGTCTGATAAAATGATAAAAACACAGCAGGAATATCGCACACTGTCACTTTAAGAGCAGCACAGTTCTGATTTATGGTTTCACTTTCACGTCTTTTGATTCTCAACTCATTTATTACACAAACACCGCGTTGACACAAGTTTGCATGTATTTGACCATTAAAGCACACACGCACACACGCACTACGGACATTTTAGCCAACCCAATTCACCTTTATCACATTTCTTTGGACTGTGGGGGAAACCGGAGAAACCAGAGGAAACCCACGCGAATGCAGTGAGAACATGCAAACTCCACACAGAAACGCCAACTAAGCTGAGGTTCGAACCAGCAACCCAGCGACCTTCTTGCTGTGAGGCGACAGCACTACCTACTGCGCCACTGCTTCGCCCCAACATGTCTTGTGTACTCTATAATATGCAGAGCAATGACGAGTGAGAAAACAGCAGTTAGGAAAGCATATATACCGATATGTGTGAAGTTCTGTCGTTGGCTGGCATCTTATCAAGACGAGGTCAATAAAATTACACAGTAATGACAGATTGATTAAGTAAGTGTATTTGAGGTTGCCTATAAATATACAGATCTGACTATGCGAGACTATATTTTGAAGTGATTAATTATTTCCATGACACATTGATATTACGGTACATAACAGCCCTATTGGAAGTCTTATAAGATTTACATAAAAATTAGTTGTCAAGCTTTCAGAGAACACACAAAGTGGAGAAGGTCTTTTTTTTTGTTCAAATTGTTCAAGCTGTTCAAACACAAGCAATTAAAAACGTGATTAATACATGAAAATAGCCCCTACAAATGGATTTTTTTTCAGTAAACAGTAGTGTTTATTTAATTGCTGTAATATAAGCTCTGATATCCTGCAGCTGCTATTGTAATAAATAACTGAAATATTCATGGATTGCTGGTAATCTAAGCCACTGGAGAGATCTGAGGCATTGGGTTCAATAAAACTCAATAACATACATCATTCAGAGATGTTTCAACTAATTTTTCCCCTCTCCACTCTCTTTGGGTTTGATCTAAGCATAATCTCTAAATAATTCCTGGCTGGCGACCAAGAACAAACCTCAAACACTGCAGGCACTTTATGCATTCATAACTGTAACACTATTTTTGTTGTCGGTCACAGTTTACATAAAACCATACATAAAAAGAAAACCTGCGTTAAGACCAGTGCAGCACACTATTGTGTAATGATTTCCATGAGTTCCTGTCCTCATAGCTCAATCATAAATGTTTAGGTGTTTGACGTAGACGCTTTTATAATCCCTAAAGGGGTCAACTATTTAAAGCTTTTATTAGCTTCTCTACTTTGATGTCCCTGAGGCGAATGCAGGATTATTTCTATCTTAAAGCGACATATTTATTTTTCAGCTCGAAGTTCTGCTGAAGAGTTGCAAATTCAAGCCCCTTGCTGTCACATTAACGGTGTAATATTGAGGTACTGACAAATCTATAGTTTCACTGTAGTGCTCAGGGGCTTAATCAGCTTGCAGTTTGAGGCAGATCGAAGTGGAATTACTTTCATATGAAACTCGGGTGAACTTTTTGAGTAAAAAACAATCGATTGGTTCCCACTCCCTGCCTATTATCTTCTGCCTGCCTCTCTGAAGGTATTAACATCCATAATGATTTTTCTTGGGAATCAGATGGTGTGAGAGATCCGAAGCGCGGCAGATCACTTGGGAATAGGATAAGAGAAGCCTCTCCGGCTCAGATTCACATCATCTGATTGTATGGTTTGCTCCCTTATTTACGCAGAGCGGCTGCCATGGAAACTCGAATCGATTGGGTGATGCTCTGCGCGGGGCCAGGAGTTATTATGGCATATTGGTTTTTCTCGACCATTCTGACACCTTTTAAAATGCACATTAGCTACAGTTTCCCACATATCTCGCCTGCCATATGGACTCACCTCAGCATTAGTTCCACTCCACTTTGAAGGGCAGTGTTGCTGTGGCCTCGGCTTTGCTGCACCTGAGCTGAAAATGTGGAAATTGCTGGGTCTGCAATAAAAATGGCCATTTAGTAAATTTTGTATATGCGTGTTTGCCTAATGGATGCAATGATTCTTTGAGGTACGAGATTTTTTTATTAACCTAAAGTGTTTTCACGCAAAACAAAACAAATGTAGGTCTAATACTGCTTACATTTTCTTTTCTTTTTTAATTAACAACACAACGAGCATATTCAGAATAAGCATCAGAAGACGACATATAAAACCAATTGACAAATTGAGGAATTGCAGTGCCAAATACACATAGATAGTCATTTTAAATATTTTTATTTTGTTCAAAATTAATTTTCAGATCACAGAGTTTCATATAATTGTATCTCAGGCAAACATTGTACAAACCGTATGTAAGTGTTTTTATTCAGCTTTCAGATGATGTAGAAAACTACATTACAAAATATTATGACTTTGTATTAGGGTCCAGGCTCGCATACATAAATGAAACTTCATTTATTTTATTTTATTATTAATTAGACTTAAAGGTTTTTGACACCCTGGAGTACTTGTTTTGAGATGTTACCAGACTTGTGTGTGTTGAGCATCAGCTAATTGTGGGGAAAAGTGCATAATTTTGATGCATTATTATTATTCATAGCTGAGTATTCTTATCCTGTGAGAAGACCCTGCTTCTTAATTATTCATGACAGCTTGTGCTTTTCATTGTCAGACTAATATGGACAGACCACAAACACTCAAGCTGTAAGGCCGCATCTGCACATGGCACACAGTATTTAGCCTTTTATGAAGGGTTATGTGTTTGTTTCCATGATCCATGGGGTTTGTTGTATGACTTTCCCTGTGATGCTGTCAGAATACAGCCAACCTGGTTGGTTGCAGCAAGCATTTTTGTCTGGAGATCTTTACGAGAATTGGAGAATGGCAGACTTTGTCTTTTATCAGTGGAGTTTGTTCCCATTCAGACACACCGCCTATATCTGTGCTGCCGCGATTGCCTATCTTTAAAATCCTTCGGATTACCGGCAGGGCTAATGGTTGAAATAGACAGGGTAAGATATGCTATCCATATGTCTGCATTCACACCCGGGGATTCCGGAAGAGAGAAATCCTCTTCATTTACATTGTTTATATAAATATGATTATCTTTATAATGATATAACAAATTGTGATTATACTATATTATATGAAATTACAAATAGCGTATCGCAAATGTAACAACATTAAATAACGTACTGTTTGCTTCTTTCCATTTTAAATATGCAAACTATAAAAATCATGCGTCTTCTTACATTTTGTATCAGATTTTTTTCTTTTATCTTGAGCTGGTGAGCCAAATGAGAGAAACCCTTCTTTTTTCCCTGGTCTGGCGGCCACTCCCACTCCTCCCTCTGCTCGCAGCGCTTCATGCCCTTCTCTGAGCATTTTTAAAATAAAACATTCTGAGGTAGACTTGAACTGAAGGTGGGGAGTTTCATGACCCTTCAAGAATACACATGTTATGATAGATGATGATGGTTGAACATCATTTCACCCATATTTATTATCAATAAAGTAATTTGAGACGTTAGAAACTTATTTAAATGCTTTGTGTCATTTTTGTTTACTTTATTTCTTTGTTTTTTTTTTCATTTTGTCCAAATCATTTTCTCTATTTTACACTAAAATATGACGCCTTATATTTGACCTGTACATACAAAATATTGCAATGTTTAATATTGCTCCTAGTCTGATGTATGAAAAGATTAACGATAAGTAGGATAACTGTAATAATTAAAACAAGAGTTTTAGCTTTAAGTTATACATCATACAAGCAATTTGAGAGTTGCAATTCAACAAAACTGCAGACTGAAAAAAATTATAATAATATATATTCTAAAGGTGCTGTTGACATATTTCTAAAGGTGCTGTTGACAACCAAAGAAACCATATATGAAAAGAAACCAAATCTAATTAGGTAACTAATGAAGTTATGTGTAATAAAATTACACAGGGAAAAAGTATTGAACACAAGAAGAAAGGGTTGTTAAAAGACAGTGAAAGCCCAGACAGCAGCTGAAAACTCTCTAGCTAGTTAGTGAGCAACCCTCTGTCTTCCCTTCCTCAAAAATAAATATTAGCTGCTTCAGTTTAATATCTACATTAGCAGGGTAATGAAAGAACCATCCACAAATAACAATTTCAACATGTCAAACATTACTTTTTTTTTTTTTTTTACTCAAAAAGACACATTATACATCATGTATTAAATGTTTCCTTACTCCCTTTTAGTTTTGATTGAAAAAGTTCACTCTGATACAATTGCCAGCAGTGTCTCCTACTGCACTTTTCTGCACATTTATCAAGGCCAAATTAATTTGATCATACAAGAAAAGAACTGGTTAAAGTGCTATGAAAGCTATTTTCAGTTCAGCTTCTTTTTTGTCTTAAAAAAACTGTCTGTAAAACACATTGTAGTACTTGATCATAATGAGAGAGCAAAAAGTAATAACGTTGCTGAAATCTCTATGAAATGTGCATTAATTATTGAGGACCTGCATTGCTGGCACAGTGATTCAGAGTAGCTTCTATTGGAGTGATTGGCATTTTACCAAGCCTATGCTTCCTCACACAGTATTGCAAATGAGCGGGAATAGAAAGAAAGGAGAGATGGAGGAAAGGAAGGGAAAAAAGTGTGTAATTGGCTGAGTAATTATTTTATGACAGTAATAGTTAATTCTTTGACAAGTTGTTATCTTTTAATCATAGTTTTTATATTTTAATCATACTGTTTTTGTGGAACTAATTTCAAATGCAATAAAAAGATTAAACAAAATTACATAAAAAAATAAAAGAAAAAAGAAACCAGTGTAAGTTTGCAACATAACATGAATGTGTATGTTTATTTTTTAGCGTTTAGCCATGCTAATACCCTCAAAAAAAGATGTGTATGAATCATTTCCTGCCAAGAAGGTCACTAAAATACAGCGCACAAATTCAAAGGACTCCATGCTCGTGTGACCATTTTCAAATGCACATTCAGTGGTTTATAAACACATCTAACATAATTCACAAATGCATGAGTAAAGTAATCCAAGAACTTTATATATACATAATTGTGTAAACATGTTAGATGTATTTAGGTAAGATGCTTATCTTTGAGCATTTTGGAAATAGTTTTGCTTTATACTTTTGAATTGATGAATTGTTTTGAATTTATGAATCGGAGTTGTGGATTTATGAATTTTATAAATGCAAATGGTTTCCCAGTGCTGGCTTGCAGCTTAAAGAGCATGTGTAAAAACATATGCTGGATAAGACCCCTGATTAATAAAAGGGACTAGGGGAGCGCAGGGCACAAAGTAATGTGAGGGAAAGTGTAACACAGAGTCTTAAGGTATTTACTCAGAGTTAACCATGGTATGCTTCCGAGGTTTTCACCACAGTGCTAATTATTGAAAAGGTTCGGCAAAATTTGGATGAGAAACCCATGAGAAACCATTTTTGCATCCTAAAAACATTTTATTATTATAGTCGATAGTTTTTTATTTAAAAAAAATTATAATCTGTGAAAGTAATTAAAATCTTATGTTGCTGTGATTACCGTCTTCTAGGCCATTTTGAAAGATGTAAAGAGACATAGTGACGACCAGCCAGTTTTGAGGAAAACACAACACAGCGGGGTTAGTTGTAACAGGGTTTTACAAATTAGCCACACAATGTTGGACACCTATTAAACAAACAAATTATTTTTTGAATTTTGAGTGTAATGTTGGGAACTTTTTATATAAAAACATGATTTTAATAGAAAATATAATTTTAATAAAAAATATATATATTATTGCTAATAATGCAAATAATTTATTATAGGATAATAATGCAAATAAATGTAAATGTATTTATCCAATAAATAAATAAACATGCTGTGCTATGTAGTATAATACAAATTGAGGTAAGTACTGAGGAAATATAGCTCCTATTTGAAGCAAACTGGATTTAAATTAATTGTGTCAAATCTGCCTTTTTAAGCATGTTACAACTAACCCTCTGTCTGTTACAACTTCCCCTGAAGGTGGGGTAAATAGTACAATTTTTTCTCCTGGCACTTTTGTCAATACTGCACAGAAACCATAGGTCTGGCGATCATACAACCTGTGCTCATTTGTAGGTGAGGCTTGTATGCTGTTAAAAAAAATAAATATGGTTTGTCTAACCCAGGGGTGTCCAAACTCAGTTGTGGAGGGCAGTTTCAGCAAAGTTTAGTTCCAACCCCAATCAGACACACCTGGGCTATCTAATCAAGCTCTTACTAGGCTTTCTAGAAACATCCTTGGAGGTGTGTTAAAGTAAGTTGAACCTAAAATCTGCAGGACACCGGTAGGAGCGAGTTTGTACACCCCTGGTCTAACCCCATTACTTTGTTCATTATTTGGCCAAAACCAAAAAGTGTTACTTTGTGCCCCACTTTCCCCTAAACCGAAAAGAAAATGAATGAATGAATGAATGAATGAATGAATGAATGAATGAATGAATGCAAATGTATTCTTTTTGAGACTGATCTGGCTTCTTATGAGTTAACAAGGTATTTTCTATGAATGAAAATACTTATGCGACAAACAAGTAAAAAAAAACAAACATTCAGTTTGTTTTTGTTTTTTTGGCAAAAACTTGCCAAGTTACATTTCACTGGTTTAACTAACATTAAACAAACAAAGTGAAAAAATTTTAAAGTGTTTTGAAAATGAACATGTTGAAAATGTTTTCAATATGAACTGAAACACTTGCACATTAAATAAAGCAAAACATACATACCATACAGCTGTCAACCACAAGAGCAGGTGAATCTGGCTTTTTCCATTAGAGTTTGTAATCCATAACTGTGCAGATTTAGAGAAACACTGTGCTATTTTCAAGTTGATTTCGCATTTCTTTAGAGAGAAGTATTCATGTTTATTTCCCACAAACTTTTGCAAGTCTGGTCTGTCGCCGATGTCGTTCATTCATCCACAAAGACAGATGGCGCGCTTTAGCTGACACAACCCTGGAAGTCTTTAGGTTGGATTTAAAGGGATAGTTCGCCCCAAAATTAAAATTCTGTCAATTATTAACCCTTTACTTGTTTCAAACTGTTATGAGTTTTTTTTTTCCTTCTGGTAAGCACAAAAAAGAAGGTATTTCAAAAGATGTTGCCAATTTGTAATCATTGACTTCTTGTTTTTTTTATTACTATGGACATAAATGGTTACAGGTTTTCAGCATTCTTCAAAATATCATCTTTTGTGTTAAGAATTAAGGAGCTCATAAAGCTTTGGAAAAAGGAAGATATGTTGTCGAGTAAACAATGATTAAATTTTCATTTTGGGGTAAACAAAATTTGTTTAAAATTTTTTTTTATATCAGATAAAGTAATGGGGGGGGATTGCAGCTGGGAGGGCATCCGCTGTGTGAAACATGCTGGATAAGTTGGCGGTTCATTCCGCTGTGGCGACCCCTGATTAATAAATAGACTAAGCCGAAAAGAAAATGAATTAATGAATTTTAATGTAAATAAAAAGTTATGAAATGTTTCTTATAATATGTGGAATTATTTTGTTATCTATGGGTTAACCGTCCATACATGGTATGTTGCATTTAATTATCTAGATTTAGCATAGTTTTTTTTTCTGTCTCAGAACCCACAGGTTAAGAATGGCACAATCACAGTCTATTTAATATTTTTCACGGTTTTGTTGCAAAACCTCTGACACTCATAATCAAGATACAACATCATTTCAAGACATATCTCAAACACAGCAATTGCACCGCCTCAAGGAAATATTGAATTTACAATAACAGTGTGTGTGTGTGTGATTTATATTTGATTATGTTTGCCCTTTTATTTTTGTAACTCACAACAGTTTGAATCATTTTAAGATAATACAACACACCGTGTGTTTCTACAAAATACAGTAAACTGAAATCACTACTGTGGACTAGAAGGAGAAAATCTACTCAAATAGCCCAAGCACTGTAAATTCATTATGAATGTATTAACACGACACAACGCGTATGAATAAACAAATAAATAATGCATAAGGCAGTCAGTGCTTCGGGCCATGCTTTTGATAGAATCCAGCAACATCTGTGATCACTTCAAGACTCTAAAATGACTTGAAATAGTTTATCACACAATCATGTTTATTTCCACAACAGTGTGGCTTACTTTGGACCTGTATAACACCCAAGGCAGAAAGCATACAGACAAATACTGTTTGTCTAGTCTGTTTACTGTAGGAGAGATTTGTGTGCTGGCATGCAAGTGGGTTGTTGGCTCTGCGTTGCATTTTCACATGTGACAAAAATTTATATAATTAGTATTGTCATAATTTAAAATGTAAATGGTTAAATTTTAACTTGTCTTCTATTGACCTCTTGTTTTAAAAACGGCTGTAATCTTTTTACATTTTTTTAGCAAAATCTCACAAATGTCCTATATGGTGTGAGTCTGTGACTGTCAAAATAAATCACAGTTTAATACATTAAAAATAAAATATTTAATAAATAACTGCAGGGCAGATTTTTCACGAGGCCAAATAAACAACAATCTTCTTTGTTCATCTAAATATTTCTAAAACATAGAAACTTCATACATTTTGTTACTGAAAGCCATGTTCTTTGGTGTGACGCTACACTTACCGGCCACTTTATTAGGTACACCTGTCCAACTGCTCGTAACGCAAATTTCTAATCAGCCAATCACATGGCAGCAACTCAATGCATTTAGGCATGTAGACATGGTCGAGACGATCTGCTGTAGTTCAAACCGAGCAGAATGGGGAAGAAAGGGGATTTAAGTGACTTTAAATGTGGCATGGTTGTTGGTGCCAGAGGGGCTGGTCTGAGTATTTCAGAAACTACTGATCTACTGGGATTTTCACGCACAACCATCTCTAGGGTTTTACAGAGAATGGTCTGAAAAAGAGAAAATATCCTGTGAGCATTTCTGTTCAGTTCTCAAACAGAACTGGCCTTGTTGATGCCAGAGGTCAGATGAGAATGGCCAGACTGGTTCAAGCTGATGGTTCGAGCTGAAAGAAAAGCAACAGTAACTCAAATAACCACTCGTTACAACCCTGGTATGCAGAAAAGCATCTCTGAAGGCACAACACATCGAACCTTGCGGTGGATGGGCTACAGCAGCAGAAGACCATACCGGGTGTCACTCCTGTCAGCTAAGGAGTGAGGACTGAGGCTACAATTCGCACAAGCTCACCAAAATTGGAAAAACGTTGCCTGGTCTGATGAGTCTCTTTCTGCTGCGAAATTCAGATGGTAAGGTCAGAATTTGGCATCAACAACATAAAAGCATGGATCCATCCTGCATAACGGTTCATGCTGGTGGTGGTGTGATAATGTGGGGGATATTTTCTTAGCACACTTTGGGCCCAAGTGTCAGAATTTGGCATCAATTTGCCATCTTCTGATGGCTACTTCCAGCAGGACAATGCACCATGTCATAAAGCACAAATCATCTCAGACTGGTTTCTTGAACACGACGATGAGTTCACTGTACTCAGATGGCCTCCACAGTCACCAGATCTCAATCCAATTGAGCTCCTTTGGGATGTGGTACTAGTAATGTGTACATAATAAAGTGGTCGGTAGGTGTATGTGCTCATTTTAAAACTCAATTTCACTGAAAACCCCATTTAAGTTCATGTGACAAAAGCCTGTTAAATTTTTTTTTTTTTTTAGGTTTTTCTGAAGTTTTGTTCAAGACACTTCTATATATTAAAAATGTCCGACAAGTTTGACAAAACATGGAAAAAATATAAAAATATTATTCATTATTTTATATAAGATAAATCACTATATGAAAAAAGTGTCCAACAATGAAGATGAATCCCTCTCATGCTATTTTTTATGTTATTAACGCTTGTTTTTCTTAATTTTTGCTATGTTTCACAATAGAACATTTTTATGTTACAGTTCAGTAAAAGTAAACAACAAAAAAAATACTGAAAGAATTGAAAATATTAATGACCCCTTATATTTTCCTCAAACATCAGATTTAAAACTATATATATATATATATATATATATATATATATATATGACCTTTTGTTCTTCAAAATGTGACTTTGGACCAGAAAAATTGTCATAAGTGTACATTTTTGCAAATTGAGACGTACTGTATACAGTAACTAAAAGTTGATCAAAATAAGCTTTTCATTGATGTATGGCTTGTAGGATAAGACGATATTTGGCAGAGATGCAACAATTTAAAAATTTGCAATCAGAAGGGTAAAGTAAATCTAAATATTGAAAAAACCATCTGTTAATTTCTGTAAAGATCTTATCAATAGATATTACTAGTCAAATATTCATATTCAGTCAAAATGTACAAAATATCATAATTGAACATGATCTTCACTTAATAAACGAATGATTTTTGGCATCAAAGAAGAATCATTTTCACTTCTATAAAGTGACATTTAAAGGCTTACCTAGGTTATTTATGTTAACTAGGCAGGTTATGGTAATCAGGCAAGTTATTGTATAATGATGCTTTGTTCTGTAGACTATCAAAAATAAAAAAAGCTTACATGGGTTAATAATTTTGTTCTTAAAATGGTGTTAAAAAATTAAAAACTGCATTTTTTCTTGCCGAAATAAAACAAATAAGACTTTCTCTAGAGGAAAAAATATTATCAGACATACTGTGAAAAATTCTTTGCTCTGTTAAACATCATATGGGAAATATTTAAAAGAGAGAACAAATTCTTAGGGGGGCTAATAATTCTATCATCAACTGTATATATGTATTTATATATATATATATATATATATATATATATATATATATATATATATATATATATATATATTACCCAAATGTATTTTGCCCATTTAGTGTTTTTCAAATAATCTCCAGATTTCCAATAATGAAATGGCAATCATCATATTTGTCAACTCAGTACTTGAGTCAATGTGTATTTAGATACAATATACAAGGCAAACAGTTCTAATGATAAATGTAAAAAAATATATGCCATTTTACAATATAGTTACAGTACCATGTGACAAACAGTGTGGGAGAAATACAACAGAATTCTACAGCATAACACATTCTCTTCACCTATGCAGCACGATACGTGAGATGTCCATTGTTGTTGTAATGTAGTATTAGTACAAGTAAATTACAAATCAAGTACAGTACAATGCCAGTCAAGTTTAAAGTAGACACTTGAAAACAAGTCAGAAAGCCTAAAACCGACTAACACGCTGCGGCATTCTTTCTTAGCTCATGCATGAACAATTAGTTATTCATTTGTTTTATTAGGAAGACAAAACCTTCCGATGTTTTCATTTGTAACAGTTTATTACACGCCCAGCCCTCAAATTCAGCTGGCTGACTTAAAAAAGAACCTGTGCTTCTCTCACAAGAAAGCATTACAAAACTATCGAAAACATACTGTGACATTAAATAGCCATAGAAGTCTGCATCCAAAAAAGACCATCCACAAATACAATTGGGAAAGAGGTATTCCAATGAACTAATAAATAAATAAATAAAATTAAATAATAAACTGCATTCTGACAATATAAATAAATGTATTGCAAATAAATGTAAACGTAAACACAATAGAAGATTTTCTAGCCTGAGAAATAGTGAATGTAATGGCTTCTTGATAACCATGGCAAAGGTAAGCTGAAACACACAGGTCAAAAGTTTGGAAAGATTAAGATTTGGTCATGTTTTTCTGATAGCGTTTATTTCATAAAAATAATATAAAAACAGCAATGTTGTGTATATTCACCGTAAAAAAAAAATCCTTTCTTCATGTTGTCTCAAACCAAATTAATTACGTTAACTTAATTGTTTTGGATTGAACATAAATTTAATCAATGATTAAGTCGTCCCCAAAAAACTCAAGAATTTTGTTGATTCAGCTCATTTTAAGTAAGTAGTATGAACAAGCAGCAAAGTTTTTTTTTGAGCGTTCAATAAAATCTTTTCAGTGTGAATATGTTAAATTTATTATGTGTTAAACTTTATTATTGGTACTTCTAATATATCACTGATTCCACAGATGAAAATCAGAAAAATCAAATCACTGCTGAAAATTCACCACCGAATCACATTAATGAATTCAAATTGAAAGCATTTAAAAAAAATTATATGATTCAAAGTATTGTTGTTTCCATTGTATTATTAACCAAATGGGGTATATGCACACAGACTTTTTTATTTCAGCCAACCAGCCAGCCAGTCTTTCCATTATATACTTGCCACGTTTAAGGTCTGATTCTTTAAAAATCAGCAATCTTCACTG
The DNA here is from genome assembly GCF_052040795.2 of Danio rerio. Classification (NCBI taxonomy): domain Eukaryota; kingdom Metazoa; phylum Chordata; class Actinopteri; order Cypriniformes; family Danionidae; genus Danio; species Danio rerio. The sequence continues at coordinate 17,815,819 of NC_141038.1, forward strand.
CCTGATAGATATACAATATAAAGTGGGTCTCAGACCGTACAAGCAGCCCTGCATCAACCCTTGTGTGCTGTTCAAACTGACTTTCCTTTTGTTATGTTCATGCCTGTTTTTGCCGCATTGACTTCCATTATAATGTCATGTTTTGATTGTGAAGCCATGACACCAAATAATCATGCATTCTTGATTGTTGGTGTTTTTCCCTGTTGGGAAGAGGTAAAACTTTTCATTTTTACTGTTGATCATCAGTTGGCAGCATTAAACCTTTAGACAGGCCTGTGCAAAAACAAAAAACTAAAAAAGTTTCTACACTTCATATAACCATATCCAGAAACTAGATTTTTTTTACACAGCAACTAATGATCAACAGTAAAAAATGTGTAAATGTATCTGTTCCCAACAGGGACAACCAGAAACAATCAAGAATGCATGATTATTTGGTGTCATGGATTTGCAATCAAAAAATGTGGGAATAATGGAAGTCAAAAGCAAAACCAGCCATGAACATAATGAAAGGCAAAGAATTTCCCTAAAATATACGTCAAAATAAGATTTGTCACCAAAAATCATACCATTTGCTGAAACACAGGGACAGTTGTGGCCAAATTAAGACTCAATGTCATCCCAAAGTGGATTAAAACATTCCAAACAGCACATACTGTAAGAGTTAAATTCCATTTCCTGCACCATGCCTTTAAAATGTGACAGTTTAATTTACCCCAGTATTTTCAATGAAGTTTTTACGCTCACCTGCTAATCCTGATGGCGTTAACAGTTACACAGACTTTTATCTTGTTTTACGCTTGAACAACTAGGTGAATGTATTGTAATTACTGTACATTACAACATTGATACTGTAAATGTAACCTAATGAAAATGAAAATAGTCACATTAAGCTTTGACCAGAAGCTTAACATTGGCTGAAAAACAGCTCTGCATATATCCCATTGTGCAGCCAAGAAGAAGTAGAAGAAGCTTTTTTTTTTCCAAAAATATCTTTAAAATTGTCACCTTTCTGAACTTCTGACCAGTTTGCAAAACACTTTTTAATAATGTCAATATTATATCTTGGTTGTAGGCAAGATGATAAATCATGCAAAATACAGAGTATTTGTTTTAATGATACTAGCTTTGTCTGAACTACTGTACAATTACAAAAAGCCTTTTGTCTTATAGCCTGTCTTAAAATAAAGAAAAACAGGAGATAAACATTCTGCAAGATCACAGAGTCGTGTAAACAGTTGTCATATTATTGCATTGTTCGTGTGACACGTTCAGTCTAATAAGAGTAATTAACCAAGCCTCTCAAAACATCTTGTGACAGAGTCATTTGGGTAAACAAAGAGTAAACTAATTATCATAGTGAGTGACAGATGCGTACTCTCACACAATGACAAAAGACGGCATTTAGATGGAGCGTCCAGCAATATCAGTCAGGGTCTGCACTAGGGGTGGTTGTTGCTGGTGTAATTTTATGGAGGGAATGAGCCAAACGAAATCCAATTTACCCTGGTAAAATTGCTCTGAGCAAAAGATAGGAGGGAAATAGTGAAAAGGGGAAGGAGGTTTACCTCATTTGTCACTGTACTGTCCAATCACAACACTTCACAAGATGGCCGAATAGCCACACTGTTCCAGTCTGCGCCTCAGAGGAAATGCACAAACAACATAAAACTTCACCCTTTTGGCCCAAGGTTGATTGAATAACATTTCTGTTATCATTCAGTGGGGAGAAAGTATGAAATGTTGCTCAGCTGATTCCTGCCACAATACAATGTATATTCAAGGCAATATTGACCCTGTGTTGGCGGAAAGGAGACCAGGATAAGCAAATATTTTAAAAGTGCAGAGGAAAAGAACTGAAATGAAGGGCTCGCATTTCTGCTTCGAGCAACTTTTTGCACTAAAGCAGGGTGTTTCTGTGAGTAAAAACAAAAACGGGAAAAAGATACAATGTGAAAAATCACTTCCGTGCACTGTATTTTTGTATTGTTTTTCAGTTAGAAAAAAAAGAAAACATTTATTTGAAGCAAAATTAAGAATTAGGTTTTAAGAAACATCTTACTTTAAATGGTTAGTTCACCCAAAATTTGACAATTCATTCATTCATTCATTCATTCATTCATTCATTCATTTTGCTTTGGCTTAGTCCCTTTATTCATCAGGGGTATCCACAGCAGAATGAACCGCCAACTTATCCAGCATATTTTTTACGCAGTGGATGCCCCTTTCAGCTGCAACCTATCCCTGGGAAACACATATACAAACTCATTCACATTCCGATGCAGTCTGATGCTTTATCTAAAATTCCATAGCTACCCTAATTATATGTATTCTCCTGTCACAAAAAAAATCAGTTTTAGTATTGCTTCTATCACAAAGCAGTCACTAAATATGCAGGCTTGTAACCAAAGGGGGTTGGGTGGTTCGGAAGATCCTCCCCTTATTGACAAAGGTCCAGAATTTGTCCCAAAATAAGCTAATTTGTTCTATATTGATGGCTATGCCATCATAAATAGTAAAAACAGCCAATAGAAAAAGGCTTTAGGACCAAGTGGGATCCTCTCTTGGGTGTAGCTTCGGCTTGACTTCAGCTAACTAGTTTTGGCCAATGCAAACAAATATTTTTCATGAGACCAACATCCAGCTGTGCAAGAAAACATGCTATCGGACATAAATGAAGTCATCTTTCACCACTGTTTTGTTTTTAAGTAGAGAAAATATTTTAGTAACTTTTATTCTAAATCTTTGAATGACTTTTTATTGAAATGGACAAATTATGACTGAGGAAAATTGAATGTGCTGGCCAGTTTGTTATTTGCCTAATAAATGACAATAGGCAACATTTTTTAATTTAAAACTTTAACAGAGTCCTATATTTTTTCTAATGATGTATGGTGTAATTAATTTGCATTTTAAAAATAATCTATTATAAATCTTTAGGAAATATTTGGAACATCAGAAAGTGTGGATATGATTACCATTCGACAAGCAAATTAAGCTAAAAATAGTGCATAAAATGTCACTAAAATGCTGTATTTAAATCTCATAACTAAATAGAAAATGAGGTGAATAACTGCATAAGGTCCACTTTTTGAGAAAAAAATAACCACCCCTTTCACCAGGCTGGCTACGAGCCTGATATGTAACCTTGACTACCACAACTTTCCAGCATGTATTGTCAAGATCACAAGTAAATTTCACAATATAAAACTCGACTACTGAAATACATTGTCCAATTTGTTTGGAATGGTTTTCAAAAACATCAAATGATACCCAATTTATGAAGGTTAATCAAAATATGTGAGGATAAAAAAACAATAAATAACACAAACGCAACATGACGAATGAACACTGACAGTTAACAAAATAATAGATCTACAGTATAATTCAAGTGAAAAAAGATCATTGAAAAATAATTTTATTAGCATAGATGAAATGAGGCAAAAAAAAAAAAAACTAACTAAAAAGGTTTATGAGTCTTGCACCATGTGTAATTCTCTATGTCTATAAGCTGGTTTCTACTTCTGCGTGGACTGATCAGTGTGACCCACGGCGCATGCCTTGCCATGCATTTATACTTCTGCATGTTGTTAGTGTTGCACTGCAATAACACTTCCAAAACGCTAGCTGGCAGTGAGGTTTTTATGTTCCTTTGTGTCGAGTTTCTTCCCTAGTGTTTTGTTTTTTTCTGAACGCTACCTTAATGTACAAGTAACTAAGGCCATACTCACACTAGGTACAGTTGCCTCAAACCAGGCCAAAGCACGCTTGTCCCCCCTCCTGTCTCCCCCATTGGCCCGCACTTACACTATCATCAAGCCTGAGCATGCTTACGTCATTGATGCGGCGCTGTTCAGTAGAGAAGTGCTCTCGCTCAGCACAGTGGATATTTCTCTAGTTATATTGTTTCAGTCGTTTGATATGTGGTGACACGCAGTCAGATTTTTCGCCGAACAGATCCGCCACTTTTAGCGCTCATAAACAATTATAAAGCCCTCGTGCTGCAGGAATGAGGAGGTCTGCTGAAGGTGCGCATCTGTCGTGCAGTGAAAGATTTGCGTCTTTAATCTAGGGCAGTTTGCGTTCACTGAACAGTAAGAATGATTAATAAATCCATATGAAACAGTCCCTTAAAGTCACGTCTCGCTTTCAGTTTCAGCTTTGGCGCGTTTTGCACTCACACTACAAACATACCGCGCCAAAGCCCAAGTGAACCGCGCTCAGGGCCACCTCTTCCAACCGGGCCAGGGCCGGCCAAGTGAACCGTACCTGAGCCCGATTCAGCACACTCACACTTTTCAAATGATGCGGGAAACGGGCCTGGGCACGGTTCGGATAGCATAATGTGAGTAGGCCCTAAACCTCTCTCATTCTGGAGCAGGAACCGGTGGATGCAACAATTTTAATCATAAGGTAAACACAAAACAAAAGTTTCCATCTTGAGCTTCTTCATGGGACTCAACACTTGTAAACACTCGCTCCAACAGGTTCACACAGCTCTCACCACTACCAAGCCGACCAATCACAAAGCTTGTGCTACTCGTCATTTAAACTTTTGTGAGGTGAGCATCGGCGTCTGCCATGGTGAGGGGTATGCGACTGCGCAAAGGCTACAACGGACCATACAAGTACACTTGATGCAGAAGTATAAATCAACCTTAACACACACACACACACACCCACGCTATACACTAATACAGACATTTTGGCTGATATTGACATACCGATAAGTCAATAAATAAAAAAATGAAGCCTGAATACTAAAACCAAAAACAAACAAAAATACAGTGGACTACTGTTTTTACTTTAAACCGTAACTTAAGAAGATATGGAACAAAAATAACAAATTCAAGGACAAAGATCTTTCCTTTCCCAAAATCATTTGAAAACATCTAGGTATAAAAAATTCCTAAAGTACCAACATCTTGCCTTTCCTCTAGCGTAAACTCTTCTAAGATGTAGAATGATTGCGTGTGATTTGAAATAGTCCATAATTCATTGCTCCGTATTGATAACATTAATTCCAATATGGTTGTTGATGTATCGTGTATCACTAACGTGTATATTTATGAAGTCTTTATTGTGTGAATATTTGATGTCAGAATGCCAAAACTGTCTGAGTTTGATCCTATACTGCCTTAAGATGCACCGGATGAATAAATAAAGATCTCTCAGGTAAGAGCGAATAAATAATTTAGGAATCAGAATAAATAAATAGATAAATAAACATATGCTTGTGCCTTTAGCTACGCTTCAAAAAGTCTTCATTGACTGGCACCTTGTGTAGTCCAGAGGCTTATACTTCTAATGATAAGCCATTCCTTCTGATTGGCTGTTACCACAATGCGAACGCACTCGATATCAAACGCTATCTTGTGGTCCACATCGTGAACCTCAATGTTTCCATTTTTGAACTCTCCTAAAGTTATATAGGAGGAGCACTGCCTTCCCTTTTTGGTTCCTATTAACTTCTCTCCAACTTCCAAAGCTCCATGATGCAGAATATCATTCTGGCGATCATCGGTTCCCGTGATGATCTTGATTTTACTGATTTTTGTCGCCTTGTTGAATACTATAACATAAAAGTCCCCGGTGGACGGTGCCTTGCCCCAAAAGTACTCGTCCACGCTACTGTATGCTTTGGCAGCATCATAGCTCTCAAATACATTTATGTTTGTGTACAAACTAGCAGGTGGGTTGTCTGGGATATCGAGAGAGTCTTCCTCGAAGTCATCGTCCTTGAGTTTGTTCTCTGCCCCCTTATACGAGGAATAGTAGCCCATGTGTTGGAAAAGCGAAGGCTTGAAGCGAATCGCATCCTTCTGGGCCAGGAGGCCTCTGAAATGGATAAGAAGCCAATCACAAGGCATCTCCTGATAGAACATGAGCAGAAAATGAGCAAGTCTAGGAAGGTCTCGTGAGTGGTACAGCTTTCCTATGTAGCCCAGTTTGGAGAACTCCAGCATCACCCAGTATGAACCCTCCCGGGACGCCACAACTTTCTTTAGGGCGGTGAGGAAGTTTCGGGAGCAGCGCACATCGTCCTCCAGCATCATGTAGAAGTCTGATAGATTGGTGCAGAAGTTGAGCAGAAAGGCGTAATCTACGTTTTGTTTGGACCTGAAGCGAACTCTATCCTCAGGATCATTGTAATTTCTCTTCAAACCATCCAGGGATGGGTAGTACTCCTCAGGTGCATGGATTACAAGCAGCCGTCCCGCAATGATATGGTGGCCGAACTTTCTGGAGATTTCTTGAACTAGGCTCTCACACCACGCAAGGTCGAAATCTGCCAGGTGGACAACAACAATGATCTCTTTGAGCTCCTCATAGCTTGACTGGTCGAAAATAGACTTAATGGTCTCCAACAGGTAATTTCCTCGTTTTCTTTTCACAGATGACAATCCAATGGTGAGATACTCTGCAAAAGAGCACAGGAAATCATTGAGCAAGCGAATGCTATTGATTTGACACATTGTCTATAAGGTGAATACAATCCAGTACAAACACAGAAAAATCTTTAAATCTGTTTGAAAAGCAAGCCCTTACAGAAAATACACATGAGCTTCACAGGTGCCAGTATTTTGATTTACGAATGTTTAATGTACCAGAAAATAAAACAAATACGGAGGAAGATTTATCTATTTTTTTGCTTTAAATTGTACATTCTTAATTTATACTTCCCTTTAAACATATTTTCCCAGTGAAAATTATATATAAATATTCTAACAACAAGATGCCTTTACTTGAACCAAAATTAAGTAAAACAGTATTTCGTAACCTATACGTGTGTGTGTGTGTGTGTGCGCGCGTGTGTGTGTGTGTGTACACACACACACACACATGTATGGGTTATGAAATACTGTTTAACCTAATTTTGTAATTTACTTAATTTTGTTATATGTAATTTCTTAATTTATGCATAAACCTTACTCGTTGTATGCATTGTACGAACCAAGAAAATGGTAATGCGATAAATTTATTTATTTTCTGTCAAGTCAATGTATCAGATTTGTATCAGAAAAGACAATTAACTAAATGCACTTGATATGCAAAAAAATAAATGAAAAAATATTTATACATAGTATATATACACTCACCGGCCACTTCATTAGGTACACCTGTCCAACTGCTCGCTAACGCACATTTCTAATCAACCAATAACATGGCAGCAACTCAATGTATTTAGACATGTAGACAAGGTCAAGATGATCTGCTGCAGTTCAAACAGAGCATCAGAATGGGAAAGAAAGGTGATTTACTTGACTTTGAACATAGCATTGTTATTTCAAAAACTGCTGATCTACTGGGATTTTTACGCACAACCATCTCTAGGATATACAGAAAATGGTCAGAAAAAAGAAAATATCTAGTGATAGGCAGTTTTGTGGATGCAAATGCCTTGTTGCTGCCAGAGGTCAAAGGAGAATGGCCAGACTTGAAAAAACGTTACGTGGTCGGATGAGTCTCAACTTCTGCTGCAACATATGGATGGTAGAATCAGAATTGGGCATCAACAACATGTAAGCATGGATCCATCCTGCTTTGTATCAACGGTTCAGGCTGGTGGGGAGGTCTACTGGTGTGGGGGATATTTTCTTGGCACACTTTGGGCACATTAGTACATTAGTGTCAACACCACAGCCAACCTGAGTATTGTTGCTGACCACATCCATCCCTTTATGACCACAGTGTTCCCATCTTCTGATGGCTACTTCCAGCAGAATAATGCGTCATATCATAAAGCGCGAATCATCTCAGTCTGGTTTCTTGAACATGACAATGAGTTCACTGTACTCAAATGGCCTCCACAGTCACCAGATCTTCACCTTTAAGATGTGGTGGTATGGGAGATTTGCATCATGGATGTGCAGCCGACAAATCTGCAGCAACTGCATGACGCTATCATGTCAATATGGACCACAATCTCAGAGGAATATTTCCAGTACCTTGTTGTATCTATGCCATGAAGGATTAAGGCAGTTCTGAAGGTAAAAGGGGGTCCAACCTGGTTCTAGTAAGGTGTACCTAATAAAGTGGCCGGTGAGTGTAGGTAAAAAATGCCATTTTGGTGTCTGCATCAGATTATATTTAAAAAATTTTATTTTTATTTTTGTGAACACATGCACATTACATGTAGTGGCTACCGTAATGTTTCAAATAGGATTTGTAAAAAAAAAAAATCAGCTTTCAGCCACAACTTATTCTAACCTGTGCTTATCAAAATATCTAAAAATAATTAGTGATGAAAAACACTGGGATCTATTTAAATGCTAGATCATAAAACATGTTTTTTGCAGCTGTATTTTCTACTGCTTGTTTAGAAATCGTTGACAGCATGTGTATGTGGCAAATATCAAAATAAAAAAGCAAATGCAGTCTTACTCTTTCTGGGTAAAGGTGTTCCTGCGAGGTACCGATAAGTCACATTGATTGTTCCAGAAAAATTGGTGATGTCTTTAAAGGTGTGAACATATCGCTCTGAGTTCAGCGGATGCATTGAGGTTTCTCGCAGCTGACGTTTATCTTCCTCCTGAAACACATGACATTCAAGACAGACAGATCGCAGCATAAGCTTTGAGCCTCAAAGCTAGAAAGAGTTTTCTAATACAGGATTATATGTACATGAGATGCTAAGACTCCTCTTGCATCTTTAAGTGTAAGCGCTGCAGGTCATTATTTTTAGATTTGCCAATTTTCCTGCACACTCTTGTATAATCTCATTAAATCTAAATGATGGCCTTTGAATAATTAATTGTACACACAATATTACTCACACAACTTATCTAGTATTAAATGATAGCATCGTTAATATACCTCAATGTCTTTTTAACCACACATGAACTGTTCACACTTTTTCTGTCTGTGATAGTGTTTGTATTTCAATTAAATGGGGGTTATTTAGAAAAGTGACTCAGTCAAAACGGGTACAACTTTTGAATAATTCAACAGACAAACACACGCGACATGTTATGATCACAAAGTTTTGATCATAAAGTTGGCCTCATGAATAATAAATGAGTCTCTTGCATTTGGACTGCCTCTACATCATGCAATTTTAAATAGGCTGCATCGTGAGCTCCGATAATTATACATGCGCAACACATCACCGGCAGCCTTACACGCAACATTTGGTAATTAAAGCATATAAACAAAATAACTTTTCAGCACAGAGATAATTAATGCTAACTCACACACAAACAGCAGTAGTCAAGTTGTTGTGAAGCCCACTATTGTCTTGTTATCTGCTCCAGTGATGTTGTAAATAAATTGACCTTTGTAATTTACCTGCTGGATCGCAACAGGTAAACACACTCACCAGCACGTAGCCGTCCTCGATGTAGAGATTTATGAAGAGCAGGAAGGTAATGAGAGCCACCAGGAAAGGAATGGTGGACCGTTTTCGGAAACACCTCATCTTATCCAGGTACTTTAACACCAGTCTCATGATGGAAACAATTCTGGTGTAATCTGGCAGAAAACAGAAAAAAAAAATACTGCATCAGGATGTATCATTAGTGTTAAGTTTGACAGATGATGGTCTGAGCACGGACCCCGCTATGCTTTTTTGAGCTCGATATAATTGTGACATTCAAAATAAAAAAACAAAAATGCGACCTGAGACAGAAAATTACTGCGGTATGTGAAATGAAGTCAAAGTTTTACAGCTGAAATGAGAAACTAGCCAAGTTCCTCAATTTGATTTGATGCAGAGCTGCAATTTGAAGATGAAGACAGGGAAGAAATAAGCATGCTGTAACTATCATTATACAACGGAAAGGCAAGTGAAAAAACAGTTTATGGATAGATGCAGGAATTGACTGTTTATAAGCAGAAAATTAAGCTGAAAATACAGTTTAAAAAGCTAGGATGGGTAGATGGATAGATCAACTGATCTGAACTAAAACTTCAAGTCAAAAGCAGAACAAAAAGTGTCAAAATTGTTTGGATTAATTGACAGATTGACTGATTTTAACTGGGAAATTAAGTCAAAAGTACAATTTTAAAAGCTAGGCTGGGTGGATGATGGATCAACTGATTTTACCTAAAACTTGAAGTCAAAATCAGAATAGAAACTTAAAAGGCTCTAAAAAGGCTGGATGAATGGATAGATGAATTCCAAATTATAATGGAAATACACAAATTAAATGATTTTAACTAAAACTTCACGTCAAAAGCAAAACAAAATCGATTGATTGAACTTTAATGAGAAAATCAAGTCAAAATTAAAACAAAAGTGCAGTTTAATGGGACAGATGGATGAATGGATGGATGGATGGATGGATGGATAGACATTAAGAAAATAAAAAGCAGTGGATTGATTGTTTTTAATAAGAAAATTAAGTCAAAAGTACAATTCAAGAAGCCTGAATAGGTGGATGGATGTATGGATAAACCAATTTGAACTACATTTTCCAAGTCAACAGCAGAACAAAAAGACATTTTTATAAATGGATAAATTGAATATTTTTAACTAAAAAAGTTGCTTAAAAAGCTTGGATAGACTGATTGATTAATTTTTAATGAGAAAATCAAGTTGAACGTTAAACAAAAGCAGTTTAGATGGATAGCCAGATGGACAAATGGATAAACAGAACATTAAGCAAATCAAAAGAAGTTTATTAACTGTTTTAATCAGAAAAAATAAGTCAAAAGTACAGTTAAATAAGCTTGAATGAGTGGATAGATTGATCAACCGATTTGAAATTAAACTTTAAGTCAAAAGCATAACAAAAACAGCTGAAAATGGCTGAATAAATGGATAATTTTAACTAGAAAATAAATTAAATAAATACTAGTTTAAAAAGTATCAGTGGATGGATGGATGGATTGATTCATTATTTATTGATTGATTGATGTTTAATAAGAAAATCACGTCAAATGTAAATCAAATCCAGTTTAGGATGGATGGATGGATGAACAAACCGACATTATCCAAATCAAAAGCAGTGGATTGACTGGTTTTTAACCAGATAATTAAGTCAAAAGTATGGTTTAAAAAGCTTGGATGGATTGATTGATTGATTGATTGATTGATTGATTGATTGATTGACTGATTGATTGACTGACTGACTGATGAGAATATCACCCCAAAATGAAGCTGTTTTGATGGATGGTTGAATAAATATATGGATGGATAATAACATAAAGTGAATCCAAAGCACAATGAGAACGTTTCTTCTTTGTTTTTAATGAGAAAATCAAGTCAAAAGTAAAACAAAACAAGTGGATGGATGGATGGATGGATGGATAGATAAACAGGCATTGACTCAAAAGCTGTGGATTCACTGTTTTTAACCAATTTTAAATAAGTACAATATAAAAGCTTGGATGGATGGATGGATGGATGGATATGTGGATTGATTGATTGATTGATGAGAATATCACCCCAAAATGAAGCTGTTTTGATAGATGGATGGATAAATAAATAAACAGACATAAAGTGAATCCAAAGCACAACAAAACAGTTTAAAAAGCCCAGACAGAAATGATCACATCTTTATTCAGGGGAAACTGTCATCAATTTCTGGCTGTGTGTGGGGCAATCAGAGTAGCATTTCTTTTAGTATACAAGACAGGGCATTCACTTTAAGGTCACACTAAAAATAAGCGGCAGCTTTGTGTGCCTCTAAGCCTAGTAATTAACCCAAGAACGATGTAGGTATAATACAAACTTGAGCTGAAAAACCCGCTGTGAGGTTAATATTCCGACCCTACTCACCAGGCATTAGCAAAGTATGTGCTCTGTGCCCAAGTCCTTTTGCTTCGCCCTTTCACTGCGTCAAGTACAAAGTGTGGTTCTTAAGAGCTATACTGCAAAATGGCATTTCAACTTCAGCTATCTTCATCTGATGATGAATAGCTGGAGTGACTGAAGGAAAAAAACAAAACAGTTCAACTATGTGCATGTAATAGGCCCCAGGCGCACTTTTATTTCTAACCTCAAATTACATAGAGTATTCCAAGAATAGAAAGAAGCTTTCGTGTATCAGCCTTTTTGATGGCTCCTGCTAAGTACCTCAGACCACTAATGGAATAACTTTACAGCAGATTCCATGATCAAATGTGTATTGATTCTGTTCACCTCCAACATGTTTCAACTGAGAATTTTCAAGTCAATAATCAACATGTACTGCTTGCTTCGACCTATAAAGTAGTGAACACATCAAGGTTTTATTAAAAAGTTTGGGAAATTAATCCTGATATTCAGTAAGACAGCATTAAAATAAAAGTGAGAGAATATGTTTTGCTACTGATACAAAAAGTGTATCAGAATTTGATAATCATTCAAGAAAGCCTAAACATTAAGCAGTATTCAACACTGATGCTGTAAAAATAAGAATTGCAAGTTAGAATATTTCTGATGAATGGAGTAATGGCTGTGGAAAATTCAGCTTTGCCATCAATGTCATAAATTACATTCAATTTTGTTTTAATTTAATATTACGCAAGAGGTACACAAATTAAGATCACATACAAATGGATAAAACAGAATAAAACAACAACAACAACAACAAAGAACTGATGAGAAATCAAAATATCTTAAAAAATGACAGAAGTCGGGTACTGGCAGGCCTGTTTGTTTGTGTGTGTGTGTGTGTGTGTGCATGTAAAGGTAACTGGGAGTACATAAATAAGAAAATTATATATATATATATATATATATATATATATATATATATATATATATATATATATATATATATATATATATATATATATATATATATATATACATACACACACACACTAGAAATTAATATAGGTCACACATATCAGTAAGTGAAGCAAAATAACATAGATATAAATAAAACAGATACAAACATAAAATGATAGTAATAATGACAACAAAAAAGGACAATATTAGTAGTAATAAAGTACTAAACTGGGCTTCACGGTGGCGCAGTGGGTCAGCTGGCATTTCTGTGTGGAGTTTTTTTTTTATTTAGGGGTGATTTTTGATATCAACCTGTCATTTGAAGGCCAGATTTCAAGCATCTGTAAAACTGCATTTTTTTATGTTAAAAATGTTGCCAAACTTCGACATTTGCTATCAATGTCTGATGCTTATATGGTTAACAATGTCTGATGCTTATACATTTCCAAGCTTATTTATGCTTTCATGACCTCTCGATTAGACAATTGATGGCCTAATTAACAAACTTCAGCTAGTTCAAGATGGAGCTGCTAGAGTGCTTTCTAGAACAAAGAAATATGATCATATTGCTCCAGTGCTTTCATCATTGCATTGGCTCCCTATTAAATATTTTATAAATTTGAAAATTTTATTGACTACCTACAAAGCCCTGAAAGGCAGACTTTGAGGGAGTTCCTGGTGTATTATACAGTAGCCCCTCACTTCCACTATGCTTAATAATTCTAGACAATTGATTATTCCCCGGAATATCAAAATCAAGGTGGTAGATCTTTCTCAAACTCTAAAACAGCCTTCCTAGCATACACATAAAACACAAATGCTTCTGAAATCCAAATCTTCTAAGGTATTGTTAGTCTGCATTATTTAGGGCAACAGGAGCCGGGAACACTTCCCAAAAGGCATTATAATTTAAACGGCATCTGCACTTATGTTAGTCTGTTTTAATTATTCCTGAGGTTTCCATAATCTTGGACCAGGCCGTATTCTGAGTAGCTGCTGTGGCGGTCATGAAGAAGTGGACTGATTCATTTAAGAAGACAGATGAGTCTTCACGTTGATCTTGAAGGGCCAACCTGTACACCAGATCTACATAAGCCTGCACCTTCACGATGGACGTCCAGTTTTCTCTAGCCTCCGGTGCCTAAACTGGGCCTGGTTTCTCTCAAGGTTTTTTTCCTTCACTTTCGCAAATTGGTTAAATTTGTTTCTTGCCGCTGTCGCCACTGGCTTGCATGGTTTGGGAATTGTGGAGCTGCACGTCGATGGATTTTCTCTTCAGTGTTATAACTTTCAGCAGTGAAAATTAGACCACACTTAACTAAACTGAATCTCAATTCTGAAAACTGGACTGACACAGTTTCAATTTACTATAATCTTCTATGTTCAGCTGCTTTGACACAATCTACATCGTAAAAGCGCTATAGAAATAAAGATAAAGATGAGTTTGCATGTTCTCCCCATGTTAGCGTGGGTTTCCACTGGGTGCTCCGGTTTCCCCCACAATCCAAAGACATGAGGTGAATTGAATAAACTAAATTGGCCGTAGTTTATGTGTATGTGTAAGTTGTAGGTTCATTTTGCTTTGGCGACCCCTGATTAATAAAGGGACTAAGACGAAAAGAAAATGAATGAATGAACAAGTACTACACCAACTAGAGGTCTGCATGAATAAATTTCAGAATAAAGAGCGGAAGCGGTCAGTAACTAATGTAATTTTGGACGGGAGCGAGCGGTTTAACAATATCGCTCCCGACTCCCGAGCGAGCGAGCATGCATATGTGTGTGTGAATTTAGCTTGTTTGTTGCTGTCTATTTGCGTGTGTGTGTGTGTGTGTGTGTGTGTGTGTGTGAATGAGAGAGAGTGTGATCCTGTCTGTGTGTGTGTCACTTGCTTGGTTGGTGCTAATGTGTGTGTGTGTTTGTTTATTTATACATACAGCTTATTATAGGCAGTCTGGACTCTGTATAGCTGGTGGGTTTTCTGTTTTGTTCTCTCACCCCCCCGCATGTTAGCAGGAACGGGTACGGCGGGTAGAAAACGGGGCAGGTCAGGAAGCGGGACAACAAATGCTAAATATAAGCGGGAGCGGTTGAGTTCGGACTAAAAACTGGCGGGAGCGGGATTCAAAATTTAGTCTTCAGATGTCTAAGACCAACTACTACTACTATAGCAATTAATAATGCTACCACAACAACAACAACAACAACAACAACTACTACCACCACAACAACTACTACTACAATGTCTACTACTACTACTACTACTACTACCATTACAACAACTACTACTTTAATAACCATAACCATAATGACTGCTACTACAACGACTAAAGGAAAATTTGTATTAAATTGTAATAATACTTCCAAATAATACATTTTTACTGTATCTTTAATCAAATAAATGCAACCGAACATACAGTAAGGTAAGAAAACCATTTAAACACATTAAACTATTCCATCAGAAGGATTTTAACACATACTCCACACACATACATACATACTTATATCAAATGTTATGGTCAAATGTCTTTAACATGGGTATTTGTAAACATTACTCACAATACTTTTGATGCAAAAAATTTGTTGATTATAGAAAAAGTCAGTTCCTACATACAAAATATGTATTTATTTGTTCAAAGAAAATGTTAACACCGTTTAAATCAATTAACTATCATGAGACAGCAGAATACAGGCAGCAGAAAAATCATGTTGGCAAATCCAAAATGTGTGCTGCACATTTAATTTCCTCGTGCATTTGATTACACAAGTGGCTGGCTTTTAAATTTTCCAGTTCAAACCATTTTGCATTTTGATGCATTCAGGTGGATTCATGTAATGTTAATGCAGTGTAATAGCAAGGCTGGATTGCTTCAGCCTGAAAACCTGCTTCACCTGTCACTAGCAGTGAAGTGAGGAGAGCCAGTGCAGACCTCGAAAAGACCACTGAGGAATACACATCACAGGATGGTACCCAAATCTAAACCTTTACCTTGAAAGTAACAATACATTTGGCATAATTTCAGATTTTTTAGAATAAATGTTAAAAAAAGGCTATGCTAAAACACAGTATGACTAAGTCTGCATATGAATATGCCAAACATAGTATAGTATTATTAGAAAAAGAGTAACACTCTACAATAACAGAGCACAAATAATTATTTGTTAATATGTAAACTAAACATTACTTGATTGTAAACTAATGATGAGTTTATGCATGTGCTAATCATGAACTATCTTTAACAACATGAACGCATGATATGTTAATGTCTAATTATATTGTAACTACTTGGAGGGCCACATCATCATTAACCCATTCTTAACTACTCATGAACTCCTACTGCATTTACACTGAATAACAATTGAAAATGGTTCTGTCAACACAAACAGTTTAAACACATGAGATAAGAATGAGTTAATGGTTATGTGCCCCTCCAAATAAAGTCATGACATAATTATACTGTAACAGCTTATAAGTTCATGATGGTTATACTAACAAGTAATTAAGGTAGTCGTTATTCACATATGAACTTTAGACTCATGTTTTAGTTAGATTATGATTAGCGCACGCCTTAACTCATCATTAATTCTTAATGAAGTAATATTTAGTTTACATATTAATACATCATTATTGATGTACTGTTATTGTAAAGCGTGACCAGTAAAAGTAGTCATTGTTCCAGCAAAACTTTATTAATCCATGACACTACAAACTTGTAAATGGCTGTGAATCAATGACTCTTACATTAAAGGTCACATATATAATTTTGAGAAAATAAAAGCAGCATGTGGCAGCATACTCTGTGCTGGATTAAAGAAGTGAAGTTTCACAAACTAATTTCAAGAGGAACATGTGATATGATTGATCACCGCTGGTGTCTCATCTGTAATCATTAGTAAGCCAATCCAATCATTCCAAACTTACTATAAATAGCCCGACTAGCATAACACTCACTTATCTTCTTCTTTTGAAAAATCCCCCCATCTACCCCATCTCCACCTTTCCTCCTTTACCAGGGGGAGATCTCGAGAACGACTTGATCTCGTATCCACCGACATGCCCTCCGAGCACTCCGAGCTCAGGGTTATCTCCCTGGACAGCATGCCAAACCTGCTATTATTATTAAGCAATATCTAGGTGTGAACTCTTGAAAAAAAAAGAAAACAAATACACAGATGAAAACAAAACTAGAAACAGGTGTGCAACATAATGAGTAACCATGGAAACAAATGTGGCCAGAATCAAGAGTGAATGCAGGTTGAGTTGATAACTAATATCCTCTTAAATGTACTGTTGACCTGAAAAAACAAATTCAATCATCTTTCAGTGTTTCTCAAATCTTCCCTTCTGCAAAAGATATACTTAAGAACGCTGGGGTCTAGATGGATCAAGGTCCCATACTGCATTTCCAAATTGGAAATTGGAAAATATGAATCACACATTATGAGAAACAGCTCATTAAGACATAGCAGACAATTTTTAAAAAAATATTTTTTTTGAGGTAGCATACTTTGTAGCTATTTAGAATAAAAAAGTGATCATACATAAAAAGCAAGCAAAAAAGAAAGTTAAAATATCATTATAAATGTTTCCAAATATCTCTTTGCAAACAGGCTGTGTTTCACAGGTATTCTTCCACCCCCTCAAATCTCCAAATGTCCAAACACTTCAGAGGTAGCCTCAGGCTGAAAATAAAACATCCATTAGAAATGTATTAAGC
Organism: Danio rerio; assembly: GCF_052040795.2. NCBI lineage: Eukaryota > Metazoa > Chordata > Actinopteri > Cypriniformes > Danionidae > Danio > Danio rerio. The sequence goes on from NC_141038.1 coordinate 17,833,195, forward strand.
TGAGCTGACATTATCCCTCCTCCTTTCATGGATGCAGAACGCGGCGTTTGTTGACACACACACACACACACACACACGCACGCACGCACGCACGCACGCACGCACGCACGCACGCACGCACGCACGCACTCATACACACACACACACACACACGCACGCACGCACGCACGCACGCACACACACACGCACACACACACACACACACACACACACACACACACACACACACACACACTCACACACACACACACACACACACACACACACACACACAAACACACTCAATTCTCAGCTTTGAAACCCAAAACCCCTCACAAAAAATGGGGTTGAAAAAGAATGACTGCAATTCTTCCCATACTAAAACCACAGCTTTAGTTTGTAAAAAAAGAAATAATAATAACAATAAAAACAGCAACCTGGTACCTTTATCTGTTGCAGAATTACACATAAACATGAACAGTTTAAACACAGGAGTTCATAAATAGTTAAGGATGAGTTATTGGTCATGTGCCCCTTCAAGTAAAGTCATGACATAATTGTACATTAACAGCTTATAAGTTCACAATGGTCACATTTAGCTTAAACTTAAATGTTAATTAATACATTAACTAACAACCTGTGCTAACAAGTAATTAAGAGCCATTAGAAATGTATTAAGCTGAGCTGACATTATCCATTCTCCTTTCATGGATGCAGAGCGCAGCATTTGTTGACACACACACAATCAATTCTCAGCTTTGATACCCAAATCCCCTCACAAAAAGGGGGTAGAAAACAAAGATTTAAGATGACTGCATTTCTTCCCAGACTAAAACCACATATTTAGTTTGTAAAATAAAAAATAAAATAAATAAATAAATAAATAATTAAAAATAATGATAATAATAATAATAATAATAAATACAGTAGCCTGGTACCTTCATCTGTTGCGAAATTACACCTGACAGGGTCTGATTCTGGAAGAGCTGAAATTACAGGCAGCCGGTACAGCCACGTTCAGCTGCCAGGGATCTCGCTTTTTGCAGAGAGAGCGCTGACGTAAATAACCTGAGGTTCATTCCCACTTCCTGCCACTCTGTAGATCATCACCTCCTGGGGTGAGCAGCCCTTTTAGCAGTCAATATAAACTGGCCATTTAGAGCAACAGCACTGCGCTAAATGAAGCAGCTCAATTAGCGAACGAAAGAAGTAATCCAAAAAGATGATTTTACAAAAACACAGGAAAGATCCAGATGGTTGTTTGTGCATTACACTAATGCGAACTGCCACAGTTTCCCCAAACTCATAGGAAGTGTACTTATAAACACCCATTCATTTCAAAGCGAGAGCTGCGCATTTGCAGATATTTATCTAACGTTCTTATCTTTTCACTCTCCTCTCGGTGACGGAGGGAGTGTCATTTTTTCCCAGGGTGCCGTCTTTCTCTCTGCCTCGGTGACATGAAATAGAGAATAAACTTCAGAATGAGAAACAAGAAGCTCCCTGGTGAGAGGAAGGCAATTACAGTCATGTCTGATGTGCCGCAAGACCCCATGAATAAGAAAAACAAATCAGTTTACAGAGTTGGAAATGGCTTAGAGAGATGTTTGAGGAAGGATGTCTGCTAGATTGTGAGACTGCTATGCAATTTTTATTATGTAAATGCACTACGAGAGAATGTGGAATTAGAGAACACTTGGTTTGATTTGGATTTAATACAAACGCTCCGAGCATTCAACAACATCCCGACTACTAAACAAAAAAAAAAAAAAGGGAACCTACAAGGCCATGTGCGTGAGGGTATTGTGGCTCTTTTCACTGGAGTAAATCTGCAATCAAAGAATTAGCTGCAGCAAGCAAACACGTCTTGTGTGTTTTCCAAAAGCCTGATCCTTTAAGTCCAAAATCCAAACACGTGTGAGGCTGCACATTTCTTTACAGCTCAGTTTTAGAGTAAATTAAGTCTCTAAAGCATCTTGTCGCTGACTAATTCCAATTCTAATTCTTAAAAAGCAAGCCAAAACCTTTCAATTTCCCACACAGATGCTTGCAGATCGAATGCTAGGCAAATGTTGAAATCACGAGCGACCTGTATTCTTGCAAATCAAAACGGCTTCCTAAAACCTTCGTCAGCTGTGGCTTTTATGCTGCTTGGGACGCAGAGGCGTACCTTGCCTTAATGCGTAAACCTGCATAGAAGGGAGGGGAAGAAAAAAAAGCCATTTTGACTAAGAGAGAAACAGATTAATAAAGCTGGCAGTAGAAAGCAATTCTTCCACATTTGATCTTGTTATCTGTTTTACATTATTTCCCAAGGGTATGCTGCACCTCGCTGATATACAGCTCTGCGCAAATAATCAATTAAGCCAGCAGATTCTACAGCTTTCTGCTCTTGCTTTGTGTCAGAGCTTCAGCCACTTAAATAGATTTTTCTCCTCAACAAAAGGGCTGAAACGCAGAAAAAGAGTACCGGCTTCTGACAATAAGAAACACCGCCTCTAGATGAACACTGTGGGCCTCGCTTCTGTCAATGAACTTTTGTTAATGAAATTATTTTCTTTGTGTTAATCAATTTGTGCATTGCATTGTCTTGCGTAATGAAATTTGCTGTTAGGCTTGTTTAAGAAATAAAAAATAAATAAATATACAGTTATTAAAAGGATCATAGATCTCTGTGGAAAATGTGCTTGAGAAAACAAGCTAAAACAAAAGAAAAATGCGGATCGACATGTTTGTGGTGGTAGAAAACAAAAGGTTCTGATTTATCTGACTGTGCTTATAGCATTGATTAATTATTTGCAACTGTCCAGTGTATTGACTTAACAATGACTAGTTTACATGGACGTCAGTAATCACATTTATTTATTTTTTATTTTTTTGTAGCTGTGTATCATTGGTTAATTAATTTTTCAGTTTATTAAGCTTCAGTGGTTAAAGTTGTGCCAAATTATTTTTTTAAGTTGACTGAGAAGGCTGTTTTAAGTCAAGTATACTTTATGGAATAATATGGCACAACTTCAACCATTGAAGCTTAATTTATTTGCAGCTGGTTGCTTTACAATTTTAAGTTAACTCAACTTCTAATTTTTACAGCGGTAAACACTCAAATGAAGAAATCAAAATTCAAAGTGTCCTCAACTGATTTTTTTTTACTTTCTTTGAACAAACAGTTCCAAACATGCAGTTAAATCGTTTTATGAGTAAATTTAACTCTAAGCTCGAAAATATGTTCACCTAACTTACAATTTTAAACTTAGTTAACAATTTGTAGGTTGTGTATTGGTTGCTAGACTAAGCTGACAAAGCATTGTTGTCACTCTGATACAAGTTTTATTTAAGGAAAAGATTACAAAGCACTGCATTGTTTGCTTGTTTTATGTTTGTCTGAGATAATTAGTCTACCGAAATGTGTATATACAAGCTAAAGCTGATTGGTCAGTTCTTGCCATGTGCCACACAAGCCGCACACCTCTTTGGAAACCCCAAACTTGCGCAAAGTCTAGAAAAAACACGATATGTGAACAGCCCCTAAAAGGCTGCCCTCATTTGCAATCTCCAGCAGTTGATCTTCTTGCACAGACAGGGTGGATTCACCTAATTTGTTGACAAATGGGTTGCGGATCCATTCCTTGGCAGTTTGTGGGTCCTTCACTGGGCCTTTTCCCCTTAGCAAAGAAACTTTCCAAAGATGTCTGTTTCTTACTCATTTTGCTGCTTGTGGGTTAAATTTGAGCCTGAGATATAACCGAGAAAATACAGTATAAATAATACACGGTCAAGATAAAAGATTTTTTAAAATAAAAGATCGTTCAGACTCAGACAACAAATAAAACGTAAATAATTATTGATTTCTTGTGCGGGCCCAGAAACAATTGATCCACGGACCGGTACCGGTGGTTGAGGACCACTGTGGTATTGTACATAATTTAATTAACGTCGTTGCGTTACTGCACTATCCACATTTCCTCTGGAGTTTCATGTTATTTTAGATGTTTCTTTTTAAATTGTTTGACTTTAACTGCAGTTTGGCACTTTCACTTTTATTCAAGAACATTTCATGCATGCCCCCCATTCAAACAAGTGAGTATGAACTGCTGGAAGAGTGTTGTTTTAATGGAACTTGATAATGGACGCCGCATAGAGAAAAAAATGTCTGAATTTTGCGATGCAGGTGTCTGTGGTCCTTCACTGGTGCCGAGAATAGTGTCAAACAGCTGTGTATGGACAATCCTGTCACAAAATGCTGTGAAAATCCTACACTACGGGAACAGTTTGATTAAAGTGTTTACATACAGTATCTGTACTAAACGTCAATACTGCAACCAAAATCGGCTTACTCCACGTCTTAATTCCATTTCTGTTTAGTTTGATTATGACTTTAGTTGGATTAAGGTAATCAAAAATCGCTGTTAACATGGTAGACTCTTAATCAGAGTATTGTCTTAATCGTATTATTGATGTCCATGTAAGCATACTCAGTGACATTATCTATTACTAGTTCTAAATGATCAAATGCATTAATCAAGTGCGATGAATGTTTATGATTACAATTCTCTACAGCTCACTGTTAATATCTTGTGACCACACACACTGCGAAATATAAATAATCCTACCTAAGAATGATTGTATTATTTATTATTATTTTGAGGATGCAAATTTACGTGTATAAACTGAATTAGATTTATTCTGTAATTTTGTGCAGTGTCAAGAATCTGGAATGTTGATTTACAAGTCGCAGGTCAAATTAATCTCAAATAGGGCTAAACTGAATACGATAAGCGTAACACTGCCAGTCCTAAACCACCCAACCCGCTCTGAGCTGGGATTTCCGCATGGGAGTCAGGTGCTCTAACAAGTAGGCTAAAGACCATGGCCTCTAGCCAGCAGTGTGGTTGTACCTGCACAGCACTTTACTAGCTAGCCTCAGATACATAAGCAAAGGGTCTGATTGAAACCACAATTTATTCTGGCAGTAAACTGCCTTCTCTGTGTTCTTCAAATTTGCTTATTTCTGCTTTCTAATTGCTTTATGGGATCTTGATCTCTGATTCAACAACTTTTGAAAGTTTAATAAAGTTATTTGTTGACATTTTTAGCAATTTGAAACAATTAAATATGTTGTTTGTATAAATTATGGAATAAAACGTTTAATATTTAATGTTTAAACGTTAACAGAATGCGAAAAAATAAAAACGCTAAAATACCATTTTGCTAGTTAATTTAGCTATATTTCTTTTAAACTAATGTCAGTAACAATGACATTCTGTAAATTAACAAAATGGCTGATATAACCAAAAACCATAATATTTATAACAATGTCGGCATTTTTTATTACAGTATGTTCTGCATAGTACTAACACAGCACATCTTGGTTTCTCAGTAGTCTTACTGTTGGTAAATTTCTTAAGGTTGTGTTTTGTGTTTCAGCGTTTGTATGTGTCTGCTAACACGGCACCTCCTGACATTACTTTTGCTCATCAACAATTTCTTAAGGCATACAACGATTCTCCAGAGAGGCTGGAGGCTTGTAAGTGCAGAGTCTTCTCTAAAACACATGAAAAACATTGCTCAACTATCGCTGACACTGTCAGAGAGCCACACATATTCACATCCCCCCTCTTTTCTTTTATTTATAGTCAAAAAAAAAAAAAAACATCAAGTCATAGTTTCCACTAAACCCTGCTTAGTCAAAAGAATTCATGTTTGTTCCTCCACAGCAGCTTGGGAAAAGCTGAGGTAGGATTTCAGTATCTGTTCAAACAATTTGTAAACACGGTGTGGATTCCTGTTCACATGGATCAATGAAAACAGCTAAAAATGCTGTATTATGCATAGTAGACCAGCAGCTAGTCACTTCGCATTTCTGTAGTTTACATGATGTTAAAGAAAACACCATTGTGGGTGTAAACGAACAGTCAAAACACATGAACTTTGCAGTTTTAGGTTTTGCCAGTGTCATTTAAACACTTTTCCTGTTCTGTGCCTGTTTGTTGTGATGGCGACTTATTGTGTTCACCTGTTCCTTGTTTTGTTCACTTCAGTGGTCAGTTTATGTCTTCTATTTTATTATCTTGACTGTAATTTTTTTTGCAAATCCATGTCAATTAATAGTCATGGCTATTAAGGCCGCATTGTGCACCACGCAAAACAGACGAGGCTTTTATACTTGATGCGTTCACCATTGAGAAATTCTTTTAAACAACAAAGGGTTGTCAAAAGAGACCGACCATGAAATCAGACGGATAAACATAGTAAGAAGTAAGAAGTTTCCGGAACTACGTCATATTATCATTAATATCATTCAAGATTTTTCTAATCGTTCAAAGTTTTTAAATCAAACTTTATAGTGTCACTTGCTGTTGTTATTATCTTGGACAGTCCTATCTATTGAAGTTTATTAACATATTGATAACAACAGAACAATGGTCCTGTTGGTACAGAACAATATATAGGTACAGAACAATATATATATAATGGTACAGAACAATATATATATAATGGTACAGAACAATATATATATATATATTTTTTTTTTTTTTTGGCAAGAATATAAGCCTTTAAAAATTTTTGACCATGATTACATACATGAAGTACATTTCATCTAAAGAATTATTAAAAAATCTTTTTTCCTAAAGATTTTCATGTGCCCAATAACATTAGCTATTATATCCATCTACATACAAATCATTGCACAAAAATGAAAATCATCATGCTTTAATGTATATAGTGAAGTCATGCTTCAATGTATATAGTGGTCGTGTGTTATATTTACCAGGCCTTTGTGTATGACACAATAAGCTATGTACAAATATGTAAACATTTCTGTATGACGATTAAAATTAGTAGAAAAAAAGCACTGTTTTACCTTGCTAAACAATTTTTAAAAAATCAAGCACAAGCATACTAACTGCTTTTTTTTTTTTTTTTTTAGATTTAGCCCATTCCACAATTCACACATTGTTGTATGGCTAGTTTCTGTCCTCTAACTATATGCTAAAAATGCAATAATCGTCCAACATTCCTGAGTTTGTCTAGAGTATGCCCAGAAAAACAGGACTAGGTTCAAATATTCTCATATACTTATATACCCGGTCCCTCAAGTTTTCCACACTTTTTTACAAAAACATTCTCCTTTACCACGGCTGTTGAGATTTCTTGCCAAGAATTAATATCCTTATAGAATGTCATCATTCATTGATTAATTTTTTTCGGCTTAGTCCCTTCAATCATCTGGTGGCACCACAGCAGAATGAACCGCCAACTAATCCAGCATATGTTTTACACAGCAGATCCCTTCTAGCTGTAACCCAGTACTGGGAAACAACCATACACACTTATTCACACGCATACACTAAGGCCAATTTAAATTATTCAATTCATCTATAGCGCATGTGTTTGTCATAGGTTATCCCTATGATCACGCATGGATGGACCATAAAGATGTCTTTACATGCGTACCTGTTTCAGACAAAATCTCTTCAATGTGATTCATATTCAATGAAATGTGGCACCATGTGAACAGTTCATTCAAGTCTCAAAAAATGTTGTGCGCTCGTCCAGCATGTTGTGTGCACCAAAAGCGAACCTCAGCCAACTCTGCAATGATGTCACATTCGCTGTGCGCACTCAAGCGAACTAGTAAGTGCGTAGAGTAGAAATAAGCCTTTATTCGATAGTCCAGTGGTGACTGATCAATGGTGAGCATCAGGGCACAGCACACACTATATTATCCCAAGAGGAAAGCTGTTAAACCAATAAACAAAATTTTATTATAAACAGTCAAAACTAAAATTATTCATACCCCTGAGGATTGCATATTACCAAAAATGTTTAGAATTTAAATTATTTTATCATACCTTTTTCCCTGGTAGTAATGTGTGCATTTATTAAACATTACGTCAAATTTGTATGTTGTTCATGAACTGGGCCCTGGCCAAATTGGTGTCTGTCTATTCAGAAGTAAAGTATCAGACAGTCAGGTGACCTGAGGCTTCTCTCTGATTGGCATGTTTCAGATTTGCCTCAGGCTGCATCGCTTTGTGCTCCAGACCCTTCCACTCTCATCTTTAGCAAATCAGTATTTTTTTATGTTTAACCGAATGTGATGGACCGTTCTTAACAGCTTGTTTTTTTATGCACTACAACAGACAGAAAAGCGCAATATTTCCTCAAGATGAAAGAGAATTTTCATAGTCTTCCAACAATCCTACAGATTATAAATTATGTCAACAGTTATCTGGAGAGGATGCAAGCTTGTATCTGCAAAGTCTTCATAAAATAAACGTTCAACCATTGCTGATGGTGTCAGAGAGCCACACACACATGCACATTTCCAGCTCTTTTATTTTCTTTAGTCAAAAACATCAAGTCATACAACCCTGTTTAGTCAAAATAATTAATGTATGTTTGGGAAAACCCGATGTAGGATTTCTGTTTCTGGTTTGAACGCTGAAAATTCATAAATTCACACTTGAACGAGAAGACAAACCAAAAAAAGGCTCTCCTTCCTCACTTAAGTCTCGAACTTTCCTTAATACAAATTACATCTCTTTATTCTGCGTGAAGTTTCTTACTTAAACCTGTGTGTGAGATAAAAGAAATTATTTGTTTATATTCCAGTCCCAAGTCTTGGTGGCAGCCTATTTTTAGCCACTCTCCTGCACAGAAGCCACGGTGGCATGTTTCTGTGAGGATCTGCCGAATGTCTCTGTGTTTTGATGTATGAATAAATCCAGCGCCCCGCTTGGTTTTGGGTGCAGGCCAGGCTGCAGTAGGCACCAGCTGTACAGGTGGCTTAGCTTCAGGTTGGAAGCTGTGTGAAGAGCTGGATTGATGCTGAATACAAAGCAAATTCTATAATGGTTTGCGCATGCCAGTTTGCGTAATTATAACAATACAGGAGCCAAACATGTCAGAACTGCATTACTGAGCAGAAGGAAGAGATCGCATGAATCGTGTTTCCCTTTCCATTGCAATACATGCTTTCTGATCCTCAAATAACGCTGAAAAAATGGCCTTGGCACCTTTTCACTCTGAAATTGTGTGTGTGTGTGTTTCACAAATAATTGCAAAGAAATGACAGGTTTCTCCAGGCTACTCAATATGTTTTGCGGTTACTGTGTCAGATTATGTTGTTGTCCTCATGCCCATTGTGGTTTATGAAGCACCACAACACCTTTTGTCAAATGGATCGGGCAAAAATGCAACATAGAATGTTGAATTTAATTTGAATTCTAACAAAATTATGAAGTTTTTTCTACAATTATTTGAAATTGATTCTTCAAGAACAGTGTACACTGATTTCATGTGTTCATTTATAGTAAGTCTGATGGGACGCTGACAACGGAGGTGCGGATCCAAATGCAGGGTTTACTAGGAGATTGGTCAAGCAATCAGATCATCCAAAAGGTGTAGTCATAAACAGGCGAGTGTTCATTACCGGCGGCAAGCAACTTATACAATAAAACAAGGCAAATGTTCAAACTAGGGTAGGGCGATGTTGAACAATTTGGCATCGTACAACATCTAATGTGAAACATTGCAATTGACGATGGCATTGTCGTGGTAGGCATGGTAAATTAATCATTTATGAATAATTAATTCATAATGAATAAATTATTTGTACCTTACCGTTTCAACTACCTGACCGGCATGGTCTTTGTTTTACCCATAACAAAATCATAAATAAATAAAGATAAGTTACACACAAATTACCACCTGTCAATCACTTTTTTCATTGGAAACCAAATAGGGACTCAAATATGCAGAGTGATCTGTGTCGTTATAATGATGTCCACAAACTTGGTTGGTAAAAAAGATGCACAACCAGCAGGAACTACCCAACAGTATCTGAGGTTTTCGCTAGCATTACTTTCTACAAGCGTGAAAGCGAAAGATTTAAGGAGGGTACTGACGCTGTGACACGTTACCTAATAGATTCAAAAGTTAGATAGAGACAAGACTAATCAAATATCATGTTTAACAACTATAGTGAGACAAGATCCAGAGGTAGATCCTTGATAAACTGTCCAACGTGCACTGCTCTCTGGGGTTTTGTGCTCAAAGCACCCGCTGACTGCCTGGAGCTCAGACGTGTGCATGACAGTGTGTCTGTATGTGTGTGTGGTCACGTGATGTGTGTTTTCAGCAGTATAGTGTAGACGGAGATCTTTACAGAAATGCTAGATGAAAGCCATTTTGGACGTGGATTGTTTTCATTCTAAAATGTCTACAGGATTTGTAGTCTATTTGACAGAAGATTTGTAGTTCTCCTAGCCTTGCAGTAGCTAGATTGCTGGTGACTGTAACAAAGTTACTGTGGATAATACATATTTAAGGTGTTCATTAACATTTATATGCTTTTAGTAAAAATATAATTTTTTTTTTCATGTTCATTTACAGTGAAATAATGGTAACAGATGCATCATTATAACAACCTAGCATTATTATTACATTGTGCATACATTTATTTATTTATTGTACATTTTTATAATTACTTATAAAATAAAGTAAAGCAAAATAAAATAAAATAAAGTTAAAAGTTAAATAAAAATAAATAAAGTGAAATAAATAAATACAATTAAATTAAATACAATTAAATTAAATCAATTTAAATAAATGGTGAACGTTTCTCTTATTTTGTCCATACTCTCTCTATATTTTTTTATCTAAGCTTGGCACAATGCATTTTGGGATCTGTGAAACATGCTGTAACTGATATGATGTATAACTGATGCATTGCTATTAGATTCAAAATATTATATATGAATAAACAAACTGTTAAAAGGTATTATCCTGTTTTATATTGCAAACTGGAATTTATTATAATGATCACAAAAACACCTTGTTGTGCACAACGTTTCATCATTTACCGCATTTGCTGTTTACTCCATAAAAATAGCGTAGTTCTATCGTGAAATAAGGTCTATGGATAATGAATCAGAAGACTCACAAATTCATCTGACTTATAATGCTGTAGATTTTGGAACAAACCATTCTGATCTAATATTGGTACATTGAAAAAAATCATAGTATGGCTTCTTTTTTTTAATAGTCGTGACTAATGCTTACTCAAATCTCCACCTCTCTGTGTCTTTAGTTACGTGGTGCATCTTACAAGGTTAGCCTGTTGAGTGAGGCTCTGTCATTGCCGTAAGGCAGAGTTTTACCTTTAAGGTCAGTCAGAGACACGCAGGCCTTTGAAATTCTATCAGCAGAGAGTGTAATGAGGAAGAGAGGCATAAGAAATGATTCATGTGCGAGCGAGTCTCTCACAGGCGCCTTTTAGCAGTTAGCACTTTGACCCAGATTATAGCACCAACCTAAACTTCAAAGGGGAGCTCTAGAGATGGACCTCAGCGATATGACTTCTCTTCTTACTATATAAAAAGCACAAATATGCAGTCTTTCGCGTTCTTTTGTCCAATATTATAATTTTCATTTCCTTGTCTTCCTCTCGCTTTGCTTCCATTTTTCTCAAGCACACTTGAAAAAGGAAAAAAAAACCCTGCACAATCACGATTTCTCATTTGATTCAAATGGCCACTAAAAAGAGCAAATGTGTGAGGAATGAAATGAGAGGTCTTCAGTGTGAATCAGAGATTTTAGTCCTGTTTAAATTCATGTTGCACTTGATGTTTGATGGCTATTATTATTAAAGGTCACCTTCTTTTTGGACCCTTAGACAACAGGTCCCCAGTAAACACCATGTCATAGATAAATGTTTCATTTTGTCGAGTGCTTGGTAAAAAGACAGCTCGATTGTAGATCATTTCAAGCCTATTTTTAATTCAGATATTAAAACAAGTAGCAATTTTTATGAATGTGGCGTGAACGTGTTTGTATTACATCCATGGCACAGTTTAAGACCAAACAATGCTTTGATCATTTTAAATTACACATACGAGTATACTCGCACAATTTTAAATTCAATTTAATGTCTTTAGTATTTATACAGTCAATATACATTTAATGACACCAAAACATACAATATTTGCATATAATAACATCTAAATACTTTTTCCCAATTAGACTCTAAAATCTTAATTCCATACTACTCATTTTATGGTCTCAAAAAACAACCCTGAATGTAAGTCAAGGTGAATAAAAATACATTCCATCACAAGTAACTATTCAATGCTTTCTTTCCTGCTTTTTACCCCAGACAGATGCATCTTGACATCACAAGGTACTTGATCCTTGGCTCAATGGGGAGAATGGCTGTGAAAGCTATACCATTGTCCAAAACTTTCCTCCTTCTCCATTTATGAGAGAAGAATGGCAGGACAGCACTCTTTCCTAAAAGCTCTGTAAAAAGCCAAGGTGACTGCTGGGTCACAAGTGAGAAATGGGAAAATGGCTGTGGGCTTTGCGTCCAGCGGCAGATAACATGAGAAAGCACTATCTCCTCTCAGCACATTTCTGCGTGGAGGAAAAATCCAATGCTGTAGAATTCGCAACAGACACTGCTTCTTGCTCTCTGTCTCTCTCATTGAAATGATGGACAGTTCATTGTTTATCTATTACAATAGATACTGTGCATCAAAGTCTAGACAAAGGCTCTATAGGGGCAATACTGCTTGCACGCTGGCAAGAATCATTTAGAAAAAGATTTTAGTTTTAAAAAGTATCAGTACATTAACACAAATAAAAAAAAAAATCATGTCAGTGCAATTTCAACCCGAAACTCACTGTAAATTATAATGAAAATAAATAGGAATCTGCACTGAATTAAACAAATTTTCTTTCAGAAAAAAGGTAACCAATTAAATAAATTAAAAATGTGGAAAAGAAATGCTTTTGAAAGTATACTTAAAACATAGTATAGTATAGTATAGTATAGTATAGTATAGTATAGTATAGTATAGTATAGTATAGTATATACAGAGAAATACAATAGTAAAGTAAGCTAGTAAATCTCACAAAAAATTCTATTAAAGATGCATTATGTAAGTTGGACACCCAGTGGTTAAACTAGTTATTGCAATCCTATTTTAAAACACACGCAAGTGCATGTTGCCAGATTGGCGGCAGCAAGCCTGACTATTAAGCTTAAAGGCTGATTTAAGTCATTTTCTAAAAAAAAAAAAAAAAAAAGCAAAGGGACATGACAGAAGGAATATTTTCTATATTAAAAAGTTTTTGTTCTAACCAATAACTGAAATATATATATTAGAAACCGCTTTTATTTCTCACAGCTGAAAAACAGAAAATGACAATGATCACCTCATGTGCTTTATTCAGTGTTAAATGCTAACAATGTGATACATTACACCTATTTCACCGCAGATCTTGAAAATTAAATAAACCATTTGAAAATATATTTTAGAACTGTGACTCAATGCAACCCAAGACATATACATCATTCAGCATGTACATTTAATAATGTTAAAGAAGCCATTGCATTGGAGAGCAGTAAGTGCGCTTTTCTGTGCTTCTGAATGGCTTTATTTAAATTTCTGTCGTGTTTCATCTGTTGCAAACAGCCAAATCATTGCAAATCTCGTTACGTAGCATGTTGTTAGGACACAGGGTTTCAATGTAATCTGCTCAATGTTTTCGTTTGTAATATTTATATTCTTTGCTAATAAATAACCTCAAGTGGAACTCTGAATCTGCGTCTCATTTCAGAGTCTTCTACTGTCCACCGGAGTTCGCATTTCAGTCATGGACACATACTTGAAATACACTATTTTTCACCAAGGCAACCCAGGGTGCTGAAATATAATTGGCATATATATATATATATATATATATATATATATATATATATATATATATATATATATATATATATATATATATATATATATATATATATTATTTGGTCATTGAACCCGCCCAATGCCACTCATTTCAGCACCCAATTGGGCGGGTTCTTTGATTAAATCAAAAAGACAAATGTTCCGGCACAGAAAACACATTTTCAAAGCAGTACATTTGACTTCAGTATTGTTTTTCAGATAAACAAAAATGCTTACTTGGCATGTTTCTTAAATATCTGCAAACATATTATGCTTTAGAAGAGTTAAAAACGTACATACAGCACCCTTAAACAAGTAATAGTATTTTTTTTCCCCAGTTTTTTTATTCTTGTTTAATCCAGTGTGTTACTTTACTTTAAGTTTTCATGGCAACTTCTGTGTAAAAACTGACATTTAAATGTATTTATTTATTTATTTCACAGTTGTCGCCAAAACAAATGACATGGAGTGGGTTACCAAACAAATATGTAGCGAAAGAACTGATGATTTCAGATATTATTGCCACTGAAATCTGTATGAAAACAAATTGTACACCTTCCAAATGCACAAAATAATCTAACAAGCAAAATCATTATAAATATGTATTAATACTTATATCCTCTGAGGGGATTATTTACATAAGCAATAAATAAGGCACAAAACTTTTCCTTGGCGAATGTTGCCATAGACGACAATGAATATTTAGAATTTTCTGAACTCGGATGCTGCATTTGACCAATCAAAATTACATACATTTCGTAAGACATGGCTCTCATAAATAACTCAACAGCATGTAAACATATCTAGCAAAGCATAAATCAATAAAGGACACATAACCGTATTTTGCAAATGCTCCATAGTTTATTTTCTGTTTTGCATAAATGCCATTATGCTCCATTATGTTGCTTGCAGGTAAAGTCTGAAGTCATTAGCATAAAATTACTAATTAGAAACAAATTAGCATAGATCATGGACAGAAACACATAGGTCCAGATTTATTTGATTATTTAATTCTAAAGTTCTTAATAGCTCTGGCAGCTTTTTTCAGCCAATGAACAGAGTGAAATGGCCAGGAAAACATCTTCACTTCACAGTGGGCTTTCATTAAGCATTCATTCTCCACAACTCTGAGTCTAAATTATGACCTGCATAATTATTCACACTAATCCATTGCTTTTCATTATTTACATGACATTTTCTCCATTACTTATTTAAATGAACCACATTGATGTTCCCCATTTAATTTTAATTGTGTAAGTGACGGAAGTATAAGAAAATTAGAAAAGATACCAAATGACTTACAAACTGTTGATTTGTGCCATTTGGCTAACTAAACTAACTGGGAAAATTGGAGAGGGGGGTGGGGGGTGCAAACCACGATATAATTTCTTTCCCCTCACTGCTGTAGAAATACAAGTCTTATCTTATTCAGTAATGCCTGCTTAGGGAGATGTTCATATGGAGTCAAATGAGGCTCTAAGCCATTTGTAATGCAATCAGTCCTTAATTAACGAGCACAACGCCGTTCACTGACATTTATGCTTGTAGCTGTGCCGAATAACTTTCTGACTCCAACACAACAGGGCAGCCATGCACAATTATATTCTCCAATTGCACTTTCAGAATGATTGCTGTCACACCACAACCTTACACAGAAAGTCACAGCCATTACAACCCAAGGCCATCATTAACTGCTCAACACAACTTCCAGACTGAAGCATGCAGCACATTCAGCACATGTCCAAAACAATATGCCTGCTAGTTTTAAATCAGTTATTATTATTATTATTTATTTATTTATTATTATTCATTTATTTTTTGCAGTGGAAGGCTACATTACATTTACTAAACATTAGACAAAGTTTTAGAAATTGCCTGTCAATCTTTTTTTATTTTTTTATTTACGAAATTAAAATACACCACAGAGCTACACCACATTTACATTTATGTTTCTAAGAAAGCCAAATACACTTTATAGTGTCAATAAATTTCCTCTGAAGCTTCTATGAAACGTGGAAGAAGCATCTAGCTATAATTAACTATATTTTTTGCAAAAGTGTTGCCACAGGCACATTTTTTTTCATGAAATGAAACAGTACACCTCAAGTGAGTGTCACACGTACAATCACAAGTTAAGAATCATGTTAAAAATGTGAAAACATACGTAGAATCTTCTGCTCTTCCTAATGACTAATTGATAGGGTTGGGTACCAAACACTGGTTCCACTTTAAACCAAGTTTAATTTTCAAAGAGTTGGGGTTTCAATATGATGTGTGCATTTTCATTCATTTGATTGATTTCTGAACATTTTCAGCCATTCTCAAATGTTGTTCGTTTACTCATTATGCACATATGCAGATCATTACAGTCAGCACTTAAACTGACCACAGCAAACATTTAAATGTTTGGTCAAACTTTCTAAAAAAAAATAGATGATAGCATTGCCAAATGCAAAACATGTGGCAAATACATTTTATGCAAGGGAAGAAGTACACTGTTAGATTTTGCTGTTATTTTACAGTTATTTATTGCAAAAACGACCACTGAATGAGTAGAATCTGTGGACTGCAAGACAGGAGCTTAACATGAAGTGGCCTTAGGGGTGTAACTTGTAGTACGTTAGAGGCATAACATGAAGTTATGGAGCCATGTCAAAACTATGTTGTCGGCAAGATGGTGCTGTACATCAGTTATTAACGTTTCCACCTACTCTACAGCTAAACCCAACTATCAGTTACTAATGTCTATACCTGCCACAACCCTAAACCCAACCATCGTTGTTACTAACGTCTACACCTTTCCTCGACCTAAACCCAACCATCATAGTTATTAATGTCTACAACTATCTTAAATCATCACATTTTTAATGTACAGCCTCAAGTTGCTGAGGCTTTCATACTAGATGTAGTCGCCATTGTACATTTATTTGCAACCACAGGGGGTGACGTCGAGTTGGCTAACTGTCATGACAAAAGAATGAAGAAGTCAGCGAGTAGAGTTGCATGGTGGAGTTGCTAAATGAATAAATATAATAATAAGTCTAATAAACTGGTTGTGGATGAATTTGAAGAGAACTCATGAAAACATTTGCTGAAAATGTTCTCTGTTAAGTATTTTCGCCATCTTGCCAACAACATTTCGTTGTGACATCTCGCATGGTTCAACGGGATCTCGATAACTGCAAGTTACGCATCTAACTTACTACAAGTTAGGCCCCCTTCCTCTTACGCCCCTGTCTTGCAGTCCGCAAACAGATACACTTGACTAAAATACAACGTACATTCTTTATAGTTCACTACTGTAATATGCACTGCAACTGCATGGCTAATTTAAAAACTTTTACAATATCTTACTGCATATTAGGAATTTACAGTATGTAAATGATTAAGTAACATCTTGTATCACAAAATGTGTCTAACATAAATTGATAAATAAAAAAATAATGTCACGATCCCAAGAGCCTGTGCAGATCGCTGGCAAACACATAGTTTGCAAACAAGCTATAAATCTTCCAGCTAAAGAACTACAAGATCCTGTCTGATTGAAAACACTCACAGCTGAAGCTCATGAAATGATTACACGGACTATACAAGAGCACTCACACACCCACATCTGTGCTGAGGCTTGTTATACTGTTAGTGAACATTAAAACAAGTTTTCCTTGCCTTGCCTTGCCTTCCATGTTTAAACCTTGCTTTGTTTTGTTTGTTTATACCTATCTGCTGCTTGCCTTTTTGACCATCTGCTTGTTTATCGACCACGACTCTGGATTGCCTGTGTACATCTGTTTGCTCCTGTGTTGACTGTTGCTTGACTGAGCATCCTGCTAATGAACCCTGCATTTAGATCCGCACTTTCTTGTCAGTGTCCAACTTTATATTACAAATATATTAACAATGAATAGTAAAATACTGTTGTACATGATCTTGTCACTTGTTTGGAATTTATTAAATTCAATAGTAAATATTAAAAATAAAGGTTTTGTACTGCCAGTGTAAAATGTAAATAAATTACAGTAAAAATACTGTAAAAATTGTCACACTGTAAAATAAAAATGTGGTAAATGAATTTTTAAGGCTAATTTACTGTAAAATGAAATTGCGGTAGGGCCCTTCTACTTTAAAACACATTTACAGGTAAGTTACAATAAAGGAGCAGTTGTGGTAAACTGCTGGCAACAATACTGCTAGGAAGTTACCACATAAATACGATAAAACCTAAGTATGTTTGGTTCAACATGGTATTGATCTAAAAGAATACACCATGTTTAACTCTCCTACAACACAACAGATGTTGCTTATACAGCAGAGTCTCACACTCAGGTATACATAGAAAAGACGGTCACCTTTGATTTGATTTTCCAGAAAAATATTAAAATTGAAACCAGAGAGAATCCAAAATCTATAAAAACCAACATTGGATAAGCGGATTCATAATTGGAATCACTAAATTTGTAGTGAAACCACAGCCCACCAATCAATCAAAGTTGGTGTGCATAATCTATATTGCAGAGAGGCAGAGGAGAATGTGTTTGTCAGCAAACTTATGGTGAAATTTTCCTTCCACTCTGCAAGTTTCTAACGCACAAAAAATGAAAAGAATAAATAAACATTTCAGAATAAACTTGCTGCTGCCGCTGCCTCTTCTTTTGGCTTGCAGTCTCTCTGTTGGCTTTGAAGTTTCCCAGCAAGCCTGAGGTAAAATAAAACGGCAAACTTTTCTTCTTACTTAACAAAGGTAAACTTTCAGCGGAGTTTCAAACCACAGGAACAGCTCACGCTTGGCATCTTTCTGATGTTTAGCACACGCAGCACATGTTCCCCGGTTGCACTAAGAATCAATTTGATGCATAGTCTTCCAGCCTTTCAGATCTGCTCTTCCACACTAATGCTGGAATAGAAGAACAATGGCCTGTTCTACTGCAAGCACAACAGAATATTGAATCAGATAGCTGTAAAAGCCAAGGTTCTTTCATTATTGATGATAACAGAAAGGATTCAGGATTTTTGTATTTAGACTCTCTCATGCAGACAATACGTATGCATTCTTTTCTTTAAGAGTCTTCCTCTAGCTTTTGTCACTCTTCTTTTAGAAATAGACACGTTCATATATTTCAAGCTGGCTTATTCTTCACTTTTTTAGCACTGTGAAATACATGCACATTCATGTATTGATTGTTCCTGATTAGCATCAAATATTTACCCATTGGTTTGACATTTGAAATTTCAGATTGACATGACATACTAAGCCCACCTTTTTTTTACTTCATGCATAACTGACTGACAGATAAACTGCATGCTCTTATTACAGAGTTGGTAATATTTTAGTTAAGATCTGCCTTTGGATGCTTAGTTAAAAAAACTTGCATTCGATTTAAAAGGTCAACTTTATAATCCACCTGAACTGTGTACAAGCATTTTAACACTTGCTTTACTAATATTCCTGCAATAATTTAGCCCACTTCAGGTTCAGCCAAAACTACAGTTTAAAATTAAAGCTGCAAGCAGTTATGAAAGTGACCTCACACCTGGGCTCTGCACCAGACGATGGCCTTGAGATGACAGAGAATAGTGGACAATAATTATTTAAGCTGATAATTTTTTACAAATCTGACAAAAATCACAGATTTATGATTCCTTCATTATATCTTCCTTCTGTCAGCAGGTGGCGCTATGACTGTGACTCAATTTTGACATGTAGATGTCTTCCGGAGAGGAATTTCAGTGAACCTGTACATTTTTAGGCTTATCAGACATATTGTGGCTGAGTTATAAGTACTTCCTCCTCCATGGCGAAACACTGATTTTTGTCAGCCATGGATGAAAACTTTAGATCTTCACAAATTTACATCACAAAGGCCTTTGAATTATACTGACACAACTTGGATTCAATTGATAAAAAGGAGAAGTTTGTTTCACTGTAAAACATGTCATTTTCTGTTGCTAGCAGGTGGCGATATAACTGTAACTGGACATTGGTATGCAAACATGCTCAGGTCAGGACTCTTATAAAACATGAATTCTGAGGCAGATCGGACAAGGTATGTGTGAGTTATAACAACTTCCTGTTTCATGGCGAACCATCAAAGTATGTGAGGCCACCATGGACACGCCCTTAAACGAAAACTCTATCTTCACAATATCTTCGCAATTTAACATCGCCAAGGTCTTAAGAGGACAATACCCACTTTTGGTGTTGATCTTTGGTGACTTTTGGTGTTGATCTGCACTTTTTCGGTAGAGGAAGTTAAAAATATCCGTTTAACTGCTGGGTTTGAAATTAATTTGGAGAAACTTATTTGTAGGTTTTGGCATGTTTGATGTGTGTGCCAATGTGCAAAACTCCGTCAAATAGGTGCATATGTGGCGTTGTCAAGCCATTTAGACCCCCTAAAATGCGATTCATTTTAAAGAAGAAGAATAAAAAGAAACTGAGCTTTTACAATAGGGCGGTAACTTTTCAAAAGGTACATTTTTGTTCCTAAAAGGTACATATTAATACCAAAGGTATACCAAAGGTACAAAAGTGAACTTTTTGAAAAGGTACCACCTTAGTGACGGATTTCTGAGAATGTGAATAGATTTTTATTTTTCACAGCTTGCACATTAAAGTGATAGCATTTGTTATTATGATGTTTTATTTTGAATTTTTTGCTCTAAATGGACTAAATATAAAAGTACATTTAAAGAGCAATGAATTGTGTTATTGCTTGCATCATCTGTTTGTAAAATAGACAGCCTTGTGGACCTTCTTTACATACATTGTCTCAATGATCGAATATTTATGGTCAGTTGGTTCAACATTTTAATTTCCAAAAGGATCTAAAGTCTTTAGCCTACCTTTTTTATATCTGACTGAAAAATAAACCATGTGCTCTTATTATAAAGTTGTTCATGTATCAGTTAGGATAATCTGGCATCATATGCCAAAATATATAAAAAATGTTGCTTTAGATTGAAATGGTAGTGTTTGTAATTCAACTGAACTGTGCACAATCACGTTGATTTTTAGTACTCCCAGAGCTGAGAACACTAAAAAAAAAAAACGGTGACTGATGACCATAGACTGTAAAAGATATGAACGAAGTATCCGTGTAGGTTTATGAAGAACCTAAAAGAAGGCGCGGCCAACCATTGCTATTTTGTTCGTGCGTCATTGCACCAACCAGGGGATACCAAAAAAGGGCAAAGAGGCAGAGTGTGAGCGGAGCTACAGACACATGCTGGCATTTTGCTTAGACAGACTTTTCTATGGGAGAGACACTTAACACTTCGTTACCTGCGACTTGTTTGTGTTCTGACCACATGTGTTTGGTCGTACACTATATCAATAAAGTGTTTAGACTTTTGTAATTTATTAAGCCACGAAGGCATTGTTCTTCAAATATAGTCTGTGTTTGTAAATGCAAGGCTATGTGTGAAATCCAGGCATAACACTGTACGACAACGCTTCAGATAACTGTTCTATAGCCTACTATAGCCTACTACTAGCATAATCAGTCTGTCAGATCCTGGAGTGCACTACAGGTCTAAAGAAAATGATAAATATTCAATGATCTTAAATAAAACAAATATATTAATAGAGATGGTATCAGTATATAATTTCACTCACCTGGGAAATGGAGGCAATTTGAATGGTTTGTGAGCACACTTAAGTGCACACAGCATGCCATATCATCTGATAATTGTAAGAAATAATTCAAAAAGGCAACTGACAGTGTAAAGCATAAAACAAAACAAAAATACGGGAATATGCCGAGTTCAGCAGCTAGTTAGTCTGAATCAGCCGAGGTGAAGACCTAGCTGTCACTCAAGTGGCCATGTCCTTGATTATGCAGACCTAATATAACCTAATATAAATGAAACAGATGAGTTATAAAAGAAAATTCACCCCCTCACAGTTGTTTTGAAGGGTAATATTAGCTATATGAACCAAAATCGTTCTTTGTACCAGGCTGTAAACACCTTTTTTTCTGCTGTAAAGTTGGCCATTTTAACATTATGCTTCACACATTTGCCCCATGTGGAGCCAGGACTAGCAGAATTTCGATGAATTGCAGTTTCAGTTTCTTCCGTATTGACTTCGCAAGGGAGAGCGGAAGGTTGCCGGTTGCTTATGCCTTATGTTTCTCCTTATTCCAAGATTCACATAATCTTAGATCCAGCTCTTATCCATTTTTCCAACATCTAAATAAACAAATCCAATGGCATGTTTTTTCTCTCCCTTAACATAATGATTTTAGAGTTTTTAGATAATATTTTTTAAGCATACTGTAAACTAAATCAATAATCTGGATAGATAAAGGAATAGACTCGTATTAGAGTCTTATTTTGCGGAAGGAACTGTTGTTTCTCGAGATACTTCCCCTTTAAATATCCCAGAATAACAGCTTGCTCAGGCTCTGTCTTGAGGCGAAGCCCACCACAGTTCAGGATGCAAGTGAAGGGAGCAGGAGCAGATCTCCTGTCTTACACATTCTGCTTGTAGCCTCTACAGCAGCCCAGATCCACCTTTGGCTAATTTCCCACAATTTCCAAGCTTCCTGAAAATGAATATGCATTACAGCAGCAGAGAATCCATTTGCACGGCAGAATAATAATGAAGAAAAAGTGCTCTCAAAAATGCAATTAATCTTAAGTAAAATGCCTGCTCAATGCCTCTAATTAGATGCCATTTTCATAACTGCGTATGTTGTACAAGAAAGACAGTTTAGCAAAGGTGGTAAACACCATTGTTCATTTGTTTAGTGACATAAAAAGCAAAAGCAAACAGATTTTGTTTGCTAAAATATAAGCAATCATTCCTTTATCTGGAATAAAGTACTAAAACCCACACAGTATGAGAAGAATGGCTAGCAACGGTGCATTTTGACTGTGTAACACTATCAAGGAGATAAGATATGCTTTCAGAACGAACAAAAAACGAATGTACAGTAAATAAAAATACAAATGCATTTTAAACGTGAAATTGGATTCACATGTTTGGCATTCAAGCTATGCTCTACAGCAACATGAACATGGCTTTGTGGGAGAAGACGCTTTTGGCAAAGGATTACACTTAGCCGGCGGAATGAACCAAACACATCACCAACAGAAACACCAGTGCATGTTTTAGAAATCCAGGTGTCATCATGTGCTGTCAGTTAAAACACGGTCCCAGGACCGGCTTTGGGCTGATAATATCTTCTAGCATTATTATAGTATTACAGGTCACAGACTGGGTCGACAGCTAAAGACTGCAGAAAAGGTTACTGTTTCCTCAGGCTGGGATGTGAACTGTTTTGTGTTACAGAAATGCTCGATGTACTGATAGAGCCTTGGTGATAGGCTGTCAATCAACATACCTTGCCTAAAGGAACTGGATGTAGTAGGTTGTAAAGGAATTGCCTGGATTCAGTTCAAGTATGCTTTCATACTTGGTTGGATTCCCTAGCCTGAAGTTAGACTGATCATTCACATTATACACATAATGCAAAACATCTTCATTAAATGGAAGCTGCGATGGTATTTTCCTCCCTGTTGTGATGCATATCTGAGTGAAATGGATTTATAAATGAGAAATAAATGTACGGCCGGACTTAACTTTGTCTGCTGGGAATTGATTGGATCTCATGTTAGTGACACATTGTCCCACATCTTGTGGCATGTGGCTCTAAGGGTAAAGCGAATTATCAATAATTGAAACTATGTTGACACATGGATTATTTAAAATAAGGATGCACATGGACAAATCATTTATAACAAGCCCTGCAATACTGCTTACAAATATTCATATATAATTCAATAAGTAATTCAATTCCATTCATATTTCTATAGAACTTTTACAATGTAGATTGTGTCAAAGCAGCTTAACATCGAAGTTCTAGTAAACTGAAACATTTGAGTTCTAGTAAACTGACTGTGTCAGTCCAGTTTTCAAAGTTCAGTTTAGTTCAGTTAAGTGTGGGTTAAATTTCACTGCTGAAAGTCCAAACACTGAAGAGCAAATTCATCGATGCGCAGCTCCACAAGTCGCAAACCAAGCAAGCCAGTGGCGACAGTGGCGAGGAACAAACTTCACCAATTGACTTAAGTGAAAGAAAAAACACCTAGAGAGAAACCAGGCTCAGTTCAGGTCATGTGTTGTGCAGCAAGTCGATTTATTGATTATTGTGACAGGCCTATCCCAATTTCCAAGGTGTCCTGCACGTTAGCTTCTCTTTAAATAGTGCGTACAGAAGTTGATCTGGGATCAGTTTATTATATGGAGCGCATTTATCAGCGCTTATACATGCATTCACTGACTCAGAGGTTGCTTAGGAAGGGTGATGATTGACTGAAAAATCTAACCGATGATCGAAAAGTGAATGCAGACATTTTTAAATTAATTTCAAGATAAAAATATGGGAGAAATATGGGAAAAATGGGATGATAGTGGAATAGAATTGTAAAATAAGGGAGAATCCCGGAAGAAAGAGAGGGTTGACATGCATAAAGTGAACAGGTAGTGTTTGTGGAACAACAGTTTTGCAAGAATACGCAAAACATTTTTGTAAGGAACGCAAAAATGTAAAAAAACATATTTTCCTATCACTTTTTTCCCATCCATTTTTTTCTCCCACCTTTTTTTTTTCTTCCACCATAACGTCTTTTCCGGGTCTCCGTACCTTTACAAAAGACAATTTTTGCCTTTTATTTCTTATAGTAATCAATATCCCTGACAAAAAAGATTTGGTGAAGTTTGTTACTCGCCATTGTCGTCACTGGCTTGCTTGTTTGGGACTTGTGGAGCTGCGCATTGATAAGTGCATCCCAAATCGCACACTTATGCACTATTCTACACATTTTATAGTATAAATAGTGTAAGTAGTGCATTTACACTGAAAACTCTAAAAATAATAAGTGCACTTTATTTACCCGGATGATGCACTCATTTGATCGTTTAATGAAGTGTGGAATAATGGACACTTCACGTACTCAACCGCCGCAGTTTTGCTCAAGTAGCGGAAGGAGCGCAAATGTTGGATAACTTTATTTATGAAATTCTCCTATGAGAGTGATTATAGAAGATTATAGATTATAGAAGAATGCGGTGATACTCAAGTAAGGTATTATTTGGTACTTTGTTCATTTATTTTTATTAATTTGGCACCCGTCAAACGGCATCTAGGAAACGGGTTGAATTTCCGCTTGGTAAAAAAACATTAGTGTTTCATTTGGAATGACACTACTTACAGTACACCTTGCTGTTGAGTGTGTAAGTGCATAAGTACATAGTACATGACTGCATAGTGTATAGTGTGCCATTTGGGACGCAGCTAGAGATTTTCTCTTCAGTGTTTGGACTTTCAGCAGTGAAATTAAACCACACTAAACTAAACTGAGCTGAACTGAACTTGAACCCTGAAAACTGGACTGACACAGTTTCAATTTACTAGAACGTCTAAGTTAAGCTGCTTTGACACAATCTACATTGTAAAAGCACTTTAGAAATAAACATGAATTAAATTAAACAAATACTCTTGACTCAGCAAACAACTTTCTTTCTATTCTTGTTTTTATTCTTCTTATATGTCATTTTTCTGTTAGTAAAAAGATTGCTGAAATTGAATGTTTAATATCAACCTTCTCTCATTATTATTTTCATCCTTTAATAATTTACTTAGAGACAATAATCAATTACGCACATAATTTATACACATATAAATATATAAAGTTGATAATTGCAGTTTTACTGTGGCAATTTATTAAGAGTGATGTGCTGAATGGCTACAATTATGAGGCAGTTAAAATATATGGCCAGCTATCTGGAGCGTGTAAAACAAACTGTGATAGGAGGCGAAAACAAATCTGCCTGTTGTGTAGCAGAGTGCCAGTTTCCAGCGTTCAGCATGTTTATTTATTTATGGCCTTCAAGAAAGAAGGTCTCGGCACAGGCTGGACACCGGGCCACAGTGGTTATCTTCATCGCTCTACTGCCGGACGAGGAGGAGAGGGAGGTATAGGCCACTGCATTAATGATGCATGGGGACCAGTACGTTCAGTTTAAAGTTCTCCATGCTCCGTGCAGGCCTGATCAAATATGCATGAGCTACACCGCATGTGCAGGCAGCAGCACGTCAAGTTACTTTCCACCTTGGCGGAGGCGCAGCGGCTCACGGCGCGCTTGTAGCAAAGCCATCGGCAGGCTCTTCTGAAAAACCATGCTCGAGCCGTAAGTTGCCTGTTATAATAAAGCGATTTTGCATGTGTGTGTTTATCGGGTAGAGTTTCCCTGCTTGTATTTGATATCAAGTACATTTAGAGGGAACGAAACAATCATTCTGACCTTCTATCATTATTATTTTTTTAACCCTTTAATAATTTACTTAGAGACAATAATTACAGTTATTTTATAGACATATAAATATATAATGCTTATAACTGCATTTTTACTATAGCAATCTATTAAGAGTGACATGCTGAATGACTACAGTTAAGAGGACGTTAAAATTTACGCTGTATAACGTGTGTTTATCATAAGTTTTTGAGCTGTTTTTTTTGCATTAATTCATTTAGAAGGCAATAAACAATCATTCTGACCTATCATTATTTTTTTTACTGTTTAATTATTTACTTATAGACAATAATCTATTACAATTATTTTATAGACATAAATATATAATGCTTCTAATTGCTTTTTTCTATGGTAATTTATTAGGAGTGACCTGCTGATTGGTTACAATTGCAGTATGAGGCAGTTATGGTTATATAGTATGATGTGTATGTTTATCATGAACTTCTGAGCTGTCATTTTGCATCAAGTAATTTTAGAAAGCAATAAACGGTAACACTTCATAATTAAGCTCTATGAATCATCTATTAAGCATTAGCAAATAGTTAATTCAGTATTTGTTAAGCATTAACTCTACATTAATAGACGTGAGTAAACTGTTTATAACTACAGCTACAAATGCTCTATTCTTGACTTGTGAGCACATTTATAATTGTACTTTCATACTTAGTTACTGATTATTTTTTTATGACTAAATTAGGTATTGCATTATTTACAAATTATTTGTAATTAAGAGTAGTTGGGTTTTTTGAAGATCATTTGAGTTATTAAATGATTAATAAACTATTCAAATGCACATTTGTATATTATTATTCAGGCATATAGCAATAGTTAATTTTTATGTTAATAATAAATGCTTTGTTAACTCATTTAAGCCCACCAGCAACTAGTTGCTGCATATTCAAATACAATTTTCTTGAAAAAAAAAAATTTCAAAAACCTGGAGAAAATAAACGCAAAACATGCTCATATAGGATTATTAACAAGGCTATATGCATGAAACCATTTTTTAAAATCTGGGCACAAATGGGTTAACTCAACTTCATCCAGGTTTTGTGAAGTAATCGTAAGAGAGGACTACACAAATCTCTTGTAAATGACAATTAAAGGCTCAGTTTCAAATAAACATAACATCTTTGCATTCGTATCTAAAAAGTAAATTTACTGTAAAGTTTAAGCATTGCCAATGAACAGTGTCAAAATATAACATGAAATTATGAAACAACAACCTAATAATTGAACAATAAACTATGATAAAACATTTCAGTGTTATTTATCAATTTATTCAGTGTTTAAACTGTACAGTAGTTTTATTTTAGTTAAGATTGCAAAGATTTATTTTTCATTTGATCCACTTTCATTTGTGTATCTTCAAATGAATGAAAAAAAAAACATTTATTTTCCTTTTTTCCAACTTAGAATATAACTGAGCCTTTAATTGTAATTTATGAGATTTATAAGTAGGGATTTTTTTTCTTTATCAAATTAATTTAGAAGGCAATAAACAATCATTCTGACCTTCTATCATTATTATTTTCACCTTTTAATAATTTACTTAGAGACAATATTCAATTAGTATTATTTTTTGGACATAAATTGCAGTTTTACCAAGGCAATTTATGATTAGTGACATGTTGAATGGCTACAATTGTGAGCCAGTTAAAATATATGGTTATAATGATCAATCCCAGCAAGCATTTTTTGTATTTCAAAGGTGTCTAATAGATGTCTAAACATAGTCGTGTTAGCTACACCAAGGCTAAATTTGAGCTGTCAGTGAAAATCTAATAGATATCTAAAAATAGGCAAAAATTAAACAAGTCATCAAATAAACAGAAATGAATGACTGCACATATAAAGTCTGTCTAATCTGCTTATTTGATGACTATTCTAGTTTTGGCCTATTCTTATTTGTATTCGATTTTCACTGACAGCCAAAGTTTAGCCAAGCTGTCTACGTTTAGAAGTCTATTAGACATCTATTAAACACAAAATTGTTTGCTGGGAGATGTATGTTTATCACAAACTTCTGAGCTGTTTTTTTTTTTTTCATCAAGCTCATTTAAAAAAAAATTGGTAAAACCAACCCTGTTCCTGGAGAGCCACCTTCCTGCAATTTTCAGTTGCAACCTATATCAAACACACCTGCCTGTAATTATCACATGGTGTTCAGGTCCTAATTAATTGGTTCAGGTGTGTTTGATATGGGTAGCAACTGAAATCTGCAGGAAGGTGGCTCTCCAGGAACAGGGTTGGCCACCTCTGGTCTACTAATAATTTAATAATTGCTACTCTGCATATATATTGTAGTTGCAAAGGTACAAATGAAAGTGCTACTTACTTTTCATTCCAAAATGTTTTATGTTAACATTATAATAATAACAAGTGTTTATTTAATCCATGCACTTAAATATTTGTATTCTAGTCAGTATGATTTTGGATGCCTATTTCTAAAGGCTGGCGGAATTTTGAATGGTCAACATGTCATTAATTACTTTTATTTGCATTTCAATGTTCATCTGGTACATCTTTTGAGTGTTTTTTAACTAGTTTTGTTCAATTTACAAGGCAAGAAACATCATTTTTGCTTTCACTTTATTTTGTTGGTGTGATTTAGACATTCTGGTGATTATAATTTTGTAACATGTCAACTAACTCCAATTAGATTATTAGTAGACAGTTAGGGTTGGCAGAATAAGTTGACATACTGTACTTGCAAAGTTGCTTTAAAAAAAGTCTAAGCAGATGTTAAGCAGACAGTATACTATGACGACTGCTGCAGTTGACAAAGTTGCAAAGTTTATTAAGTTAACAGACATTCAAAATAAAGTATTACTGTCACTGCAAAATGCACCCTGCTGAGTTTTATAATGACGATATATGTTCATCTACAGTATATGAAGTACTGCTTTTTGATTATTTTGCGACTTCAAAAAGGTGGCAAAATTCATATTTGTCAACACATCATTAAAAGCAAAAAGTCTGGTTTATTTAACAGATTTGAGACGGGAAAAGGAGGATTTTCAATGTGTCTTGTTATGCTGGCTTGTTAGTTATAATGAGTTGTTTGTTCATGGACTGGCCGTTGGTTAAATTCTGATCTGCTGGATTTCCTTGAAAATAAACATGAAACCCAAATGAATTATATTTGCTTTATTTTTGCATTGTTAGTCTTGTTTTATTTGGAATCATTCAATGTTGCATGATATTATGATCAAATAATAATAATACAATTATGAATGTGGATATTAGATAACGCTAATCAAGAGATAAAGTATTATTTAGGCATTGTTTAACTAGGACAAGGGGAACCTCATAATAAAGTGTCAAAAATATAAATTAGTCAGTCCAATGGGTGTATTGCACAATCACTTGACAACAAAAAATGCATTATATAGTTTCAGGAGTGACAACTCTATTTAAATATAGAATTGAATTCTCTAAAATATAGTTTTGTGTGTGAATTGACCATGACCCACTATCAAAGTTGTGACGAATGACATTGTTGTAAAGTTCCTGTACATTTTGCAAAGTACTTATTATGCTCAATAATTTGAACTAAGCCACAATAATGTTTTGTTAATGTGGAAAGCGGCTTTACAGAGTGCGCTCTTGGAGTGTTGCCATATCCACTTATAATAAACATTTAGATTTGTTAGCTCAGAAGTGTTAGTTCACTCAAAAATTAAACTTCTGTTATTAATTACTCACCCTCCTCCCCTTTCAATCCAATGAGACCTTTGTTCATAAAAATTAAGATATTTTAGATAAAATCCAAAAACTCTCTGATCTTCCACGGACAGCAACACAGTGGCAACATTGTCAAAAGATTTTACGTCAGTGGTTCGACTGTAATCAGAGAAAAGCTTCAAGAACATGACTTGTTTGCCTTAATCTTCTTTTCTGCGTCATGTCATGGTGCATGTTTACAACAGGCAGTTTGATGTAATGTCATTATGCTGCATTCACACCAGACACGGATGAACCTTCAGCCGCGAGTGATTTACATGTTAAGTCAATGCAAAGATGCAAATAGACACTGCGTTTTGCATGAATGAGGCAGCGCGAATCGCTCGAGTTGGAAATTCTGAACTTCACTGGACGTTCGCGCCGCATTAACCAGTCATGAGCTTGTAGGGGTCTGAGTCTTGTAGGGGAGTGATTATGACATGTTGTGCATGTGCATGTTGCTGGTGTCCCGAGGGAAAAACCTTCTTGCCGACACCGGTCAACAGCTCATCAAACTGGGCTCGGCTCAGTCTGGCGCACCACTGAAAGCCTCCATCATCCAGGTATAGTTTCTGGATGAGCCGATGAACTCAGAGCTGCTGCACATCTGAAAGGATCTAGTGGACTCACCAAACAAATATATGCTGTTTTTCAGTCTTCCTAAGGCACAAAAACACAGCTATTCTCTCTATAAAATGCATGTTGGCCATTAAAAATCTAGAGTCACCATTCCACAAAATGAAGTTAATCCGCATCTATTGTGAAGTGAAATTGACACATGAATGAAGCAAGTTCAAAATTTCAAGCGACTATTATATGGGCAAACAGCACAGTTTATTCGCTCGTTTGGCATATGGAGTCAGCAGCAAGCCTTGTAATGACTAATTTTTTAGTTTTTGTGGTGCACAAACATGTTCTTGGAGCTTTGCACGATTACAGTTAAACCACTAATGTCACATGGAAATTTTTTGACAATGTTTTTAGTTCATTTTCTTGGCGTTGAACTTCTATTGGCTGTTAATCTTTATGAAAGATCAGAGAACTCTTGAATTTCACCTAATGTATCTTTTTTCCAAATACAAACAAAGGTCTCATTGCATTGACTTTTTCGGGACTAATGCCATCTATGGAGGATGATGGTGTTCTAGAATTTTTTTCAAAAAAATCTTATTTTGTGTTCCAAAGATGAACAAACATATCAGGGGATTGAAGTGACATGGTGAATAATCCATGACAATTTTTTTATTTTTGAATGAACAAATTCTTTAAGTTCATTATGGGCTATACTTTATGTTGTTTATTGGTTACTTGCTGTTACTTCTAGCAAGATCTGGCAACACTAATAAGTCAAAATGTACCCTGTTTGTTGTAATTTCTTGCACTGCGCAAACAGAAGAGAGAAATACTTTTGATAGTAGTTGTTCATTTGGTTTCACAACATCTAGATTTTAGTTTTTTAAACAATATTGTCACTTTATGGATTAATTTGATTGTCAAATCTGGTTTTCATATTCATAAAATTCAAAACTGTGTGTGTACGGATTAGTATTAAGCACTAAAAGCTGAACTGACAGCTGAATTTAACTTGTACAGTATGTAGTAATAGTCGGCAGAATTTCTAAAGGGCACCATCAAAATAAAGTGTTCCCAAATGGGTTGCAAATATGAATTTATGTTGACTTGAAATTATTTTTTTATGAATGAAAACACCAAAAGCAAACTCTTAAGGGGCTGCAGGGATTACATAAAAACACTTAAGTCTTAAAAATCTATACCTAACTTACAAAAATACTGTTTTTCTCGCCTACAGTATGAATGAACTTGTAAGTATTGTGCTGTGTTGTTATTTCTGCCGCATAGGTCTAACAGCGACCTCCAACATGTCAGGATCCGTTATCACTT
Organism: Danio rerio; assembly: GCF_052040795.2. NCBI lineage: Eukaryota > Metazoa > Chordata > Actinopteri > Cypriniformes > Danionidae > Danio > Danio rerio. Next base: position 17,864,860 of record NC_141038.1, read on the forward strand.
TGTGGCGCGCAATGCCAACGAGCTCACTGTGCAGCAGGGCGATGAGCTGGAGGTATGGATGAGGTGGAGGAGGATTGGGGCAGAGCAGGGCTGAGGTACTGTACAGTGTGTGGGAGACAGAAGAGAGAAGACACAAACACCAACAACACTCAAAGTCTAGAAGAGGCTGTGGGCTGATGTTTGAAGATAAATAATGCAAAGAAATAGATCTTTGTGGTTAGAAGTTTCTGGGACACTTGAGGTAAACTAGACTGAATGTGACATATCTATTATATTGAAATACATTAATCTAGTTGTGCTTACTTCTGTAGGGTATTAAATGAGACTCTGTTTGCAGCTTCATATTCAATTCACAAGTCAAACAGTCATTCAAAATAAGTGTTTGGCTTAACTCGAGGAAAACACTTGAAACAAAGATGAAAGAAAGTGTCAAATGAATATTTTATGATCACAGTTTTTAATTAATACATTTGTATTAAATTATAAATCACAAAAAACATTTAAGAGCTTGTTATTTAAGAAAATATACCATAAAACATGAAATTGTTCATAAAAATTTTTTATTGTTTTAGTCAATTATGCTTCTTTTAGATCATCAAACTATAAAAATATTAAATTAAAAATATTAAAAATAAAAAAACTTTTTGAAGCTAAAACTGAATCTGAATAAAACTACCTAAATAAAAGGGGATTCGTTTGGCCCTAAAAATAAAACAACAGTAATCAGTATGGGCTCTATTAGAACAATCTAGGCACAAAGTATAAAGCACATGTTGCAAAAGTAGTAAGGACCTTTCCAAATCCACTTTTGAGGATGGAAAAATACGCTTTAGACCGTGGTGCATGGTGTAACAGAGTTGAACTTATTCTCTTAATGAGATATAGGTGTATTTTGAGCATAACATGCATTAAACTAATCAGTTTCATCTCCCTTGAAAAAAAACTGAAAAAAATTTACTCCCTTCACTAGCAAGAAAACAGTTAAACAGATCATCTGCAGCGCAAGGAAAAAGAATGAGCCTCCCCCATTTGGTCTCTTTTTTCTTTACTTTACTTTTACTCTTTACTCCTTTAGTTTGGTGGAGTAAGGAAACCAACCCAGGCTCCTTCTGAAAACGTAGTCCCGTGGATGTTTCTGGAGACAGCGAAAAATGTCCTAGGAGGTTCGTATTTTTGCAGTTTTTGTTTTCGCGAATCCACGAGAGGCCGCTGTGTGCACTTTTTCACATCTCAAATGCCTCTCACGAGTGCTGTTCGCACTGTTCTCGCGTGAACCCACCAGAGGCTGCTGTCGACCAACTGAATGACTGAATGATTGACTGGGCGACCGGCCAATCGACTGACACACCCTCCTCTTTCCCTAAACACAACTAATTTTACCGATTGACCTGCCCACCTGCTTACTTCACAAAACCCAACCAACAGTTTACAAAAGCCATTCAGAAAAAGAAAAGCCTTCGTCTGATATTTACCACATTTTCCGATTTTACCTCTTCTCAGCCTGTTGTTCACTCATACGTTTTATTTTTTGTATTCTGTTTTTGTCTTACCTGATTTCTCTAACTGCTCTTCCCCGGACTCAAACCCGGTCATCGTCGTGGTCAACTCTAGTCCGTCGCCGTACACGACGAGCTAGCAGGACAAACTAGTAGCGTTCGCTTAAAAAAATAAAATGCAGCCATACATTCCTCTGGCTACGTAATTCGCCACCTCCAAAAACGTCCTCGGTTTTCAGAATGAGCCTGTGTTGAAGGAAACAGTGTTGTACGCACTTCACTGTAGCCATCCATTAGTCTACACATTTAATATTGTCTGTTTAGCACAAAGATTTGTTTCAAAACTTTTTCTAAATTCAGTTTTAATTTCCAGCAAACGAATAAATGAACAATGATAGTGAAGTGTGGAAAAAAGTTTTATCCAAGCACACGTCCTTTTCTTATGCCCCATATTGTTATAGTCACCAGTGATCTAGCCTATGCAGGTCGTTGGAGAACTACAAATCTGTCAGCAAAAGAGCTACATATTCAGTCATGCACCCTTCAAACACCTGGCCTAGATCCCCATGATTGCAAACAGATACAGTTGAAGCTGTTTTGGAAAAACTACACTAACTATTTTCACACCTCTCACACACACATACATGGCTGAGTCTTTTTATACTGCTTGAACATTATAACGCATTTTCCTTGCCCTGCCGGTTATGACCCTTGCCTTGTTTGTTTGTTTGTTTACATTGTATGCTCACATGCTGCCTGCCTTTTGACCATTTGTCTGTGTATTGACCACAACTCTGGATTGCCCGTATACATCTGTTTGCTCCCATGTTTAGCTAGTCAATTGTGCTGTCTAATTCAGTTCTTCAAAATAGCACTCATCCTATTTAGACTGGCACACCCATGAGTCCGCAAAGTGGTACAAATGGATTTTTTGGCTATTTAAATGGCTATTTAAACAAAGTGGCGCAAAACATGAAAAATAGAGTTGCTCTGGTCTGAAAATAGCAACAGATTGTGCCAAACACGTCTTGTGCCTTATTGTGCTGGGTGTATGATAGGACCCTAACTGTTAAAATCATTAAGATCCCAAAAGATTAAAAGTAAAACCTAAAGAAAAAGAAACTCTAGAAAAAATACTACAAATGAAGTTAACAACTAAAACTAAAGATGAGGGGAAAAAGTAACAGCTATTAGTTACTTGTTACTTAGTTAAAGTTATTAGTAGCTTTAACCTTTTCATATTTTAATTGTAATACAATAATGTGCACCTTTTGTAAAGCTGCTTTGAAATGACATTTATTGAGCTATACAAATAAACTTGAACTGAATAGAATTGCACATTTTAGATAAGTAATAATGAATGTAATTTGTGAAATAAAAGCAAACTTGGAAAGAAAATGAGGTCCCTAATTATAAGGTTAATTAGCAAATGCAGAATACATATAATGCAGGAAAGAACAGTCCTTTCAACTTGTCACTTTCAGATGTCTGTGGTTTCAGCCTGCGACCCTGAAGCACTCTATTTACATGAGAACTACAGAAGTGATCAGGAGGGATTACCCCCGATTGGCTAATCCATCTGGAAACACGGATAATCGTGTTTCTAGACATGCCCAGCCTGAGCCTGGTATCACTGGGATTTAATTCAAGCATCCCAATGGTAGGATGCATCACTGAGACTGAGTACGACAACAACAAACGCTGTACCAAAACCTTTTAGCTAAAATTAGACAACATGTTGAATAAACAGACACAAGCCTCAAAAATAGATTTGTCCCAGAAAAAGTGATTGCACACTCATGCGATTTACTGTGATAATGCTAGACATAAATTAGATGAGTGTCTTGTACTGCAGGTCTTGGAAAACAACCAACAGTGGTGGTTATTGAGGAACCGCAGTGGTCAGTCAGGCTATGTGCCATGTAATGTGCTGGAAGAGGTCAAACCAGGAGAGCAGCAGTACAACCGAGCAGCTCTATTCAGCAGCCAGGTAAACTACTTCACTGTTCACCCAACAGTCCATATATAGTATATATTTCTGCTTATAATTCTATCTATCTTTCTGTAATGCCATGATGCATCGCATGAATTATGAGAGTAACTTATGCTGAACTGAAAACAATCATTTGAAGGAGACCTATTATGTCCCTTTTTACAAGATGTAAAATGAGTCTCTGGAGCTTTCTCAGGAGATCAGGTTGTTTTTATAGCACAACCTTATTATTTGAAGTGACTTGTTTAGAGCTCCCTACACCAAAAGTGCAGCCTTTCCTTAAAAGTAATTCTAAACTGAAAATATTAGCAAAGTCTATATCATAACTATAAAGATAAACACTCAAACGAATGAAATCATCCATTAAATCAAAACAGAATAACAAAAAACACTGACACAGCTTTAAACAGCTGGAGCATTTAAAGTGGCAGACAAGTGCACTTCATGGATATGATTCAGATTAGTGCTTTTACAGCTCCCATGTTGTTTTGTTGTGCAATTTATATATATATATATATATATATATATATATATATATATATATATATATATATATATATATATATATATATTAAAGTGCAGTTTAACAAAAATTATCTTTTTCAGCACATTTTTTCATTTTTCATGTCTCCTATATTTCACCCCATCTCCTGCCACCATCCTACTTTGTTATTTTTCCGGTGAAACTCCCGTAATTTTTAACAAAACCACTTTTTGTCCTTGATTGTCAAGTTGCCAGATCACTTCATAAAATTTATAAAATATTCAAATCTCGAAGCACTTTAACTCAATCTGGCAACATACCCAGCTACACTTTTGATTGTAATGAAATAAACTGTTGGGGTTAATAACATTTACTTTTGCAGTTTTTACTTTAATAAAATAAAATAAATTATTTTATATAAAAAAATTAAGACTTTCTCCAGACAAAAAGATTTAGGTCGGCTAGGTCAGTTGGCATTTTTGTGAGGAGTTTGCATGTTTTCCCTGTGCTCATATGGGTTTCCTCCGAGTGCTCCGGTTTCCCCCACAAGTCCAAAGATGTGGTACAGGTGAATTGGGCAGGCTAAATTTTCCATAGTGTATGTGTGTGAATGAGTGTGTATGGATGTTTCCCAGTGATGGGTTGCCGCTGGAAGGGCATCCCTTTATTAACCAGATTAATAAAGGGACTAAGCTGAAAAGAAAATTAATAAATGAATATATATATATATATATATATATATATATATATATATATATATATATATATATATATATATATATATATATATATATATATATGGAATAAAAGAACCAAATCAAAGACAGCGTTCCGCCACGAAAAACACATTTTCAAACCAGAATATCTGACTTAAGCATTGTTTTTTTTAGATAAACAAGGATGCTCAATTAGCATGTTTCATAAAAATCTGCAAACATATCATGGTATTTTTATGCTTTAGAGGAGTTAAAAACTTACATACGGCACCTTTAACCCAAAGTCCTGAGTTTCCTGGTAAATATATTTAATCATTTTAGTTTTAGCTATATTGTTTAAAATGTTGCAATCCTTAGATACTAAGATGATTAAATGCTGTACAAGTACTCTACGTTGTTCACTCACATTTACAAATGGACCTGGAGAACACACACAGAATTTTGCTAACAGGGTTTTTAAAAATTGCACTCCACTGAGATATAGAAATAAAAACGGGCAAATATAATACATCAGACCATTTTCTGAAGGTTAAGCACATCCTTTTACCGACCACTTGTGGAAAGAAGAGAAAAACGCTTCTTTTTCTCTAGCGCATTCATGAAAAGTGCTCATATATATTCTCCTGCTCTACATGGCAGGCACTGACTCTTTCTTCCTTTTTCTGCCTCTCTTTTGTTTCTCTCTCTACAGGCTGTGAATCCTTACAAAGGTACCACCACCAGCCCTGTACCTGTAAATCACGCCGTGGTTTTGGAGACGAATAAATCCTCCCGGGATAAAGATAGTACGTATACCTCTTATCGGCTCGCTGTATTTGCTGAGCGATGGAGAGCGCGGAGAGTCTGCCGGAAAAAAAAAAAATGCAGAGAAGTGGGAAATGAATTTGGTGTGCGAGTGCTCTTATGTACATAGATTGCAGATCGCTCCTGTCTTGGCCAATCTTATTCACTGTGTCTCTGTCCCAGTGCTTGTTTCTCCATCTCCAGCTTCTCCTGTCTGTCTCTATAGACCGCGACCAGCAAAAGGAGGTAAATGATGAGCTGCTGAAGAGGATAACAGACAATAAAGCTCAACCTCCGGCTCGAAACTTCCGGGTGGAACGCTCTAGCAGATCCATTCCCATCACAGATGAATCGCAGCCCTTTGAGGTCCACGCTTGGCTCAATGCGAAGGGATTTTCTAGGCCGTGAGTGACACATGTGACACTTTAGAATTAGATGATATATGAGTGGTCTGACCTAGTGGTTAAACGTGAGGGTTGTTAACCGAGGTGGCAAGTTCAAAGCTCAGAAGCAATGATCCATGTACCCTTGAACAAGGTACTTACTCTGCAGGTGACTCCAGGGGACTGTGGTTGAGATGTTCTGAATATAAAGCTTATTGTACAGAGGTCATAATAAAACTTGGGAAATATAAGAATATTTATTACCCATATGTAATTTAATAGGGAGGTACGGTGGCTCAGTGGTTAGCACTGTCACCGCACAGCAAGAATGTGCACACACTCATACCCTATGGCCAATTTGTTAGATTGCGATTGTTAGAGTTCTGGCTGAACCTGTTGGCATTTCTGTGTGGAGTTTGCATGTGCTCCCCGTGTTTGTGTGTGTTTCCTCTGGGTGCTCTGGCACAATAAGTGAATTGGAGAACCTAAATTGGCCATAGGGTATGTGTGTGTGTGTGTGTGTGTGTGTGTGTGTGTGTGTGTGTGTGTGTGTGTGTGTGTGTGTGTGTGTGTGTGTGAGTGAATGAGTGTGTATGGGTGTTTCCCAGTACTGGGTTGTGGTTAGAAGGGCATCCGCTGCATTAAACAAATGCCAGAATAGTTGGTGGTTCATTTCGCTCTGGTGATTCCTGATAAATAAGAGACTAAGCTGAAGTAAAATTATTGAATAAATTGAATATAATATCAGTACATTTCATAATAAAATTGTATTTTATAATATTTCAGCAATCATTAGTGATTTAGACTCTCTTGAATTGAGTTTGTAAAACTAAAACAATAATAGTATTTATTAAAAAATTAAAATAAAAATGCACATGGTGAATATTTACCTATATTCAAGTTATGTGCGGTTGGGGAAAATATCTAATTGTGTTTTCTTTTCACAGATATTACAATTTCCATTGATTTGTGATAAAATTTTGTAGTCAAGCTTCAGCTCAATAATCTGAAGCATAGCTTTTCTGACTGTTAGTTAAAAAAAAAAGTAACTGAAAATACAGTATATTTACTTAAACATTTATTCAAATTTGTTTTTGTAGAGCAAACATTAAGCACAAATAAAATGAATTTACCTTACTATAAACAAGTTAAACCCAAATTGGGGAGATAGTGTAGCTTATTATGCAAACAAAAAAATATTTTTATAAAAATACAGAACAATCAGCAAACTAATATGGCTGATAAGAGCCTTTCTGTATCTTATATCGTCTAAAACAAAATAATTATCACTGATGCTACACAAAATATCTCTTATCCTGCAATTAGATTTACACCATATTAAAATGCACAGTGGAATAAAATCTGTAATAAAATCTGTAATAAAATCTTTTTCAAATAATAATCATTTTAGGCTCAATATTAGTAGCCCACTTAGCATTTTGTTTTAAATTTGCAACAGAATGAACTGTTTTTGTGTGACTTGCATGATCAACCAAACTTGCACTTAGTATCTTGCAAAATAACCAGTAAAATATGAATGTGCTGTCTTCATGGCAAAGACTAAATAAATTAGTTATTAGAAATTAGTATTTGAAACTATTATGCTTAAACATATGTAAAACAAAATTCACAGGAGAGCTAATAATTTGAAGATTCACAACAAAATAAATTATATTTCAATGTCAGTTTATTTTAAATTATGTGCAATGCTTTCACAATTTATATTGATTTCCATTCATATAAGGAGACATTTCTATGTTGAAAAGATTGACAGTGGCAATATTTCAGCTCCTTTAGAGTCTGGAAATTGTAACAGATAAGTTGTTTATTAAATTTCCCTCAGTATATTTTCATAGTATATGAAGCAATCTCCGAATAGATCAAATAAAATCACATTCTTTATGATAAGGCTCCTTAAAAGTAATGAAAAGTGATAATATGATGTAATATCCTCTCCACATTTCAGGGTGGTGGAGTGTCTGGGGATCCTGAACGGAGCTCAACTCTTCTCTCTGAGTAAGGATGAGCTAAAAGCTGTGTGCGGGGACGAGGGTTCACGTGTCTACAGTCAGATCACCGTGCAGAAAGCTCAAATAGAGGTTTGTCACAAAGCAATATTGCTTATGTTCGTTCAAATGCACTGGAAAAATTATTCAAACATGATTCATTGGATTTATTAAATTTTATTAAGGCAAGTAATAAATTCAGCCTATATAAATTGTTTGCAGCAGTTTTACGAAAATATTTTTTTTTTAGTGTGACTGCAGATTAAACATTAAAATGGCTAATATTTTTACAGCCTGAGTTAACGTAGCACTTTTTTAATAACAATATACCAGTTCAATACGTACAGTACATGCACTGTAAGTATGATGTAATGTAAGGGAACAATCTAAAAGACTTAACTCTCTAACTATAAGAATCTACAGTGTGGGTAACTAAACTGAACTTAGATTTACTGTGAATGCTATTAATTTGATATATAATTATATATTATACATTAATTATACACACACACACACACATATACAGTATCACTTGCCTTATAAAAGTACACTGCACCAACAAAATTCTCTGAAATGACTGCACAAATATAATGTTCAATGTTGTTACTGTGTAAATTAGGGCTGCACAATATTTAATTTCAGCATCATTATCATGTGTGCGTCCGCAGTAGTCACATCACAAGATATGCAACATTGAGTTGGGATTCCAAAAACGACAGGGCAAAACACATGAGATTTGTGGGGTCACTGCAGACTTTAACCATGATAGAGTGAAAGTTTATCATCTGCATGTATTTTTGTATGTATATGCTCATATACGTGAGCATGTTAAGAGAGTGTAAAGTGTTTTAATAGCACATAAAAAAAACGTTTAGTAAAGTTTTTTATTTAAGTTTTTTTAAGACTATGCAATGTTATTTTACATTTGAGTATTCAATTTCTGCCACCAAATACTGTCAGACTCTCCCCAGAAAACCATCAACCACTGTTTAATTTGCTTATATATTTGCTCAAATCTGTTTATTTATGATTGTAGTTTGTTTATTATATGCATATAATAATTGACATTAAAAATTATTTTTTTTACTTCCCAAAAAATCATCCCAATCAATTTAAATTAATGAAATCTTTTTTTAAATTGAGCTATTTAGGTCATCTGGTGAAATTGTATTTATATCGCAAAATATATTGCGGAGAAAAAAAAAAGATTGCAATGTCAAATTTTTCCATTATCGTTCAGCCCTAGTGTAAATGCAATCGCTATCCTCATGTTACTTGTTGCTACAGGATAAATATAATGCTATAAGTTTGTATGCTGTATAAGTATGCTAACATTGCAACAAAGTATGCTTTAAATTAGGGCTGTACAAGATTGAAGAAAATGTGATATGCGATAGCGTGTTATTAATGTGACATTGGATATGCAATACATATATTTTTTATTATACAACCAACATATGTTTCTTTTTAGTTAAGAAGAAGGAAAGAAAGCATCAACAGCTAAACAAGAACAGTGTGAAGTTACTTTTTTTTTTGCTGTATTATTGCTTTCTTAAAGGAACAGCTTACCCAAAATTGAAAAATCTATCTCCATTTTTACTCACCTTCCACTTTTTTCCACTATCATACTATTTTTTTTGCTCCTATCATGGAGCTCAATTGCTGTTTTTTCTTTTTTTTCTTCAGAATATGAATATATTTTTGACTCTTTGAAGTATAAAGAATATATTTTTTAAATCCTTAAAGATTTGAACAACTTGAGTGTGCCTAAATGGTGAAGAAAAAGGGCTAGGCAATACTTGAAAAAAAAAAAAAATCAGGATATCATGTTTCATATTATTCAGTATGGATAATTACTGAATATTTTTCAACAATCCATTTACACTGGGGATATTACTTTTTTTTTCTATTTAACCGCTTTATTTTATTTACCAACATTACTAAGGCAAATAGTTTTAATAGTCAAAAACAAAAATATTGAGACTAAATATCTCCTCTCTATATAATAAAATAAACACAAGTGTTAAAGAGACTCCTAAAGTTGATAAATAAAATGTTACAAAGTGTGTGCAATGGAAAGGTAGATTAACATCTGTAAGGTGTGAATAATAATGAATAATAAGTAAACCTCAACATCTGTATACAAGACAAATTATGATAATCAAATCTGAGCTTTGAAGTAAAAAAACTAGCCATCGTTATTCAAATACATACTGCAACATTACAAATTGTGAAGTTGGATGACTATATTATGCTGAAAAATCTTTCAGATGGGGTGCTAGTGGCTGGGATGCACAAGAAAAGAAACCAAAAAGCCACTCTAGCGACATCCTTATCCTTATTGCCGTTCCTTCCAAGGCGCGCTCAGCAACCACATTTTAATAAAACTATAGCCGTCATACCAAAACTTCAAACTTTTTTTAATCATTATAGACAAAAGTTTTCAGTCAATAAGTACAGATACCAATTGTATCGCCCAAACCTATGAACATTTTTTCATTTTTGGGTGAACTATCCCTTAAATATGTCTTGTCTGTTTGGTTATTATTCAGCATCCATTTACTTTTGTATTAAAATTACTCATTTATCGCAAACCATTGCAAAATGTACTGTATATAGCAATATGAACATTTGCTTTAAAATTTTTGATCATTTTAATACATTGCACAGCCCTACTGTACATTCTGTACATTTCTAATATATAGCCCTATCCATAAATGAACTGCAAAGGTGAGCTTAAACGTCATTCTTTCTCTCAGAGGGGTAATGGCGATACAGAGCTACAGGAGATCATGAGGCGACGGCAACAGGAGGTGGACTCAACCTGGGACTGATTACAGTCAATCATGGCCTTATTTCATCACGTTTTCTTCAATGCTCTTGTTCACCCTACAATCAACAGCCACCCAGAGGAATTCAGAACAGATGGACTAAACAACTTCAGTCATTACTGAACCCCAGTTCAGCCTATTTCCTTTATGACCCGTACAATGTAGTGCTTAACGCTAGTGCTTAAACTGATGAACATGAATGCATTGGGAGTGAAGTCTTTAACCTCCATTTATAGAGAGGAAAATGATTTTGATAGCAGGCTTTGACTCACAGTATGATTGATACCAATAAAGCCATGGCTCACAAATTTAAAAATATATATATTTCTGGTAATATTAGTTCATTCCAAAACCCATTTGCAGTTTTAAAGTAATATCTTGGCCATGTTTGTGGCCATTTTCTCTACTTTTCCCGATATCCTTCAACTCAACTGGTGTTTTTTTAATGCATCCTGTCAAATGTCATTGCTTCTGTGGTTGAGTAAAGGTTGACATTTTAATTTTGGGGTAAACTATTCCATTTGTAGCAAGTCCCATCTGTTTCTGCATAAATAATCAATGGTAAACAGCACAATCAAAGGGTATTAAGTAATACAGTGGAGTACTGTAATATTATCGCATACTTAATTCAGATAAATGAGCACTTAAATATTAATCTTAAACTGTGTTGTTATTTAGTTTTCCATTTTTTTTCAGTTCACCCGTGCTTCACACTTCATTAAGGCAAATCAGATCATGTTTATTCATGTTAATGGATGATTAGACTATTATTTGTTTCCTTTGCATCTAATGATAGAAATAAAAGCACATAGAGATGTATTATAAAACATTGATGGTGTGAATTATGATTCAGAACGTGTATTGTGTCATTAAACAAAATAAAGCGAAAAAATAAACAGCTCATACAAGGCTACACACGTGGTTAAAATAGTATGTGTTCTTTTACTTCTGTAATTGATTCAAAATATGTTTACATAAATTGTGTACGATTTCTAAAGCGGCAGAATTGATTGTGCTATCGCTTTTCACAGAGCAAATTCTTGGCGCTCTTCTTACCCCCTTTCAGCCCTGTGAAAAGCATAAGGCTGAATCTCTACCCGCCTCACTGACTGACAGTTTCGCTACTTGCCCTCACGGGGGGCACATAACAGTGGCTTTCAGTTTGTCGTGTTGCTTTATTTCTGGAATAGATTGTGAACGCATCAGCGAGTATTGTGCTGTGTTCAGGATGAGTGAAAATGACCTCCATCTTTCCCTTTGTATGCACTGTCAAAACGCCTCCCAGCCTTTAGAGAGGGTGGATGTGGCTGCGTATTGTCACCATGATTCATGGCATGAATCAATGCCTAATGATGGGATTTACAGAGAGGAACATCAAAGAAAAGATTCAGGAGATTTGCAGAGCAGCGGAACTATTGTCATTCGGATCCTGAGAATTTACCGTTTTTTGAAAGAATTTCATACAGGCTATTTTCTATATGCCAGAGATTGTTGTGGACATGGATTCTTGAGTAATAAGTCAAGCAAATATAATGACAGGTTGAAGAAACCTGGAAAACAGCAACTGCTTTAAATAGGATACAAACATACACACACACACACACACACACACACACACACACACACACACACACACACACACACACAACACACACACACACACACACACACACACACACACACACACACACACACACACACACACATGCACAAAAATAGCATTTATACTTTAACATTACTTTTCTTAAAAAGTAACTAATCCCCACTTTTCATTTGGCTAGGTGCCTTATTTTTCAGGGGTCGCCACAGCGGAAAGATTCGCCAACTATTCCACAATATGTGTTACGCAGCGGATGACCATCCAGCCACAACCCAGTACTGGGAAACATCCATACACTCCCACATTCACACACACACTCATACACTATGGCCAATTTAGCTTATATCTTTGGACTTGGTCCACCCAGGACTTGAACCAGCAACCTTCTTGCTGCGAGGTGACATGCTAACCCCTGAGCCACCATGCCGTTGTATTATATTATTTAGTTGTATTATATTACTTTTACACTGATGTTAAGTTACCAAGCTTCAAACTAAAAACAAGCACTCTTTCAAGCACTGTATTAAAACTTGTTTCAATGAACATTTCAATGTATTTAGCAATTAGCATTAGTATACAATAGCGTGTAATCTCACAGGTTTCACTCAGACCACTTTGAATGACATTTTTTGGTGTGAGAGGCAAGACAAGGGCAGTAAAGATGACATCCTCTAGCATCAGCCGCTGGTGTACGCCTTGAGGCTAGAGAAGAGTTGTTTTACTCATACAGCTGTAACTAGCTGGTCTGCGCTAAACATGCAGTACTCTACAGCACAAAGCCATTCGAAACATACTGTAGGCAAGGCAAGTTTATTGATATAACACATTTCACACACAGTGGTAATTCAAGTGCTTTACATAAATAAGAATAAAAGAAACAAGAAAATATAAATGATTAAAAGACTTAAAATGATTAAATAAAAACGTATTATATAAAAAAGTAAGGCATAATCGTGTTATATAGTAAACAGTACACTGTTAAAAAATGGACAATATAATAATAACCTTGGGGGAACCATATTGGAAACATTTAACTGAACACAGGTTCTCCAGTTCATGAGTAGATAATTTATATGAGAAGGTTCTTTTAACACTGGAACACCAGAATTCTGTAACTACTACAACGGCCATAGGGGTCATTCTGACTGCTCAAATAATACAGAAATGAAAAGAAATTGTGTTCAAGAGTTCACACTTAGCTGATGATTGATTATAAAGCTTGTTTGGTATGCTGTCCCGGGAGCGAGCCCTGAGCTCATAAGATCCTTGAGCCCTGGGCTCCCTGCCGTTTGCAAGGCGAGAGGGGAGTTTGAGCTCAGGTACATCTCGAGAATTCCCCTGCTGTAGTAGCTAATGAACAGATAGTGATTGCTCTTAAGAGATAACTACTTACTAGGAGCATGTCTATGGTGCCGATTTGGATTAGTCATTTAGCTTAAGTTGCATGTTTTTGGACGATGGGAGGAAACTGGAGAACCCGGGGGAATCCCACGTGAGCATGGGGAGAATGTGTAAACTCCACACAGAAACGTCAACTGGCTTGATAAGGATTAGAACGAGTGACGTTCTTGTTGTGATGCAACAGTGCTAACCACTGGGTCACTGTGCCACCCATCTAGGAAAGGAGGAGGAGTAGGGGTGGAAAGGGGAATTCTTCAAAAGAAAGCATCTGTCATATGGAACTTAGGGTATTTATAGTGGCTTAGGAATATATGTGTATGTGAACCTCTCGAAATGAGTTTATAAATAAACTTCACTTAAATCATATTTACAATCAAGCATGTATGGAGATTTTAGAATTAAGCTTTAAATATCTGTCATCATATTTAATGAAGTCATTACTCTAAATATGAGCAATTCCATGCAAATGTCACAAAAAAAGTTTTTACTAAGACATTTGTTTGGTAAAAAAAAAAACTGAAACCCTTTTTTGTGTAGGCTTGTGCTTTACAGGACTGTCAAAATACACAAAAATGTTTCTGTAAATGTTCTCAAACTATTATATTTGATTTACCAAAGTCAAACATACGCCAATTTCACATCTGTCACATCTGTGACAAAGCTTTTTCCTCATAAATGCAAAAAATGTCAAACAAAATCAGTCATGTTTGTTCTATAGTAAGCCAACTCTTCTCTTTTTGATTAGCATTCGTTCCTTTGGGTTGTGCAGTTTAATTCACTGAATTTCTACAAAGTATGTTGTATACTGTACACTCACAGACTGTTTTGGTCACATTATAACCCATGTGTATTTCCCTCATTTAAAATATAAAAAAAAACATTTACAGATTGATATTTTTCTAATCCCATAACTCTCTGGTTAGTTCTTTCAGAAAATATAAACAGATGTTTTAATATAATGTTAACATATACTTTCTCTGTGCATTTACATTTTTACTGAACATGTCACATTCATAATGCTGAAACTGCTTATGTACATTCTTTTTATTATTAAAACCAATAGTTTTGTACAAGGTACTAGACTGTCCACAAAGTAGTCTAGTAGTGGACTCATTAAAAAAGTAGTGGATGATCAGATCTCTTTTGTGTAATTTTAATAAAATAATGTTAGAATAAATATATTCACACATTTAGGAAATGTCAGGTTAGGGGAGAGCAGGGATGAAAGTATATGTAACGTGGCAAGAAAGTAACAGCGATTTTCATCGCTAACATTTGCTTTCTATGCTATAACAGCACATTCAGCACACAACCCTTGATGTAATGGGCCAAATTTCATGTGATTTTGCGACCGTGTCCTGCAGTTAGTTAGTTACTTTCGTGTTTTATGTGCCACACTAATGATAAATCTACAGGTTATTTAGTGGAATAACACATCCTTAAGTTGGAAATGTCTTAAGTGGGGATGAAAGTAACATTGGTATTTATGTCTCACTGCTAATAAACAAACCTTATTTTTTTGCATTCACATTAAAGTTTTATGTGTTTGGTTTCGGATTTTGTAAGAAATGTATGCATATTGCCAATAATAATAATTTAAAAAAATATTCAAAAGTTGTAGAAAATTATAATATTTTGCATTGTTGAATTGCTTTTGAAACATTCGATAGAAGTGAAGTTTAAAGAGCCCATATTATACATGAAATAGGGTCATATCCTGGTTGTAAGGGTCTCCAACAACAGTCTAATATGCATGCAAGGTCAAAAAACACTTTCATGGTCTTATAATCTGCATTTATTTTTACCTAATTATCCCAGCGACTCCTGTATGAATCGTCCAGTGATTCATTTGTTCCCAAACCCCTCCTTAGCGCGGAGCTAATCTGCGCTGATTGGACCGATGACAGTCTGTCGCGATTGGTCGACTGCCTTCAGTCAGAGAGGGAAATGGCCAATAGCTAATCAGCAATTTAAAAAGTAATCACAGTTCATACACGCTCGATAGTGTAGACGTGGATTTTAGCTGCCACACTATGGCGAGTAGATAGTGCCACGGATAACCGAACGAAGGAGACAGTCGTGTACTCGCCATACCACACACACACAAAAACACACACACACCTCCGGATGACAACGCTCCCGCTTCCGCTCGCACCCGCCAGGTTTTAGCCTGAGAACCCGCTCCGTTTTCTGCCCGCCGCGCCCGGTCCCGCTAGAGCGGAGAACACAACCAAAAATCACCCAGTATACAGTCCAGACAGCCAAGCTGTTTGTATAAACACACACACACAGCACAAAGCTCGCTCGTTCGTTCGTTCGTTCGCTCGCTCTCTCTCTCTCTCTCTCTCGCTCTCTCATACGCGCGCGTGCGCACTAACACACACACAAGCACCACGCAGACTCTCTCTTTCTAATTCGCATAGCAATATCTGTGATATTGCTAGACTGCCCGCTCCCGTCCCAAATTAAACCCGTTACCGACCGCTCCCGCGATTTATTCGGAAATTTATTCCCGCGGCTGTCCCCGCGCCAGATTTCTGCGGCGCGGGAATAAATTTCCGAATAAATCGCGGGAGCAGAACTCTAGCACGGAGCTCCATAAACAAACAGCACGCGTCGCGTTTTTAACGTGACTTTGCACGCGATAAGATAAAATATCCAGTTAACCTGATACAGTACACGCGGTTACAAGTAACAAATCACAACTAAATACATTTGCAAGCTAGAGTCAACGAGGCAACAACTTTAACCGCACGTACTTACACTTGAGAAATGGAAGAAACCCATCCTGACGTCCATCAGTTACGCTTTACTGATCCTTCCTTTAACAAACTCAGATGAAGTATTCTTTGTAGCATGTAGCTTCCAGAAGTTTCCAACTGCTTGGTTATAATGCTGAGGTTTCATCTTTGGGTAGAGACTCAATATATCCATCTGCAGTGTGACTTCAATCGACCGGCATGTTTGTGTGCGTGTGTTTGTGGGTGTGCGTGTGTTTGTGGGTGTGTGTGTGTGTCTGGGTTTCTGCGTCAGAGGGCGGGGCCTCAGGTTTGAAATCTCCCGGGTTTGCGCGTGCACGTGAATAACTTGGTTTCGTTCGTACGTCATGGCGAAACACCTAATGAGTCGGTATCAAGGCGACTCGTTTGAAGCACTATGAGTCGACTCTTTTATAGATGAATCAACCGTTTTAAACACTGTATTCTTACAGATTTAAGCCTTAGCTGGATACTTCACTTCACTTAGAGCTGTGTTACACACTACATGGAGGGGAATTTTCAATAACCCATAATATGGGCTCTTTAAAACGAAAATGCTGTTTATTTTATTTATTTTTTGCATGAAAAAATATATTTGCAGTTAATATTAACAAGGTCGTAGTCAAATATATTTAAAATAAACAAGATTAAGTAAGTAAATCTGTGTGCGTTCCTGCTGATGGGGTCAAAAGTAATGTTCTTTAGTTTGAAGTGAAGTTATGGACTTGTTCTACATTGGTACAAAATAACATTTGATTTTGGGAGGACCACTCTTTGAGATAGTAACTACAGCAAAAAAATAAAAAATAAAATAAATAAATTACACACATATACATATATATATATATATATATATATATATATATATATATATATATATATATATATATATATATAAATATATATATATATATATATATATATATATATATATATATATATATATATATAAACATAATCTATTAAAATGTTACTTTCGTCTCCGCTCTCACCTAACATAGTAATATGGGTTTTATTTTAATAAATTATTAAATTACAAAATGACTGCTTCAGTAGTGTTAATCAAATTAAAAACTTCAGCACATTCAGTAAATTAAGATTCACAAACTAAAAACACAAGGCAGTTCTTGCTGATTAAATAAAAAATGACAAACATCTGAAGCAGTATTTCAGTTAATGTGAAAATTTGCATTTCTTTTACAAAAATGTTTTCCAAATATTCAAAAGATTAAATAATGAAACCGTTAGGAAACTAGCCACATTCTTTTCAGTCTTTACACAAAACACAGATCAAACTAAAACGATCTGTGACTAATGTAAGAATCAGACCCAAAAACACCACTGACAAACAGTCAACACGTCAGAAGCGAATTCCAAAATCTGACTTCTTGGTGAAGTCATTAACAAGAGAAAATGGCAATAACAAGCCCTTAGATGACTAACACAGATGCCACGATTCAAATCATGCATAATTCATGAAATGAATAAATGCTCAGCAAAAAAAAAAAAAAAAAAAAAAAAAAAAATAGGGAACACAGTCCAGATCTGTTCGCTTACAGCCAATTATAGCTAACTAACATAAAAGAAGTTGTCACAATCAGTTTGCTATTTCACCCCGGTGGAAGAACACTGCCATAACGTGTGACAGATTTGGCTTCTGGGGATATGCTGGTTTATGCTTGTCTCCATGCAGGGGGGAGGAAAGTTTTTCTGGACAGACAGCTACATAAACACACAGTATCAGTCGCACCCGCAGTGTCAGCGCTGCAGGAGACCCACGACTCCAAACTTCTTCTCATTTCACTCTCCGCACCACCCAGTGGGCAGTCACTTAAAATAGAAGACAATAACATGCATGGCGGCCCCTTTGAGATAGCAGTAAAAGCGTGCCTGATGGAGCCTGATGCCTGCA
Organism: Danio rerio; assembly: GCF_052040795.2. Lineage (NCBI taxonomy): Eukaryota > Metazoa > Chordata > Actinopteri > Cypriniformes > Danionidae > Danio > Danio rerio. The sequence continues at coordinate 17,883,224 of NC_141038.1, forward strand.
GATAAAAGCTGTCTAATGTGGGTCCTGCTCATATGGTTGCGTAATCAATATACTTACAAAGCACACATGTAGGGTACACTTATCCAAACATCCTCTGGGATTCAATGGAGTGCTATGTAGATGTAATAAAGCTGCAGTTTATCATTCAAAACATAAATCTTAATCTAACCTGAGACGTTATAAGCGAACCGCCACTTTAAGATGCCTGAAGTGACACGGATGATTAGGTGAAAAGGGAACAACATGACAATGCGCATATAGCATCTCCCTAAGCCCTTGCCAAGGTTCCTAATTCGCTGTGTTTGTTCACAAGGATTAGTGGGTGCTCGGCGCTCCATACCGACTCATCGAGTGCTCCCACTAATTCTTATCCAAGCATGACAAAAAGCAGACAAATTTCTCGAATGACTCTACTGTTAGTCTTGCATGATTTAGATTCACTCCGCGCCGCCTGGTTACTCAAAGGTGAGGGGAACCACGTTATTAGCCAGTTATTCTGCAAATGACATTTCCCCCCCGCCTTACAGACATTTGAGATTTACACTCTAATTGCGACTAACTAGACAAGTGCCCTTTCTTTTGGCTTGACCTCACTGGCATTAATAGTTCAGATTAAATCAAATGTCATTCCACACTTAGGTAATTGAATTATATCTCTGTGTTCCCCCTGACATCTGCAGTGATTCATTTTCTTTCCCCCTTTTGTAAATCGCCCCAGACTTCAATTTGGATTTGCGTCTCCCTGATTTCGCCGAGCAAAGAGAGAAGGATCGATCCGGCTGCCCCCCTCAGCATCAGAGAGGGTCTTACCACTCACTTGGCGCGATCGATTTACAGTGTGGAAAGCTGTTTCTTTTTTAATCCATCGAGAAACAAACCGTGAAAGGTTGCCGGACGTAGAGTCCATGTGATGCTGACAGTGAGGACTGAACAATATGTGAGAGGGCTGATAGGCATTTAGCTCAAGGCTAATGTATAAGGATAGCCATTTAATCCCTCAGAACAGAGACAGATCAAGTTAATGCACTCTGTCACATCCTCTCTGCCTCAAGACAACTCTGCTCAATGCAAAAAAGGCCCTCAGCAAACTCCATTAAAGATTGCCGGTCCTTTATTGTGCTGGTGGCCGATTCATGAGTGCGTCCAAACATTAACAGTCAGTAAGGGCATGAATCCAGACAGATTCATAAATATGACAATTAAATTGTTGCATTCAAACTGATGTAAATGTGAAATTAAAGAGCTAGTAATTAACTTGATTGTCAGAGTTTTATAGTCTTTATATGGAATTGTAAACAGTTATATAAGACAGAGAACACAGGCCAAAGATGAGCTAAAAAGTGAGCTAATAATACTTACAGCTAGACTGTTGAAATGCTTTAGCTGTGATGCTAACACAGTGGTAGTAGTAATTAATATTTATAGAGTTAGTATTTAGTTTGATTGGCGGAGTTTGATCGTGATGACTAGTAATCAAGTTTAAAATGAAAACGGAACTTAGCAGAGCAGGCAAGCTCAGCAGAGCAGGCGAGCTACAGTAAGCTACAACTAAACTCGGCAAGAGAGCAACAGGAAACAGCAGGAGAGAGCAACAGAATTAAAACTTTCTACGTTTGGGTTTAAGATGAAAAAAGTACAATAATCTTGCAGCGTTCAGAATTGTTTTGTGGCTCTCAGATCAGACATTAAATATGCCACTCTCTGCATTGTGTTCATAGGTAATTATCTAAGTTTATTTAGCAATATTAGAAGAAAAGCTCCCTACAGTACGTAAACCCAGATACTCCCCTTAAATAATTTAGAAAAGGGGCTACAAATGAACAAAAGTGAAACAAGAAGTATAAACAGAAATCCTCTGTTTGTGTGACTAAACACAATTATTTATTTTATCATAGTTGAACAAGTCAAAGTTTGGAAAGATTTCACTAAGGTTGCAATTATTTGGGCAAAATATGAAAGATCTTAAAATGTTATTTTGATTTAAAGTAATTGTTTTCATGCTTAAAATATTATTTATTCTTGTGTTTAAAGCTTTTGTTAATGCGCTACTTCCAATCCAGGCACATTCTGAAAAGGTACCACTATATACATTTCTGGAGAACCAAATAGGTTCTCTCGCGAGCACCATTCGCACCTGCTGATCTTGTGTAAAATCACCAAAGACGGCTGTCGACTGACTGACTAACTGATTGACTGACCCATCCTCCTGTTTCCCTAAACCCAACCAATAGTGTTTTAAAAACCCCCGATTGACCAGCACCAACCCACTTCCCTAAACCAACAATTTAAAAAAACAATCCAGAAAAAGAAAAGCCCTCATCTGATTTATACCACATTTTCAGATTTTACCACATTCTCACCCTGTTATTTACTTCTTAATATTATTTTTTGCATTAAGTTTTTGTCTTTCTGCATTTTGGAATCATTCTTCATCTGTCAACTCCTCTCTGTGTCTCAAGTCCACCGACGTACATGGCGAGCTAACTGGACAAACTTGTAACAGCAGAAAACCATCCATACGGAGGTAAGTGGTCAGCTGGTAAGTGCAAAAAGAAATGGAGTCATACTGCCTTGTAGCGTTCATTTTAAAAATGAAATGCAACCATACATACTTCTGGCTACATAATTCACAATCTCCAGAAACGTATATATAGGGCTACATTTTCAGAATGATCCAATGTTGGCTACTTCAGTGTCTCTGAGTCATTCTGAAATTATTATTACATGCTGAATTAATGCACAACAAAATTTTTATTACAAAAGTTTTGCAAACACGTTTTATACCATTTCAAATATATTTTTGTGCATGCTGATTCATTTATTTTCTTTTCGGCTTAGTCCCTTTATTAATCTAGGGTCTCCACAAAGGAATGAACCACCAACTTATCCAGCATATGTTTTACGCAGCAGATACCCTTCCAGCTGCAACCCATCACTGGGAAACATCCATACACACTCATTGCCACACGTACACTATGGGCAATTTAGCCTATCCAATTCACCTGTATCACATGTCTTTGGACTGTGGGGGAAACTGGATCACTCGGAGGAAACCCACACGAACACAGGGAAGTGCACAAACATTGTTTACCCTTAGTGTTGACATGGTCCTAATACAGAAAGTAATACAACAAGCGTTTACAATGTCCTTGATGGGTGAACATTAGCCAGTGGGGGAGTGTCTCCAGGAGTGAATTATTCATGCCCATTGTCACTCCCATGCATACAGTATGCTGGCAAAAATTTACAAAATGTAAATCATGGTAAAGTTTTCTGTAAATGAGAGAACAGAATAATTTTAGCCTGGTTACTCAAAAGTCTTATTCAGGCCCATTCAGTGCATTTTTTTTTACCTTATTTCAGCTACATTTTTCTCCAACAATTACTAACCACACATATTTTTTTTCTAAAAGCACTAGCATGTACATCAATATTTCTCACATATTATTGTAGCACAGTTCGTGCTGAATACAAATAAAATACATGTTGTCCAATACTATGTAAAAAATAGCTGAATTAAGCACAAATGTCAGGGCATGTCAAAACATTATAGTGGCCCCAAAACCACCTCAGACCCCAGAGGCTGAAAACCAGATGCAGACAGGACCAATGATGCAAACACAAACCGAAGCTTTAAAAGTTTATGCTAGTCAAAATGTGAGTATGTGATGATGTCTATCTAGCTTATGAATATTTCATTGGCATAACGCAATGTTCTAAGCAGTCTCCAAAGTAAGGAAATAGGTCTTCAAAGCATAAAGGCTTCACTGCTGTTTTGTAGTAGCCAGGGCCTCAGCATATTCTTATTACATGCAATTTTTTCAGAAGTTCAGCTTTTCACAACAATCGCTGTGCTTATGTTGACAAATCCCTTCCTACTTTTATCTGAATTCCAATATCTAAAAAGACCCTGGTGTCCTTTTTAGAAGAAAACAAGAATAACATTTAAAAAAAAATTAGTTGACCCAAGCCTATATCTACAATAACAGGCATGGGATGTGTCACCGCCGCAAGTCCCTCAGATCCGCACAAAGGTTTGAGTAAGGCCTGCATTGAGTGGCTGTTGTAATTCTCAGAGAGACAGGCCCGCAATCTCCAGTTTCCCAGACACAAATCCTGCTTATCTGCCGAAGGGAATCCTCCCCTCCAGTCCCTCTCTGCAGTCCAATCCCACGAGTTCCACCAGCTAAACGCAACCAACCAAGAGGATGAAAAAATGCAGAGAATTATCTCACACAGTAACCAAATCTGACCAATGAAAATACAAGTTTGGGATATTATCTTTGGATTTGACTGTATGAGATATAGCTGATAGACTGTTTGAAAAACAGACGCTTCATGCATAACAGGCCCATATAAGTGTCGACTTCACAGCTTCCAGCTTGTTCCACGAGAGCTCCTTAAAAACCTTGCATGAGCAGAATTTGTAATTTACGGTGTCAGCCACTATCAGTTTCAGAATGCATAATGCAAACATGCCATATCTTTGGTAAAGCAGATCTGAAGCCACACTGAAAGACACAGCTTGGTCTGCCTAAACTCTTTCCCTATCCCAGAGGACTAACGAAGGGTGCCAGGAGATGAGAATCTGGATTTTGTTCATCACTTGCAGATGGTGGCCCATAATGAGTTTCTGGCCAAACAGGACATGGTAGATTTAAACAGCTCAGAAAAGCGTTCCCTAAGCAGGACAGCCTGCCAGATTGCAAAGATGTTGAGTGGGAGCTCTTAGCCATTGCATGTTGGCACACCAGGAATTTGCATTTTGTCACAAAAACATAATCTAATTGTGTAAATATCAGACATCGCTGACTGCAACATCAATCTTATACGCATGTTATTTTTTTAATAGTAGTTGTTTTCATTTTCCCTCATGTTTCCTTACAGCCTTCCCACTCTGCATTTGCGATTGCCACTGTAGCTGTATTTACATAAATGTGAGGTAATCATTGACAGAACTTGATTGTGGCAAAGCTCATTAATTCCAGTTGCCAAGACAACTGGATTGACATCTCTTTGAAAACATTCCATAATCGAACACACTTCTAATGCACATCAATCAACAACTTGACATACACTGATTATTGATTTAGCACGTCTGTGCAACATGAAGGACTACCATCAAATTAACCAGATCTCAAAACATACATCATACCCCAGTCCGCTTGAATTTATTGCACCTCACTAAATCCAAATCAGGTTCCTCAATTTGTTCTCAAGGACTGATGGATTATTAATAATGAGCTGGCATAAATTATAAAAATGGTTCATGGGTTTTCATGGGATGGGCTTTGATGACAAATGTCCTAGCGTGTGATGATTATGACGAACTGCCAAAATATCATAACTCACACCTCCTCCTCACAATCTCACCCCTAAAGATTAAAGTGATGATATGTCACCTTAAAGCACCGAGGTGGCTGACGATTGTGACAGCTCTTGTTCATTAGGTCTGATAAAAATGAAGCTCATTTTTGGGTTGATACAGGCCGGTTATTGCTCGCATTTCCCACCAATTCTCTGTGAAATGAGTTAGCTCATTTGGAGTTGTTATGTTGATGATATCCAACTTTATATCTCCTCTCAACCTGATCATTTAAATGAATTTACTAAATTAACAGATTGTATAACTGATATAAAAAATTGGATGACTAATAACTTCTTATTACTAAATTCAGATAAAAATGAGATCTTGCATATTGGACCCAAAAAAACTCACACGCAAAAACCTAGGACACTGTCTAATCCTTCATGGACTCTTAGTTCAGTCCTCATCTTTAGTCAAAAATTTGGGGGTGATCTTTAATAGCAACCTGCCCTTTAAAGGCCAGATTTCAAGCATTTGTAAAATTGCATTTTTTTTATTGTAAAAATGTTGCCAAACTTCAACATATGTTATCAATGTCTGATGTCTGGCGGAAAAGCTTATTCATGCTTTCATGACCTCTCGGTTGGATTACTGTAATACGTTATAGACGGTTGCCATGTTGGACCAATTAACAAGCTTCAGCTACTGTAGTTCAAAATGCAGCCTCTAGAGTGCTTTCTAGAACAAAGAAATATGATCATGTTACTCCAATTCTTTCATAGTTGCATTGGCTCCTTATTAAATATAGTATAAATTTGAAATTTTTATTGACTACCTACAAAGCCCTAAATGGCTTAGCACTACAGTATTTGAAGGAGCTCTTGGTGTATTATAGCCCCTCACATCCTCTACGCTCAATTAATTCTGGACAATTGATTATTCCCAGAATATCAAAATCAACTGTTGATGGTAGAGCTTTCTCGAATCTGGCACATAAACTCTGGTACAGCCTTCCTAGCACATTTCGGGAAGCACTTCTCTTTGCATTAGCATACACATAAAACATGTGAAATCCAAATCCTCTAAAGGATTGTTAGTCTGCATTATTTAGGGCAACCGGAGCTGAGAACACTTCCCAAAAGACATTATAATTTGAACGGCATCTGCGCTTATGTTAGACTGCTTTTATTATTCCAGATGTTTCCATAATCCTGGACCAGGCTGTATTCTGAGCAGCTGCTGTGGTGGTCATGGAGTAGAGAAGAGCATGAGACTTATTCCTATGAGACCCCAGTGACAGACAAGTCTTCGCATTAATTGTGAAGGGCCAGCCTGTACACCAGCCGGTGACCTCTCCCACCTGCAGCATCTCCACAATGGACGTCCAGCAATCTCCAGCCCCCGGCGCCTAGACTGCAGCTCTGCACAAGAAGTTTGGCCAGAGGAGAAATGGTTGTGCAAATTGAGACTACTGTTTTTTTAGCAAATTGAGACTACTGCGTCTACTGTGTCTCATGCCTAGTTCAGACTGCGTGATTTCAGCCCCGATTTTGGCTCGCCGACAGGTTTTGAGAAATCGCAGACAAATGCCTGAAATCACAGGCAAATCGGTGCTCGTGCACGTGAGTGACAATCACACAGTATGAACTATCAAAGATGCAATCTGAGAGAATCGCTGATGAGTCGCCGATGCCTGTGAGATATTTGGTGTGCTGAATATCTAGAGCTGTCGGCGATTCAAATCATGCTGTGTGAATCGAGTTTTGACTGAAAATAACATCAGCGATCGCCTACAGCCAATGAGAGAGCAGCATTCACTTGGCCAGCAGGAGGCTGGGGGAGAAGTTAAAAGCGCTCTTTTTCGGTTTATTTGGACCCATGAAATGGAGGAAAAACTAGTGGAGGTTTGACAGGACTCAGGAGCAACCGTGTCTGTTTGACGTTTCATACAGAAAGAAATTAGTTTATTATCAACGTTGAGGAGAAATGGCTAATTCTTTAAACCCAGGTGAGCAAACATGTACATGTTCTACCCCATTAAAGGCTTCTTTCTCATTATGTAGTTAATAACAAAAGATATACTACGTGTTTTTGGCTGTGAGACGTAGTTTGGACGAAGTTGTTGGCGATTTTTCTTATAGTTAAGTCATGCAATGTAAATGTCCCGGTCACCGATCCATCTTGCAGTGTAAACAAAGCAGCGACGAAACGCAAGCCCAGATAGTCAAGCAGTGTGAAAACGTCTGTGACACGACTACTTTGAAAATCATGCAGTCTGAACTCAGCATCAGACTACTGAGGTGTTTTCCTTTTACTTTCGTCAATTGGTGAAATTTGTTCCTTGCTGCTGTCGCCACTGGCTTGCTTGGTTTGAGACTTGTGGAGCTGCACATCGATGGATTTGCTCTTCAGTGTTTGGACTTTCAGTAGTAAAACTTAAACCACACTGAACTGAACTAAACTGAACTTCAACACTGAAAACTGGACTGACACAGTTGCAGTATACTATAGTCTTCTATGTTAAGCTGGTTTGACACAATCTACATTGTAAAAGCGCTATAGAAATAAGGATGAATTGAATTAAAATATTATGCGATGGTGCGAGTCTCCTCTCACAAGTATTATTTTCATATGATTTCATGTTGATGTCAAAAGAAATATGAGGTTTATTAGTTTCCTGGTGCTTTGTCTGCTTCATTATTTTGCCCGTGACAGTTTAGTCTGGAGGAGGAAGGGGGGTGTTTTTCATTAAACGCTTGTATCGTCTCAGATACTAATGGCAAACGTGGGGAGAGCAGGAAATTAAAACCTACATCAATACGTGAGAGGCCTCGCACAGTAACATATTTTCAGCCAGACTCTCAATTCATTAAATGCAAGCATGCAAAACGTGGACAACCGTATGTTTTTGTATTAATCGATGAATGAGTGAAAAAAAATCCAGCGTTCACAAGCCTGGTGAGGACATTTCAACAAGAACACTGGTAATGTGAAACCATTCGCAATCACTTTCACACATTCATCAACTCACCTCCATCTTTTTTTCTCTTTTTCATTACAGCTGATAGGAGAAGGAACACAAAACACATTTGAGCCCTCTGCGCTCCATAAAGAATATAATCAATTCTTTATTATTGCATTCGGGAGGCTTGAGGCCTGTCAAGCCAGGGAAAATGATATTGCTGGAGACTAAGAGAAGATAAATTCACGCGTGGAGCTTTGCTAATGGCGAATGGGACCAGGCACTGTCCGGTTTGTCTGCGGCACGTTACTGATGATGAATGACAGGCCCACGATGACCTGCGGTGCGCCTCCGATGACAACGTGACAACATTCAACCGCAGCATGAGAGCATGGAAGAGATATCAAACAGTTTTCTTTGTTGAGATCCCCTGGGATCCTGGGAAACGCACATTAACCAGCCCTCCAGACAGGTGGTAAATCCTCTTGACGTGTTTATACTTATTTTATAGCCACAACAACCACATTAAAAGGATGGCAGCTGGAGAGCCGCTATTTCAGCAAGTCTGTCTATGACGGTCTCCATAGTGACCTGAGAGGCAGCATCTTTTAGAGGAAGTTGCCAGAAACAATGAAGCATCAAAACATCAAAGCAAACTAGCATGTAGGAAATAATCAAGCAGTGTCTGGAGACGTGTTCACACTGCTATCAATAATTCATCGAACTTGGGTTTATAATAACTGACAGCTCCTCTGTTCTCCCGCATGCTTTCCGGTAATTTCCTTTTTTCATCTGCAAAACTGAGCGATGGCTCGGAACAAAGGAATCAATATAGCAGAAAACAAGGAATTTTGACAATTTTATAGCTGCGCTAAGCTAATCTGGGACCGGGAGTCATTCCATTAAACTCAAATATGACTCCTCCAGGCCTAACTTCTGTCATCAAACGCTAAACATTAATTGGTTTATCAAAGGTTAATTGCTCAATAGATACTAGGCTGTTGGAGTTTAATTGTGCCATTAAATGCTGTCGCTACAGCCCCGGGTTGGGGTAATGGATTTCGCCATTTGAATGAAAATATTATTTGGTGGCAGCTGGACTGATAACAGCGTTGAGCACAGACAGGTCTTTGCCCTCTCACACAGTGTCTGTCACACAGGGACAATACGCAGGAGCGCATGAGTACACATGCTCGCCGTAAACAGTGATCGTATTTAGCCATGCTTTGTAAATCCAAATGACTCATTCTTCACTGTGGCAGACTCGTCTTCCTCTGCCCGCTTTTATGAATGCATCTGCGTCTGCCATTAGGGTGTAACACATCAAAATGGGATGAGGAAATTGCATGAGCCACGGTTGGGCGAAATTCAGAATTGAACTGGCTCCCTTTCAGTTCATGAGTGTGAATTAAAGTGGCCATGCAGGAAGTTGAATCGGAATGACAGGAAGAGGAATTTACAAGTCAGAGAAATTCAGCGTGAGTAAGGCAAGGAAGCGTTTACTTGCCCTTGTCTACAAAAGTTCACTTCCCTCACAAATAAGCTAAATTCTTCAATTGAGCTATTGTTGTGTTATTTTAATATTTACTTCTCAGATTTTTACAAAACAGTTAAGCATACTAAACTTAGAAGACAGAAAGTCTGTTTGGTGTGTACTTATATTTGGTGTTCAATGAGATGTAATAAAGAGTATAATTCAGACCTCTTAGTTTTTCATGATTTTTTTTTTTTTTTTGCAATAAAATGATTTTGTGGCTGTTATTCCCAGATAATTGCAGACACTTTTGCAATTAAAAATATATATAAATGTATAAAATATCTTATTTACCATTTTAGGTAGCCTACTATGTTAGGTGTGCTATCTGAAACAATGAAAATGACAATGAATAGGCCTTTTGGTAGGAAATGGTAGGAATTAAGACAAAGGAAGTTTGTATAACTCTTATTTTTATCCACAAGCTTACTTGCTCTCAGATTTCACTCCCTGGACATGTGTCCAAAATCGCATACTTCCATACTATAGTACGCTTAAATCAGTATGCAAGCTGAGTACATTTACATTTACATTGTCATTTAGCAGGCATTTTTATCCAAAGCGACTTACAAATGAGAACAAGGAAGCAATTTACACAACTATAAGAGCAACAATGAATAAGTGCTATAGGCAAGTTTCAGGTCTGTAAAGTCTAAGAAGTAAAGTATTAGTACATTTTTTTTTTTTTTTTTTTGAGTACAGTTAGTGGTATATCCAGAGAGGCAATTGCAGATTAGGAAGTGAAGTGGAGACTAAATAGTTGAGTTTTTAGTCATTTCTTGAAAACAGCAAGTGACTCTGCTGTTCTGATGCAGTTAGGGAGTTCATTCCACCAACTGGGCAGATTGAACGCGAGCGTTCGGGAAAGTGATTTCTTCCCTCTTTGGGATGGAACCACGAGCCGACGTTCATTCACAGAACGCAAGTTTCTGGAGGGCACATAGATCTGCATAAGTGAGAGCAGATAAGAAGGGGCGCAGCCAGATATCGCTTTGTAAGCAAATATCAGAGCTTTGAATTTGATGCGAGCAGCAACTGGCAGCCAGTGCAAACGAATGAGTAGCGGAGTGACATGTGCTCTTTTAGGTTCATTAAAGACCACTCATGCTGCTGCGTTCTGGAGCAGCTGAAGAGGCTTGATAGAGTTAGCTGGAAGCCCCGCTAGCAGAGAGTTGCAGTAGTCCAGTTTGGTGAGAACAAGAGCTTAAACAAGGAGTTGAGCTGCATGTTCAGATAAGAAGGGTCGGATCTTTCTGATGTTATAGAGTATAGTATATATAGTAGTATGTCCAAATTCATAGAATTTGAAAATCAGTATGTGAGAAGTACCCTGATGACCTACTACGTCCGACGAGATTCTGGAGTGTGCATCCGATGCACAGTGGGCTATCCCATGATGCCCCGCAAGAGAATTCATGAAGGGGAGTAAAGTGACACATATGTGACAAAATGGCAGATGTATTACGTCCGAATTCTATTCATACTGCTCACAATAATACTGTATAGAACATACAGTACTTTTCTAACTGTCAAGTAGTATGTTTACATTCAAATGCAGTACCTACTGAGTAGTAGGCGGTTTCGGATGCAGCCAATGATCTGTGAGTGCTAGATTGCTGGTGATTACAGTACATATTCAGTATACAGTATAAAAATACACTTAAGCACACTGAAAATATGAACTTATATAAAGTATATTTATTCTGTGTAAAGTTTTGTCAGCATTTATCAGTGTTTCTTGACAAACAGTTTTCTCTGGAATCAAATCTACATCCTAACATTTAAATTCTAATTGCAATTTTGCATTCTACGTGCAGCCTCAGTTTAAAACCAAAATGAAAAATACAATTTAAAAGTATAAAAATATATATTATTATGAAAATGTATATTATACACTGACAAGGAAAAACAGTAACCAAAACTATACAAACAAACAAACAAACAAAAAAACATTCTGAGCCTTAATTGAATTATCCTATAACTCCATAGTTAAAGAGTAAATCCTGCAACTGTGTGAACACACTTCATCATACAAAAACCAGAACCTGCAAGAAGCATTGTTGTACCAACAATACATCTCTTATTGTGGTTCTGCAGCTTCTTTAACGATCACTGGGTCATTCTTAGTGCAATTATTTCAAATAATTGACCTTGAATTGTTGCTTCCAAACAACCATTCTTCTCTTCCATGCTTAATTAATCAGGACATCCACAGTAATTAATCTCAGAGGAGAATTGATTATGTGGCATAAAGCGAGGGGTTTGTATTACACTGCTCTGTGGGCATCAATAACCAAATGTTAAATGAGTGGAAATGGAAAAAAAACAACAACAACGCTTTCATGATTCCTAATGGCCTTGGCTGAGGTCCCGGACAAATAAAGCTTTCTAGATAAATGAATAACTGCATGATGTTTTTATTATATCAAGTTAAAAATTGTGGTGATTCCTTCAGGCAAAACTGGAGTCTATAGTGTTGACTTTCAGCACTTTTTTATGTGCCTAACATATGGCCTATACAAGATGTGTTAATACTTTAAATGAATATAGTAAAAGAAATTATTATATTATTGTATAAAAATCTGTTTTTTTCTATTATAAATTTTACTCAATATATTAAAGTTAAAATATACTGTATATATACATATATACAATACCTGACAAAAGTCTTGTCTCCTATCCAAGTTTTAAGAACAAAAAATTGTAACTTGACCATTAGGTGATTTATGAAAGGCAAAGGCCTCTAGATTATGCTTATTTTACCAAAATAAAATAAGATCAAGGCCTGATTTTTATTTATTTAACTGAACAGTAAGGTCTGACTTTGCTCAGACAAAATTCTTGTCATTTAGAAATAATGTACAGTATAGAATATAAAGTCATGCTGCAGTGGAAATGATCTTGCAGGACTGCATCCATACATCTCTGTAATGACTTAAATTACTTATTAATAAAGTCATCTGGAATGGCAAAAAAAAAAAAAAACCATTGCAGTACTTCCAGGGTTCATCGAGACTTTTTGGATTCATCTTCAATGCCTTCATCTTACTTGACATGTTCAATAATGTTCATGCCTGGTGACTGGGCTGGCCAACTCGACCTTCTTTGCTTTAAGGAACTTTGATATGGGGGCCAAAGTATGAGAAGGAACCCTATCAAGCTAAACATTTAGCTCTGTGAATATCTTGGGTCCATGCGGGTTCCAATAAGTATTTGTGATGATTGGGATGCTGTTCAGCAGATGATTCATCGGAAAAATCTACCTTCTGCCACTTTTAAATGATTAACTTGAAGTCAAGTTATTATTTGTTGTTTTTACAACTGGGATCAACGGCAAGACTTTTCCCAGGTAGTGTATGGGCATAAGGTATACAATATGGCACCTCTGATTTTATTGGATTAATGAATATCAAACTATAACCGTACGTTTACACCGAAAGCGGCGACAGCGTCAAAGTAGCCGGAAGTCATTCATTTTCAATGAGAGCCGGCGGCGATAAGCGGTGAGGAGCAGCGCGGCGCGTCTTCGCCGGCGTGAGCATCGAGGAGAGTTGAAATGAAGTCAACTTTATGGTAATTAGCTATGACGCGGTTCGGCGGCAAGCAATCAGAATGAAGACGTCCATCGCTTGATAGCAGTTCAGAGAACACAGACCTGTGAACTTTGGTTCCGACCACAGTTGTTCCCAAGGGTTTGATTATTGTGGTCGCCGGATTTCCAATTATTTACAATTTTTTCCTACAGGAACATACATTAAATAAGTTGCTGGCGAGTTACTGATGTTCATTAATGTTATATAAATTTATCTTAAAAAAGCAGGAATCTCACGCGATGTGACAGTACAAAACAGTACTGCTGCTTCAGGATATTTCAGACATATGGACACATATTGGATAAATAGAGCAAAGCCGCACCACACGCAACTTGATCTTCCATTGTTGTATGAATTTGATAAGAAGTGCGCAACATTTTCACGCTAGAAACATGTTTTATGCAGGAATGTAACTGATATGCTGCAACGGCTCCTTTAAATACGAGATCAATGTAGCGAGTTTTGACGCTCTCGCCGCAGGAGCTGAAGGCAGAGAGCGTTGTCGCCAGGGCGGCCAGAGCGACCTTGGACGCTCTCGCCGCTTTCGGTGTGAACGTACGGTGATTAATAGTACTTTGCTTTATAGCAACAAACTTTATCTAAATAGTAGAAAATGGCAAACAATAAAGCATGATTCAATAACCAACAACAAGAAAAAAATAGCTCAGCGCTCAGCATAACTGAGTACCCTTCTATTTTGAAAATCAGTTACTATAGGCAATGTATTTTAGTGCATTTAAACAAAACAGATTTATTAAACAGATATATTTATTTAAATAATAGTTTAGTCACCAAACAGATTTCTAAATTGAAAGATAATACAATTGAATTCAGGCAAAATGTTGAAAAAAAAATGACAACCTATGTAATTTCAACAAAATTTTAAAAAGTTTTTGCTTCTCTTGTTTTTTCCTCTTTTTAAATTTGTTTTTAATATTTTTCTAAAACATATCAATTTGGGTGTACTGTGTTTGGACCGTTATCTTAAGTTATTTTGTTAGATAAACAGCAGATTTGGCTTTAGTACTGACTAATCAAATGTAAATGCACAAATATAATATTGTATAGCTTCCAACTAAAAATATAACTTTAAAAGAGGGGTGTACCCGAGCCCTGCATGGTGCCTCCCTTTGTAAAATATCACTTTTTCAGAAAACCATGATACAATCCATTAAAAGAAAAATATGAGAAGTGATATCCTCTTGAAAGCCTAATTTAGCTCTTTGTTTCCATCCCATTAGCTTCTACCCTGTTATTCATCTTGTTCATTTTCTTTCGTCTGTAAGTATCAAGTTAAGAGTGCCTGAAGTTGACCGGAAAAATAGCTTTTTTATATTACAACTTCCTACACAGCACAGGCAATTTCAACTTTTTGAAAGTTCTAGAGTTCAAAAGGTGCTGCATAACAGAAGCGTTCTGCCATATGAAATTGATGTGTTGTCTGCAATACCTGTTTGTGAATGCACCAGCAAAAGTGGTAGCAATTCCACCCTGCCATTTAGTGTTCAAGCCAAACATGCCATCCAAGTAAAAAACAAACAACAGGAACAAAGGCCCCGCGAGTTCCTGGAATTAGCATCCAGCATGAGGCACCAGCTGTGTTTGCTGTCGCCACAGAGGTGCAGCGAAACGCTTGACAGTGTGTCACGTCGAACCGCTGCCATTCTGCAAACGCTGCGAATCTCTACTCCTGACCCTCGCTGCCACAAAAGAAGCACAAGCGCTTTCCATCTCCGCAGAGCTCACTGCCTGTCAATCTACCTATTCAAAGGTTTCCCTCTCCCTGGGAGAGTCTGTGCCTCCATCTCTCCATTTTGGCCCTGCCTATAAGTGTCACTTTGGTTTAGATTCCACCACAGCCCCAGAACCGGATAAAAAGAGCTCCCACGGAGGGTTCGGCGGGGTGGAGCAGACCTGCTGTTTCATTAGCACTCCAGGGAAGTGCTGGTTCAAAAAGAGGCCTTGCGTCACGCTGTTGATCCCTTTAGCTACATCAAAGAGCAGTTGTGATGATTGCATGGGGAGATCGAATGCCACACTGGGCACTCTCAGAGTAGAAAGAAGTTGTCGGTTGGCGTGAGCATTTAGCATGCTAATTGGAGCAATGGCCATCTGTACAGTACAATATCCGCTGTCCAATAATTTAAACGGCCATTTTTATCATTGGAAAGCCACGGGAGGGAGAGGTCGAAGCGCTGATGATAGTTTGGCAAGGAAAATGAACTGCAGCATCTGTTGGGAAATAAACCAATGTTTGTCAAGGACTTCAGGAAAACAACATTGGTGTAATATAACCCCGACACCATCCGGCAAAAAGCCTGGAATGGTATAGATAAGAATTGGAAGGGTTGTCGAATGAAAGACACAACCTAGCGAGACAGAAAGTGCAGAGTGTATGAAATGCAAGCTGTCTGTAGCCGAACACTCTGTGGATGGATCCAAAGCTCATAGACTTCAGCACAGCCTGAAAGAGAAATGTGAGATCCACACACACACACACAGTCTTTCCCACTCCTGCTGCATTTGAAATTCATTTCCAACTCCCCCTCTCCACAAAGTCTCACATTTATTTTTAGCTCTTTGCCTGGGAAGCATATAAGAACATTGAATGAAAATTCATTTCAACCCCCAACAGAGCTACAAATCTATTTCTCAGAATATGTTTACCCCTGTACAGCATTGATAGCGGTGTGTTTATCATTTACCTCCACTTGCCCCAGTCGAGGCTGAGGACAAATGTTCTATCCCAATAATCCAAACAGCCGTACACTTCCGCATGATAGTTGAGATTCTGTGGGAAAAAAAGGAGGCTTTTCTTGGTGTACAGGGTAATTTAACATAGATCACTATGGGCAGCTCTCACATTTAAGGTGGCGTTTGCGGTTATACACTTGATTGCGTTCTGCTGACAGAGCTGCGAGCGGTTCCTTGCCCTATCGCCTCTGCTGCAGCCTCCTGAAAAGACACTGTGACCAAGAAGGTCAAAAATACAAGGAGAAAACTATCTGTTAAAATTGTTCATTCATCTCAAAGGCAGCTGCTCACTGATGCATGACCACTGGAACTACGCAACCAAGAGTAATCATGACTCACTGTACCCTGTGGTGGACTACGGTCATTTTAGGACTAAAAAATTTCAGGGTTTTAAATTTGTATATATATTTATTTTCCATCAGCTTGGTATAAACTTTGCAGAACTACAGTATATACACTCACTGGCCACTTTATTAGGTACACCTATCCAACTGCTTATTAACACAAATTTCCAATGAGTCAATCACTTAGCAGCAACTCAATGCATTTAGGTGTGTAGACATAGTCAAGATGACCTGCTGCAGTTTAAACCGAACATCAGAATGGGGAAGAGAGGTGATTTAAGTGACTTTGAACATGGCATAGTTGTTGTTGCCAGAGGGCTGGTCTGAGTGTTTCAGAAACTGCTGGTCTACTGGGATTTTCACGCACAACCACCTCTAGGGTTTACAGAGTTCACAGAGGGTCACAATTTGGCATCAACAACATGAAAGCATGGATTTTAGGCTGCTGCTGCTGGTGGAATAATATGGGGGATTTTTTCTTGGCACACTTTGGGCCCATTAGTACCAATTGAGATATTGTGTCAATGCCCCAGCCTACCTATGTATTGTTGCTTACCATGTTCATACCTTTATGACCATAGTGTACCCAGCTTCTGATGGCTGCTTCCAGCAGGATAACGCGCCATGTCATAAAGCGTGAATCATCTCAGACTAGTGTTTTAAACATGACAATGAGTTCACTGCACTCAAATGGCCTTCACAGTGATCAAATCTCAATCCAATAGAGCACCTTCTGGATTTTGGTCTAAATGTAAAACATAACAAACCAAGTAAAATAGGTAAAATAAAGGTAGGTAATAGACAAGTTTATTAAAGAAAAAACATTACTGAGAAAATATTTGAGGTTATTGAACAGATGGTGGTCATCCTTTCTAAGGTACACCACATTGACAATTATGTTAACTTGGATAGAAACACTGCATGCCAAATGCCAAGTCAGCTTACTAAACATTTGTACAGCAACAATCATTTAGCTGTTTTCTTTATGTGTAGGCAAACTTAGAGTGAGCTCATAATGTAAATATGTATTTAGAGAAGGCATCTCATTCCAATAAAAACAGTTCATCAAAAAAGCCCCCTCTCACTATGAATGTTTTGGCATCTTCTCGTAAACGTGAATACAAATTCCAAGGTTTATAATTAGCCTCCAGAGAGTCTTTCAGCGCTGATTTGGCTCCAAAAAAATATACAAAATATAAAAAAATTAGCTAAAGTGGTGATCATATTTAAGCAAATAATTCTTTTAAGAGATCTGAGTGTTTGAGTTTTGAGCAATTTCATAATTCTGACTGTTGTATCACCACCACCTGATCAAAGTGTGCCTTGATGATGTTGTAGATGGGATGGGTTCTACCTTTCTTCAAAGCTTTAAGTCTGTATGACTTACGGTTTAGACACTTTTAAGCCAGAATAGTGATCCTTGAAAATCCCAACAACTGCACTAGGGATTCTGCACTATGCACTTGAATCCCTTATAAAAATCTATTCAGATCTCATGCTTTTGAACAGCCATCAATAGGCAAGTCATGATGTTGTAGCTGCACCATCAACCAGTGCCCAATCAGCCACTTCCTGACCTCAGGCTGTGAATGTCCAGCCTTTGGGACTTTCTCCTTTCTCACACTTTGTCTTCATCAAGCTTGTGGTAAGCTAGGTGAGAACAGACATGTTCTGTACATCTATGCATAGCATGGCCTAAGGCTGTGTTTTAAAAATGGGTCACAGGTAGGCTATCTGGTTCATGTGCAGTCATCTGAAACAAGAGCTGCTGTGCAATTTGAGCAGACAGGATGCAGCATAAGCCAATCACAAAAGAAAGAAAACCCCTTTAAAGTCCATCTTTATTGACCTGCCGTTTGTAAAAAGAGGCAATCCCTTATCTATTTTAAAAAGTCGCTTAGGATGCATTTTTTTCCAAACCGAGATGGTGTTAATATGGTGAATCTTAAATTTATAATAAGTCAGACACCAAAACAGGCATTAAATACCATTGCTCACATAAACCATTGCTGCAGAACAAAAGCTGCTCATGTGTATAGGTTGGCATATGAACAATCGGATAATGTTAAGCCATAATAACAGTGTAAAAATAGTGGGAGGCATAAATGGGAGCTTCTTTTTCTGCTAGGAAGACACATAATAATGCATAGCTTGGATCAGCGGAGTTCGTCTCTGCCGCCAAACTCTTTATTATAAGATGTGGGCTCCCTGGGAGCTGCTGTACGTTATCAGCGCTCATCAAAGGCACTGTCAAGAAAATGTAAAACTGGGACTTTCAGAGGCTGTCTCAGACGCTGTGCACATTTAAATGAGACAGCCTTATTAATTCTTCAAAAGCAAGGCAGCTTCCTTTCCCCCCCTCTGACTAATTTCGGCACATTTAGGAGCGATAAAAGCTCTGTCATCCTCAAAAACACACATGGATGTTTTTGGCCGAACTTGGAGGTCCAGTATGATTGCTGTCTATTTGTGTGTGCACAACTGGAATATCCAGAAAAGCGTGTCAAGACAAGGGCCAGACAGAATCTGCAGACATTTTTTTGCGGAGTAGTTTGTAAAACAATCTGTGGGTTTATGCAGAATTATTAATATATTAAATTTAAAAATAACTTTTTAATTTGTATTTAATGTTTACAATGTAAATCCATCTAGATCCACTTATTTGGTAAACAAAGCAAGTCTATCATATAATATATGTACTAAAAGACAGAAAATATTACTTTAAATATTATATTATAAACACATATAACTATTGTAAATAAATCAAATGAACACTTTCATATTAGTCAATATTATTACTGAAATTAATTTAGAAACTGAACAAATATAAATTTACAAACATTTACTCAAGAAAGTAAATAGACTCAATGATGGACAAAAAAAAAAAAAAAAGCGCACACAGATTTCGTGTGGCCATAGTCATGTCAGATTTTGCCATGTCATTCTGTTTAAACACATGCACACACTTTTTTTTACATCCTATTTTATTTTGACCTTAAAGCAACAGAGAGCAATACAACGTAACAACAACTACAAAGACAGAAAAAAAAAAAGGCAAACGAAGCAAAACAAAATAAGACAAAAAACAGAACTTTTTTTTTTTATACCATGATTTTTAAAAATGATTTTTTAAACGTCAGTTCCTTCCATTTTATACATGGTTAACAATGTTACACATATATTTCTAGGCCAGTGGGCACAGGCAATATGGAGATCTTGCTAACAATGACAGGGTCATACTTTTAAACTGTTCTTCTTGACATTTGACAGATAATTAAAAGTGCTAGAGCTAGGATTTAAACAGCGATCGCTGGAAATTGCTTAACACACACACGCTTTTCATTTACTTTTATATACACAGCATGCCATTGGTATTGCTAAAAATCAATGGAAGTAAATCTGATTTTGTGATTTAAAATTAAAAAATTGTGTGCCCCATGGCTCAATAGTAGGACCCCTTCATTTTTATTTTTATGCAAATAGTTTGCCATTAATTTTTAAAAACTGTCATGTTCAACTTTACTCTGATTACATTGGCATAAAAATCTAAATCTATACACATGTAACAAACTCTAAGACTAAGTTTTTGGAGAATAAATGAGTGCTTAATAAAAGTGTTAAGTTGTAATTCTTGGCTCTTGATAGAAAATTATTGACAGAGGCGTATGGCTTGGGACTGAACTTTCATTTATATCACATATTAATAGTGTTATGCAGAGCCAGTTTTGCAATTAGTATTTTTCAGTCTCTAAAGTATTTTCCTTAGAGTTCATAACAAACTCGTTTCTCAATTCATATCTCCAGTTTTGATTAATGTGATGTTGTTTATCATATTTTATCAAAAATTAGATCTTGTTTTGCTTAATTTACTATATGAAAAACTCTCGCCCATCTATTTACAGCAATATCCTTTACTTTTTTCTTTAAATTACCAAGTTAAGCAACCTGTTTAAACATATTTCTCTGCTCCTCATATATATTGGCAATATAACCTTTATGTTAAAATCTCCAATAGACTGCACCATTTAGGATGTTTAAACAAACTTGATCATCTCATTTGAAGCTGATACACAGTTTAAGATGATACACAGTTCATACTTGTTCTCAAATTTAAATTTGATTGTGTGATATTCCTCACAATTATATTAAACTTCTTTTGAGACTGATAGCTTGGTTGATGAATCTAACATGCATATTTCAGTCTGTGCATTAATATATTAATCAATCCTAAAATTATTGTTCTCATTTACTCACCCTTGTTTGATTCACAATCTGTTTGACTTTCCTTTTTCAACAGAACAAACTTTCACACATTTGAAGTCAGAGAAGCCCAAAACAACACTGACATATAATTTAATCTAACTGAAAATATTTTATTCCACAGATTAAAGAAAATTATACCATTAAAAGTAAATAAAAATGACAGGATTTCCATTTTTGTATTCTATACACATGCACACAATAGTACATTTTGGTTTTTAAATCTGAACCTACTTGTGTGATATCTCTCATATATGTAATAAATTAGTTATGTGGCTAATGGCTTGGCTGATAAATCTAACATGCCTTTGTGAGACTGTGTATTAATATATTAATGGCCAAACATGAAAGTTACATTATATATCAAGGTGTCTAAGGTATTTCAGACTTTCTACTGTGAGCACTTCTACAGTGTATGCAACTTTGCAGTCTTTTACTTAAAAAAGAAAAAAGAAAAATTGTAATTTTGCAAAATTAAAGTGTCTAATTTTCCATATCCTTCACAAGTTTAAGTTGCAGACAATAAGTGTAACTTATTTTTATTCTAAAAGAGCAGCAACAGCGCAACAGTGACTCAACCAATTGTGTGTCTGTGGCAGGATTATTTGATGGCTTGACCAACAGCAAACTAAAGGGAAACTTGCTTGGAAACAGTCATTGTTTATGCTTGGCTCTGCTAGTAGTGCAGAAACACACTTCAGCTTTAACTGCAATGATGCCTGTGACAGTTAAAAGTGCCACACTTGAGTTCTTGAAAACTTCCAAGCAAATATTTCATTACATAGAATTCCAATTCTGCTCACTAAAAACACATTAACCCGCCAGGATTACAAAGCAAACAGAAAAAGTGTGGCGCCAGCATTTCCTGAGCCCCCAATGATGCTGAGATTTGTCCAAGCCATCATGGCCATTTAAAAAAAAAGCCAAATCTGTCACATTAAGATGTGTGTCCTGTTCAATTTAAATGGAAATTGGGCAGCTTGGAGAAGAAGGGAAAAAACAGTGAAGAGTAGGCTGATTTTAAGAAAAGCTACAAATGAGAAAATAAGGTGAATAAACTGGAGAAATCTCTTGTCAATACAAATGTAAATGAATTTCTGCTGCTTATGTCTGGCTGTTGATCATCCATGAAGGACAGTGCAGCACGCGTGAGAGAGCTGTTGCATATTCATTGTACAGTACTGTAGCCGCTTTCTCCCAGTCGGCTGTACAGAAAGAGAGGTCAAATGAATATGGAGAGGAGCTGTAGACACGACCTCTTTCTCAAAAACAAACCTTTCTCTATTCCCCTGAAGAAAAGTACTCGAAGGTAGGGGAATAGAGCCTCACAAGGACTTGTTTTCATGAGGAGATGGACTGGCTGCCTTTTTTTTATGTATATAGTTGCTCAGCCGTGGAGTTGTACTTTCTGACATGGGACATCAAAGCGCTCATTATCTTAATTAGATATACTTCAGAATCTATTAGCATCAGCTGCTTTGCACATCTGAGGAAGATTCTAAATGTGCTATTGAAAACAGATTTTGAAATGCAAATTTTGAGGCTGTAATTGATATAATTTATAGATTGATAGGCTGTCGTGTTTTAGTGTGGTCTGGGTAGCTCATTAAAAACCCTTAGAGATTCTCAAGATAATACTTTCTGGAAGGCCTTACTTTTACCTTTCTGCAGAACTAGCTGCATGTAAAATAAGTTAAATATTCATATTTTGTATAAAACCAATTAGAATGTCGTTATTTTTCATTCTAAATGCGAGTAAATCACTCTTGACAAGCAAACCTTTCTCTTCATAACTTATACTGGGATTTATTCAAACTAAATTTCCAGAGCGCATTTAAAAGAACAGTTTAGCTTGAAATTATCTTTCTGTCATCATTTAGTAACCCCTGTTTGATTCCAAATCTGCTCAACTTTGTTTTGCAGAGCTCACAAGACACGTTTTGAAGAACATTTAAACTGTTAATAAAAGTAAAGTCAGAGGGCTCCTAAACAACCCTGACATATAAAAATAGCTTCTTCTGTGTTCTCAGAACAAGGAAAGGTTTGAAATACCATGAAAGTAAATAATTGATGACAGGATTTCCATTTTTTGGATAAACTATCAATGTATTGTTTAGTGGAAAACTATGCTTGATGTATTCCAGGATCTTCACTCTTAATAACCATTCTTAAAGTTGTAATTAAATTAAAAATGAGTATTTCCTATATACATTACACTTAAAGGTGCAGTAGGTGATCTGCCAAAATGCAATCTGTTAGCATAATATCTTTAAAACACAGTCTATCCCCTGCCGTCCAAAGCCACGCCTCCTGAAATCAAAAATCTTAAAGATGACAGTAGACGACCCACTAGATCAAGTCATTCGCTAGTTAGAAAACTGTCAACACAGACTCTTTCTGAAAACGTAGTCCCATGGTCGTTTCTGGAAACCACAAATTATGTCAGAGGTACGTATGGCTGCATTTCATTTTTAAGTGAATGCTACGGGGCGGTGTGACGCCTTTCCTTATCGCGCTTATACCGACTGACCGCTTACCTCCGTGTGGAGGGTTTTCGCACTGCAACCAGTTTGTCCAGTTAGCTTGTTGTGTTCGTCGGCAGACTTGAGACACAGAGAGGAGTTGACCATGACAACAACTGGGTTCGAGTCCAAGGAAGAGTGGTTCCAGGAATCAGATAAGACAAAAACAGAATCCAAACAATGAAATTAACAAGTGAAACACAGGGTGAGAATGTGGTAAAATCATAAAACATTGTAAAAATAAGACGAGGGCTTTTCTTTTTCTGGACGGCTTTTGTAAATGGTTGAGTTTAGAGAAGTAGATGGGTGGTAGGGTCAATCAGTAAAATTGGTTGGATTTAGGAAAGGAGGAGGGTGGGTCAGTCGATTGGCAGGTCGCCCAGTCAATCATTCAGTCAGTCAGATGGATAGACAGTCGGTCGACAGCGGCCTCTGGTGGGTTTACACGAGAACAGCGCGGGCACGAACGGCATTTGCGAGAGACATTTGAGATACAGAAAAACGCACACTGCTGCCTCTCGTGGTTTCGCGAAAACAAAAACTGCAAAAGTATATACCTCCCGGGACATATTTCGCGGTCTCCAGAAATGTTCATGGGACTACGTTTTCAGAATGAGCCTGAATTGAAAACTTTACAGTACTTTATAATACTACAATTACATTTAGCACGTTTTCAGTTGTGTGGTAGGCAAGGAAAACTTGTCATAATGTGCAATATTTCATGAATGCAAGGATCGCTGGTCTCACTCTCTCACAGGCTTTGTCCTAAAGCAACTACTGTGTGCTTAGTGGTTGGCGGGCGGGATGCAGGACATACAGTATACTTATTATGAAGGCATACTTACATGCTATTTCAGATCGAATATTCAGAGTAGCATGGTAAACGATATAGGGAGCGCATCACAGGTTATAATTGTTCAAAAATGAACTATTGTGAATATAAAACCAACTTCAACTCAGTAAAGCAGGCTGGGCAGAATAGCGCTATTTATTCATGTTTTGTTGTTAAACTAAATAAAAAATCTACCCCTTATGAAATTGGAAATAGCCACATCAATCTTTCGCCGGAAGATTTGTGTGACTAAAATAGTATTAAAACAACATTACCTGTCTAAAAGAAAAACTTCCGTGTCATCCTTTCTTCTGTGAGCTTAAGTAAAGTTTTGATTCAGCATTTATTTTTACCACTGTCACTCTCTTGTGTGCATGTGCAAGCAGCATACCTGCGTGAACAGGATGCACAGATGTACAAATCTACATTTGTTGACAGACAGGTTGGGCTACTTTTCAGAATTATGGGAATTGTAAGCCTTACAAATTTTAATTGGATAAAATTTTTTTAGTCTGATGCCTTACCCAGATTAAAAAATATATATTTAAATACATTTAGATCATTCACTTTAATCATTACTATTGGAATGGGAAAAGACTTTCAACCAGCACAGCAAAAAAACGCTTATGAATACAATCACCTTCTGCACCTTTAAGAAATATTCCTCTCTAACTGGCATAAGAAATACTTATTAATAATGATTAATAGTGTATAATTGCATGCCTTTTGATGAAAGTATGTACTGTATGACTGCCGTTCCCAATCAAATGTATTCTTGCTTTTGGCAAAAAGTAGACTGAAACATAATTTGAAACATAATTTGAAAGAACATACTGTATTTATTAGTGTG
Organism: Danio rerio; assembly: GCF_052040795.2. Lineage (NCBI taxonomy): Eukaryota > Metazoa > Chordata > Actinopteri > Cypriniformes > Danionidae > Danio > Danio rerio. The sequence continues at coordinate 17,908,183 of NC_141038.1, forward strand.
TCCACATGTTGCAGGGGTCAAACTAAACGATTTGCGGACTACAGAAAGGAAATGCTATGATACAAATTTATTAAACACTACTACTGGTTGATTTTCATAAAATGATCTTTAAGGTTGTATTGAGCATGTGAATTATTGGTAAGAACAATTAATCCATGCAGGTTAATCCACAGAAAATGTGACCTCTTTAAACCTTAAACACTCCTTTTAGACCTTGAGGTGGATGTCTAAAATAAAACGCATCTATTCAATATTCCATTTAAGTTGGAAATATGTCACAATTCTCAAGTAAAGTCGGTAAGAACTTCTGGTTCACTCACATTTTAAGCAGTTGGCTAAATTTATGTCTTCCATCAGTCCGTGAGCCCTACTTTTCCAAAGGCTCACCCCTGGGAACACTTCATTTAAACAATCAATCCCCCAAGACTGGCCCACAGCAAGAAAAGGCTGTTTTTTTTTCCAGTCAGTGCGTCTGAAGGGCTGGCCGTCTCTGGAGCTGGGGGGGATAATCCTCTGGATCGAGTCTGCTTGGGCAAGGGCCAGCCGGCAGCCGCATGGTTTTGGGCAGTCAGCCCGGTCAATCCTCACATTCTGGAGGTCAACATCCAGAAGATGCCAGAGGTCAGAGTACAGACAGACTCACTGCTACTGAGTCTGTACCAAGACTAGAATCCACTGCTAAAATGATCAACATAATGAGCAATAATGCTTTTTGACAGGCTAATAAAGGTTTGAAGAATGTGATTTAGAGTCATTTGTGAACTTTTACCACAGATATATGATATTGGGGTTATATAATGAGTACATTACTCATATGCTTTTCAAAATGCACAATTATATACTTTGGACTATAATTATACTATTACATAATACATGCAGCTATGGAAAAGACCACTTGAAAATTCTCAGTTTTTCTGGTCTAACAATTAAAAAATATTTTGCTTTATTCTGTAAATTACAAGACATTTCTTTTACATTTAAAGACATTTCTTCCAAATTTATAAATGTTTATTAAAAAGATTACATGTATAAAATGGCAAAAAAATGCATCCTTTTAGACGTTTTTATATAATGTTTATGTCAAAACAAAGCTAATGTTTTTATTTTTAAAGTTTAGAAAAAAACCTGATTTGCAGATTAAAAAATTAATATATCAATGATAATAATGTGATTTTTCCCCACTTCAAACCTCAAATCAAATCCAGTAATATTTCATAACGTTACAACAACAAAATTCAGCAAAGTGTGTGTGTGTGTGTGTGTGTGCGTGTGTGTGTGTGTGTGTGCGTGTGTGTGTGTGTGTGTGTGTGTGTGTGTGTGTGTGTGAGTGGTGAATATATAAAGTCCAGATAATCATTCCATGATGACTTACCAGTTGTGTGTGGATAATCAGGGGCAATCAGGAACTGGTGTGTGTGTAAGGTGCGTGATGGTATTTGTGATAGATATGTAGGTCTCTAGGGATCTGCAAGGATTAGACTGCGACAAGTAAATTCAAATAGATAAGTTTTTTTAAGGGATCTTTACATTTTTTTCCATTGCTATAATTATGCTACAGCTCACTGCAAAACAAGCCAAATGAAACACAATTCTATAAAAATTTTAATTTATGGCTTAACAAATTAAACCATATTGTCAATTTGGCTGCTTTTCTCTATGTAAAAAATGTCATAATATACAGTATATGTTATAAAATATGTCATGACATATGACACGTTACACCTCAAGCGGTCAGTCCCGATTTCTTTCCACTGGCTCTCAGTGGCTGCCAGATGGATATTTAGAGCTTTGACGTGAGCTTTCAGGACTGCCACTCAGTCAGTGAATGAGTGGCTTCCTGCTGATGCTTCACAACAAGGCACTGAGTTACTTTCCAAAACGTTCACCTTCTCTGTTCCAAGGATGGAGCTGCCAAACTCCAGCCAAGCTGCAAAGATCATCATAACTTTCAAAAAGCAGCTGACAACAAGCAATCTTATTCAAGCAAAGTCTGCTTAAATTGGAAGTTGCTGCAAGAATTTTATTTAAGTATGATGATGTGTTTCCAACTAAAATAGATTATTGAGCAGGGGGCTGGTTTTTGTTTTGCTTTGTGTTTTTGTGATTTACTCTTATCTTTTACTCACAGCAAACTATCGGTTGTAGGGGAATGGCTAAGTATATCTCGCTCAAGCTGTCAAAGCGATGTCATCAGAGAAAAACTGGCATTTCAGAAAAAGATAGATAGATTTTGATGAAATATTACAAAAACAAACCGTATTTTCAGTGGACTGAATTGCATGGATTAACAAAAAAAAAATAGTTCACCCAAAATGTATAATTCTGTTACCATATACTGACGTTCTAGAAGATGTAAATACGTATCGACTATAAACTATGGCTTTTGCCTCAATAATTCTCATTATACTGTAATATTGCAGTTTTTGTAGTGGTTAAGTTCAGGTATGGGATAGAATTTAAAAAATATATTAATACATTCATATGTGCTTTAAAAGTACTCATAAATGAGCAAGATATTGAGCAACTAAAAAACAGTATACTGTATATTTTGGAAAATATGTATATTGGGCCATGAAAAAGCAAACATTTGCATGAATCCAGAAGTTTTGAGAAATATATTCTTTGATGAATCAACCGATATTAAACATATGAAGAATTCAGATTCAAATGCTTCAAGATGACATCTGAAATTTTTTTCTAAAATAAAAAGAATTGAAAAAAATCAGGTTACAGTGTGAATTGTAGATTCAGAAATAGGAGATCATAAATGGAAATTTTGCATCTGAACTCTTCATATTATAATATTAACGTCAATTTTCATGGTGTGCAACTGTATGCATTGAATAAATTTATCAGTTTACATTAAATATATTGTATTAGCTCTTTTGGAAATTTGCTAATGGATGCAAGTTTAAAACCACAGTACTAATAGTTTCATGGCGTTTATGGTACAGTATCTTAAATTTTACTTATATAACAAAATATTGATAAAAAATAATGAAAATTTTTCAGACCTGCAATTGTCCTAAACTGATTAGCCATTTCATTATTAAAACTGTGAGGCCTTTATATTGATATTTTTATTTGTACTGCTGCATGCAGTAGACCCACACAGCTTTTCCTCCACCAAACCTGACAGTTTGTCTCATTTCTCACCTTTAACACACACACAAACACACTCACACTTTCGTCCTCTCTTATTTCTCACCCGTCACTTGCTTCCATGCTCTTTCCACAAAGTCTCAGCAACCTTCCTCTCACCCCGTGATCCTCGCTGAAGCTCTGTCTCAGTCCTCATGTCATGCTTCACCTCAGGGGAATTGAGAGTTTTGAGCAGAGGAACAGCATCTGCCGGAGAACCGGCGAGGTAAAGGAGAAATCCTAGCCTTGAGCATCAGCACTCCATTGCAAACTGTACCCTCTCCTCAATAACAAGAGAGATGTGTTTATTTTCATGACCTTTATTGGCTCCCTTCACTTCAATCCAGCATGCATTCGCTCGGTGTTTTGCCATAATTACTTTTGCAGATAGAGGTGAGACAGGGTGCAGGCGCTTCATACGAGACGTACTTACTGGTCAGGTGGTTGCTTTTTCTAGCATACAGATTTGAATGTCAGTGTTAGGTCAGGGCAAATGACTTCAAACAGCATCTCTTCTCAGATTCCTTTCGATTTGAGTGGAGAAATGCTTTAAGTAAATATACTTAAAACGAAACGGAAGGGAAACTTTACCTGTGCTAAAATGAAATAATGAAACAATTCTTCCAAAATGTCATCATTTGTTTCCTGACATTTTATTTGCTAATCTTTAATCTTGGTCATTGTGTTGTGTAGAACATATTTGTAAAACGTTAGTAAAAGACAGTTTTGAGAAACATTTAAATTTTACAACCCAGGCTCATTTCGATTATGTACACCTACACTGAAAACAAAAAAAAATCTGTAATTTTACAATTTATTGCCAACAGCTGTAGTGCTGGTAAAAAAGTAAAAATTTACCATAAAATAACGGATATTAAAATACAGAAATTTACTTACATTCAAATATCTGCTAAATTACTGTAATTCAACCTCTGTTATTTTACAGTAAATTTCTGTAATTTTGAAATCCAAAATTACAAATGTCTATCATCTGCAGGCATGTGATCAGCCAAGAAAAAAAAAGAAGGAAAAAAAATGTATATTTTATATATATATAAAATAAATAAACTATATATATATATATATATATATATATATATATATATATATATATATATATATATATATATATATATATATATATATATATGTATATTCAGGACAATTTCATCTTGCATATTGTCAGGGGCTTTGTCACATTGTAGGACTACACAATATTATGATGTTTTATACACATCATAGGTAGGTCTATTACATCCCTGAAAGATGGCCAGAATGAAGCAGGTCATCTGCTTTGATGACGATGGAGAAAAAACCTTCGGATTTTATGCAAATTACAGGAGTCACCCCATTGAGCTTAAAAATTGAGGAAATCCATATTTAAACCGAAGAATCACATCGCTGGATTTAGCTATTTAGATAAAAATGTTATTTTTATTTTTTATTAAAAGCTTTTTTCTCTGAATTACAAGTTTATATAGTCACCTCACAGATGTGGATTTATTTTTGAGTTAAAACTGTAACTGTGTTATTCTGTAGTCCAAACATTTGAAACACAAAACATTCACAGTCAAACCAACTATTTAATAAAGTCCTATGTAAAGGTTACAATACAACTAGATCCATATGGATATTAAATTATGAATTGGTAAAACCTTTTCTCTCTTTATTCTGTAGTGCAAAAGTCATTCATTCATGCCAACTGACTCAGCCAAGGCTCAAACCAGCGACCTTCTTGCTGTGAGGCCATCACGCTGACGTATTGCAAACATAAAAATGTTCACTGTTAAAGTCCCATTTTTAAAGTCCCGTTTGTCCCATTTTGGATTGGAATAACATACCAGAATTATTATTTCTTGGGGAAGAATTCCTACAGGATTTCATCTCATTCTATATTCAAAAATATGTACACACTGTACACTGGGAATTTCTGTGCACACGCACACAGAAGCAGATTACAGTAACAGTAGCACACTTTCACCATATTTAAGTATGCGCCACAGCATTAATTCTTAAAATCAAACATTTATGAATGCCAGAGCTCATTTTTGAATTGGCAATTATGTTAAATACCTGCTTGTAAAAAGATTCACTGAGCTGTGAAACACACTTTTAATTGTGACCTGGCAAAATGCTTAAGCAATTCTCATCCGAAAATTGAAAATAAATGCATAACAATAGCATAAAAGGAGTGAAAGCACAGCAGCACAGCACAACAACACAACACAGAGACCTGCTTTTTCCCCACCAGCACACCAACAAGCCTTAGGGTGCAGCTTTTGCAACAAAGTACAAGTCTCTTTCTCTCTCACTGTTCTGAAGAATTTGATTTTCTCTCCTTTTTTCTCCATACCCTTGTACCCCGCTTACATTCTGCCCAAATCCCCTGCTCAGGGATCTACATTCGGCATGCCACAAATCGTATTCCCTGATGTCTCGAAACATAAGTGTGTCTCAACATCACTTTCTTTTTGCTTTTAATTTTCCAAGGAATGCTAGCGCCATTTCACGCCTCTCTCTCTTCTCCCCATGCACATGCCTAAAGCCAATACCCAGTGCAAGTGTGTGTCTGAGAAACTGCCGCTGCAGCTCTGAGTGAGAAAAAAAAAAGGAAGCTCCAGTGGATTTTCGAGTTCTTTCTGCCAATGAGATCTTTTGATCAGCTGCCAGGTGATGACAGATGATCTGCATTAATCTCGCTCCTTCTCTGAGTCTTTCTAAGCAGAGGGCAGGGAGCAGGGCTCATTGGTTTGAAAAGTGAAATGACGCCATGAGGGATTTCTTTGTCTTATTTTCTCCACTGTCTCCTCCTGTCTTCTTATTGTTTTGAGGGAAACTCGATGACATCAGCATAGCTGAGTCAAACTTGCTGCAAAACAACAGGGGAACGAGGTCAGAAAAAGCTCTTGTTAGGACGTTTGTGCTAAAACGGGCCTGTAATGGCCGTTTTTTGTGCTGGCCTGTTTTTAGCTGAAGGAGCACTGTTTGGATCTTTGCATTTCATTATACATTAAACTTTCCGAATTGCTGAACAATTTGGACATTTATGAGTATTAAGCTGCTCTGGCTTGATTTTAACTCGAACACCCCATCGATAAATCTCTAAAGCAAATTTGCTTATTAACTTTCGTCTAAGTTTTAATTGCAAGGACAGACACCCTGTGGTTTCCTCAATTAGCCAAAGAGAAAAGCAAACTTTATTGTCGACTGTTAGTTAGTACTTTCAAGTTGCCTTGTACTTTCAAACACTCTGAAGAAAATGAAATTGGTATTTGGTTGAATTTATGTACTGGAAGCTAGAAAACTCACAAAGAAGTGTTCTGTCAATATTTTTATAACAAAAACCAAGCATACATAATACAATAATTTCGCATTTAATGAGATTTGCTCACTGTCATGTTGTTACAAACTTGATTGACATTCATTCTTCTGTGGAACATAAGATGAAATTGTATTTTAGAGAATGTTTCTATATTATAAAAAAGTTCATACTTATTTATATTTAAATAAAAGTCTGTAGACCTTAGTCAGGGCCTTAGGTATTGCAACCCAAACTCTTTTCGATTATGTACCCCTATATACAGTTCTGGGGAGCACAAAATTTGTCCCAGGAGCTACTTTTTTATTTTATTTTTTTTTACAGTTTTTGTTTTTGCGAATTCGCCGGAGGCCACTGTGTGTACCATTTGTGCCTGCGCCACCAGGCCACTGTCAACTGACAAACTAACTGACTGACTGACCAACCGACCGGTCCCCCCACCTGGCCCTTTCCATAAACCCAACTAATAGTAATCAAAAAGCACTGATTGACTTGCTCACCCCCTTCCCTAAACCCAACCACAGTGATTTGAAAAACAATCCTGAAAAAGAGAAGCCCTCTGCTTATTTTTTACCACGTTTTAAAAATTACCACATTCTCACACTGTTATTTACTTGTTTACTTAATTTTTTGGGCTTCTGATTTCGTCTTACCTGCTTTCTGGAACTATACTATAGCTACCGCACAAACTGGTAACAGTAGGAAAGTTGTTCCCATGCAGGTAAGCGGCCAGCTGGTAAGCGCTAAAAGGAACAGTGTCATACTGACCCACAGCATTCCTTTTAAAAAAAATGCAGCCATAAGTAGCTCTGGCTACATAATTTGTGATCTCCAGTAATGTACTGTTTATAGGGCTACAATTTTAGAATGAGTTTATGTTGGGGTAGTGATATCCAATATCACTATTGATATCCGATAACAAATATTGGTACAGATAGCTGATATCATACCAATACTGACAAAATATACAGACAGACTAAAATATTTTGTAAAATATAATATTAGGTTGTGAAAATGTTGTGATCAAGCTGATATTGTTAAAAATAACTAATATTGCAAGTGATGTATCGAGGATGCTGAGGCAATGATAGAATCCATTTGCAGAAGTATAATGAAGGGCTTGCACAGAAACATATACCTGAAAACAGGCAGAATGTCAATACCAGATGAGCAGTCCAAATCTTGCAACAAACACAAGGGAAATCCAACAGAAGTGAGTAATAAGGCAGGCAATGGGTCAAGGTAATAACAATCAGTCCAAAACAGAGCAAAAGGGCAATAACAAGCAATGTACGTGAGGTACACAGGCCAAGTCATACACAGGAAAGCAGTCAGGAGGAATTTGCTCTCTCCTGTGGTTTGTAATGTAACGGGCAGCACAGATGTCTTGATACCTCAGACTGTTGATGTTGCCATTCATTCTCCAGATCTTTTGCACACCCCCATACTAAATGTAACCCTAAACCATGATTTTTCACCAAATCTGAATGATTTCTGTAAGAATCTTGGTCCATGTAGGTTCCAGTAGGTCTTCTTTAGTATTTGTGATGATTGGGATGCAGTTCAACAGATGATACATCTGAAAAATCTACCTTCTGCCACTTTTCTAAAAGAAAAGTTATTATTTGTTGCTCTTACAACTGGGATTGATGACAAGAGTTTTGTCTGGCAGTGTCCAAATATTATGTATATTGTCTTCCTGAAGACAAAAACATATCTATATATACATTACTGCACGAATTGTACAGAGGAGAAATCGCAGAAGAGGATATGTCTGTTTGTCTTCCATCACTTCCAAATTAGCCTGAGGGATGCAAGTGCTGGGTCTGACACATGCAGACACACGTTCATGTTTCAAACAGTCCCTGTCAGGGCAGACTGACCTCTCGGCAGATGGTGTGCATCACATGTATCACCTCAGAATCACCAGCATGAGAGTTGTCACTATTAAGCCGACCTGGACCCCTTGCCCCCGTCTCTACATCCAGGTGTGAGGGTGACGAGACAGGAGCATCATTTCTGCCAGGTCATGGCCTTTACTCCATGCAGCTCAACGCCTCTGGAAGATCTGCTTCTGCATGCAGCACACAGATATTACGCCGATTTCTCTCCATACCTCCAGTCACAGCTAACAGCTGCTGATGAACGAGAAGCGACGGCTTGTGATGGCGCTTCTCCATTAGAAAAACATAACCAGCTGTTATTTCGAAAGGGGATGGTGGGCTTATTACCGTGATTTCCAGCGGGAGTAGCTCTCCTGTTTGGCTGATTATTTTGTGCGTGGCTGAAATTCTGCAAAGGGAGGTACGTGTTTGTGTCGCTGACAGATAACAGCCTTTTCCTTTTACCAAGGTCTAGGGACAAAGTACATAATGTTTCATCCTGGAAATTATTATTATATCCTGTAAAGTGAAATAAAAGCCATCACAGATTTGTGAGTTGGCAAAAGGATAGCATATTGTTTCAGGTGACGCTCATTGCTGAATTTGTCATTTTGTACTTTTGTGGAGGGTAAATGTTGCAGTGAAGGAGAATTAAAAGACTACATCCCTCAAAAATGAAAATGTCATCATCTAGACACACTTATATTGCTCAAAAGGGCAGAAAGAAAGACTTTCGGTGAATAACAACACTAATTAGCAGCTTTCATTGTATGTGAAGCAATATGCCGTGCTAAATGTCTCATTTTGTGTCTACACAGAAATATGCTGCTTTGAATGAGTTGAGTACTATAAATAATGTGTTAAGTGTTAGATGGAAGTGATAGGTTATAAACGTACTGTAACTAGATTAATGAAACTGAACTCAAGTATGAATGGCGGCAAGACATTTTTCAGTCATTTATTAGCTCATTCATTGTATAGTCAATGCCTCACGTGGCACTTTAAAGAAAATAGAAAGTGATCTTAGACTACTCCGAGAGAAAGTAACCACATTAGAGCTAAATGCTATTCGACTGTTTATAAATAAAATCACAGAGTAGAGCAAATCCCATTGTTAGCTAGTGTTCTTAAGTGCTCTTAAGAGATTGGTATTTACTACATGCATGGTTGATAAAACTGATAAAGTATTTGTGTCAATATCTTCAGAACGTTTTCAACTAGAACCTTCATTTATAAAAAGAGCCCAGGGTTTACTGCAATAAAAGTAATCAGTAATTATTATTTTGCACAAACCACAGTTGAAACATGGCATTTGTTGCCAAACTGTAGGGTTACAAATGATATTCAATACACCACAATAAAGAAAATTTTTACTTTAACTAAAACTTTCGAAAACCTGACTTTAGTGAGCCGAACTAAAAGTCCACCCTTTAATAGGTTTCATAACAGCAAGTTAAACATCATTTGATCTAACTATTCTGAGTTCAGTTTAAATAATCTACATAACTGCTCGTGCACGTTACTGTCATAAAACCCTGAAGGCTGAACGCATCGATTATATTGTATGCTACCATGGCAACTACAATGAAAGAAATAGCTCTGAAATGAATGACAGCTATGTTCACGACGAGTGAGCCGAGTTTATTTTTTTTATTCCAATATAGTAATTTAAAAAACAACAGCACGGCTTGCAACAAAGCAAGAGTGAAAGCTGACAGAAAATTGCAGATTTTAAAATATAGGCCATAATTTACGTACGCCTATTAATGTTAAATAAAATTTTTGCAACAATAAATTGAAATTGTAGAAAGAGAGAATCCGCGCTTACTGGCAATTGTTGGTTGCAAGGAAAAGTTTTATGCATTGTAGGCTTACTGTAACAATCAAAATGTGCTATGTAAGCACATTATGTTTAAAATAATGACATGTGAAAATATCTTTATATTAAAGCGAGGCTACTGCTTGGCCCAGATCCATCTTTCGATTATTCCACTCAGGGTTTGATGCTTTAAAGTCATTCTTTAAGAAATTTAGCCTACTTATTTATTTCAGTCAGAGCTTTCTTGATATTATATATATATATATATATATATATATATATATATATATATATATATATACATAAGAGTGAAATTTTGAACTAATTTAACAAAAAATAAAGTGCAAAAACTAGTACACCCAAATTAACATGTACAATTTTTATAAACAGTAATAAAAATCAACAGAAACATGAAAAAATAGTTTAAAAGCTGTAGTTTGTATTTGAAATAACTTATATGAATTTACATTTATTATCGTTCTATTCATAAACATGTTTGGTGTATATATAGTTACTATAAGTGAACTATTAAGTGACTATAAAGTTTTAATCATTATTAAGAAGTTAAGTGAATTAACATGGCATCAAGTTACAGCAGGCGAATGATAACATTATTTCGATTTTGAAGTTAAGACTGTCCTGAACTAGGCTAGTTTCCCAGTATAAGTTGCCAGAGTAACTGAGTTTGAACTATCATAAATTTGATTCATAAAACCAAATCTGCCATTAATAAACCTGACTTACCAAATAAGCCTGGCTTTACTCTAAGCTTGATTTCTGGAACTGTCCCCTGTGTCAAATAAGCATGTTTAAATGGATATTTTGTCATTTACTCAACAAAAATGTAGCCCTATTTACTTTTCTAGAGATAGCAAATTATGTAGCCTGTCCAAACCAGTTGAACCATTTTTAGTGATGTTTTGAGGAATTTCTCAACTGTTTTGCCCATTTAGCCAAAGTGAAAGAGGTATAAAATGATGTTCAATTAACAAAAGTACGGAGTCATTATTCAATAAAAATGTATTAACCACATTAAAACTACTATATAAATAACATTGATTGCTAGATTGTCAAGTTTTCAATGCTGCCTCAGTACTTCCGCTTTTCTCCCACTGACAACTATCTGAGATTCTGTAGTAACCATGAAACATGTTAAATGTCCTTCACTTACCTAAATGAGGCCAAGACCACTTACCTAAGGCAAACGATACTCACTGGTTATATTAAAACTAGACTAATAACGCTCTTGAGCACTTACAACAGTGCAACAGACTTGAGACTCCCTTGGAATTGTTAGCATTACACAACGATAATTAAAGAGCCATTGGAATTAGACTCCAATACGAATATCTGACAAAATAATTAAACTACTGTATAAAACAGAACAAGGCCAAACAGTACAGAGTAGAGACATACTAATGGAGACAAGTATGTTTTATATTTCAAGATCCCCAAAGTGAACAACAAATAGTACTAATGTATGATCACGACAAATGGATTTGGCCTTTTCAGCATGAGATACTTTCTTCTATCACTGAAGACAGCGAGTTCAATGTTTATGTAAAAGCCTAAGCTTTAGTCAAGTTTTCATCGTACTATTCAGCTTCAGAATCAGAGCACATGGTGGAGGATCGTGCTGTCCTGGATAAGGAACAGCTGTTTGAATGAATCTTTAATGTTCACTCACATCAGTGTTTGCCTCTGCCAGCTGTACATCTGTACCACCGTTCTTCACAGTTTCAAGTGCCCATCATTCATTAGCCCAACACAGCTCGCTCTCGTTTGCAGCCTGCTGTATGCATGTATGCATGTTTTGAAATCTGTCTTTGTTCACCAAAAGCAAAGTGGAATTATGCAGCTCAAGAAAATGGACTGATAATGTTCTGAAGCGTGAGGTCTATTTAAACTAAAAAAAGTTTTTGATGCTCAAGTTTAGAGCACTTACAGAACATGCATTATGCATATGCTCTTACAGTATCTAACATTCAGGTTTTACTTTTAGATTTGGTAAGTGTTACATTGTAGTTTTGTAGTGTTATTGCAGCGTCAACTATCATGCTTTGTATAATAATAAATGCATGAAAGTTATACAAATTATTGCTGCTGAGAAATCATCAGTTTTATTTAACAAATATTTTAATTAACAATTAATATATTGTGACATCCTAGCCTATGGGCTGTGAATGTGTGTGTGGTGTTCCAGCCTAACGACTGTGTGTTTGTGGTGTCCCAGCCTATCGGTGGTAAGTGCATGGCTGTTTCTCAATTCCAAGAATGCAGAGAACGGAGTTAGGTTCTTGTGGAGACCGGTCTTGCCAGGTCACCTCGGAAAAACGCATCCTGTGGGAAATGAGATGCTGCGTTTTTCCCGATGGTCACATGAGCTTAATTCAAACATTTACATTTTAACATTACAGCATGCATACATCAACTTATTGTTTTCCCCCCTTTACTATATATATAACGTGCACAAAAACCTAACAAATATACTCTGCACAATGCAAATAAAACAGATTTTAATACGAATTTCAGCAAATAAATACCCTTAATGTGTGTATGCCTCTATAAGGATTTTGATGTCAATGTTTACTTTCAGAGTCTCATTTAGGGTAACTCCTGAGATAAGTAAGTTATATCTCTGAACTTTAATAACAAATCTATATAAAATGCTGCGCCTCCCACCTCCTTTATTTAGTCGCAATGACTTCTAGGACTTCTAGAATGAGTTCTGCGCTCAAGTCTGCATCGATGAGTCATTGAAGTTAAGAACACATCTGGGAACTTTCACGCATCCTCCGTTCCTGAGGTCTTGAGTTTTGGAACCTAACTTTGCCAGTTAATGATCACATGAGAACACGAGGACGCAAGAACGCTGAAGAATGCATATTGTGAAACAGCCCTTGTTTGGTGTGCTCTTAGGAGACTGGTATTCTAAATCAGAGCGATCGCCTTGACATGGAGCTCGGTTAAGCTCTATTGACTGTCCCATTTGGTCCTGACTCCTCTTTTCGTTTATTTTATCATAGTTATTTAACTAAATATTTTAATATTACTTATTAATATTTAATATAACTTGGTGCTGGGCAAAAATTAATTGCGATTAATCATCCAAAATCCCAAATGTAATTTATGTGTGTGGTGTGAAAATGTTCATTAATATTTAAATATAAAAAACATATGTACAAATTACATATCAATTTAAATATGTATGCAAAATTTTTTTTATAGTTTTGTTTCTATGTATGTGTGTATCACATTAACATAATTAATAATACATAATAATAATTAATATACACATATCAAAAACATCAAAACTTTTATTTTGGATGCAATTAAACACAATACATTTTTGATCAGCACTAATATTAATATTTAATATAATGCTTAAATGCACAATGCTTAAAATGTGAGTCTTAAAAAGTTTCTTAAAACAGTGCAGTGAAGCTGCATTCCAAACGCTGTTGCCTAATATGATATAATATAACACAATTTTCATCCAATCCAAAACCAGCTATGCTAATTATCCTAACTAATCATATTAATGTTATTATTATGTGAACTGCATGGTTTATTTTCCTGTATTTATTTATTTATTTATATATCATACATGCACACACGAAGGAAGTGTACCACTAAAGTACTAAGCTTCCTAAGCACTTTTTATTTCTATAATTCTACGATTTTCATTTCTTAGCATTGCTACAGGGCTTTTTTTAAAAAGAAAACAGCACAAGTTACAGTCATTCTGTTAAAGTTCATATTTCTTCTTTAAGTGCACAGCATAAACTAGATTATTTCAGCATCTTCCTTTAAAATGCGGGCTATAACTGCACATTTACTGCTAATGAATTGCTCCGGGTATTGAGCCATTTACTGCACCGTTGAACTTGATGCAAAGTTTTGAAATAACGCGGCGAGACAAGATCTCACAAAACTGCTTTTATGGAAAACTTAATGGCTACTTCAGATAGAGATTTCTTACTCTATACCGCTAATTCCTCATCTCGAAAACCACTGCATATCTGTACACTCTACTGCTTCACTTGACCAAAGTATATCAGAGAACCACAAGTCTCTTTTCCGTGCATTTACCTCTTGGTTACCTTTTAGCATAATTACAGCACCATGTTTAATGTCAGCTCAAATACCACGCTAATCAGCATCAGAAAAGAGGTCAGACTGTCTTGCAATTGTTGCCTGCGTTTGAAAGGATAAAAGCCTGTGCTTGATTCTGCATAACAGCAGATCCTCTGCTCTCTTCTCACCCTCTCTTTTGTAAATCACAAAGGCAGATTAAAGCTGCAGTGCGATTAAGTGGTCTGAACTCAAAAAGTCTCTGATTCGACAATAAAAATTAAACTTACCTGCTTGCCGGACTCAGATGTGCTTGCAGCAATGAGCCTTGTGGACTGAGAAGATGACGATCAATGGATCCATAGAAAATGGTTTGAAGTCTGTATGAAACAAACAGAAGACAAGAACATTAGTCATTTTCTGCTGCTTGTGTGAGTAAATAAGGCTCTTATTGAAAATTCAGTTTCCAGTTTGATTGGATGAGGCAGCTCTGGAGAGAAGTGCATTATGGGATTCCACACAGAAAAATTCTAATTGGCTCTCAAGGAACGACCATAACCATATATCACAAACCCCGCAGACAAGCTGAACTATTGTCAACATGGTTGCACTTACATCTCAACTCATTCATAGATAAATATTAACACAAACCACATGTTTGCACAGGAGAAAGAGGTAAACAGCAGCATTAATGATTCATAGATCCAAAAGCAATTGCATGTTTAAACACACTTACTGCAGGTTACGTGTACACGACAAAGATGTAGGCAGAAAATAAACAGTTTTTCCTTGGCATTTTAATGAAGTTTTACATCTACAGTATTTTCAAAATGATCCATGTATATAGCCTATAGATTTTGCGTAACACTTTAGGTCATAATTCATGGTATTAACAAACAATTAACTAACAATACTAGCTTAATAAACTACTTAATAGCTGTTTATTAATAGGTAGTGGTTGGGTTTAGGTATTAGGCGGGATTAGGGATGAATAATAAGATCATATATTATAACTACTATTCAACAGTTAGTGTCTTAATAATAGGCAGTTAATAAGCCAGTAGTTAATATCGTGAATTGTGACCTAAACTGAAGTGTTACTAGAATTTGCTGTGTGTATGATGAGTCTGCGCTGTTGGTTGTAATGTAGTGTAAATCGACATTTTGCTGATGAAGCAATAGCAAGCATGTGAGCAACAACAACACTCCCATGTACTCCATCAATGTTCTTGTATTTTTCCTCTTTAATCAACACTTCCCTTAAAGTACACATAAAATCAAAACTACCCATGTGATTTTCTTAGTTCACATTGCTCTGTTTGTGGTAAACAATGGGGTATATGCCGAGCTAGTGTGTTTCCCATACTGATAAACTTCTGGTGACCTGTTATTGTAATTTTTTTTCATTTAATGAGGTTCCTTTTACAGCCTCAATGTTGTAATGTAATTCAAATATAATCAGTTAAACAGACTTTGGCGTTCATTTAGTTGCTCAAGCGTAAAACGAGACAAAAAGCTGTTTGCTCGCACCCGCCTGTCAAAATCAACAGGCTAGCGCAGAAGCTCTAATGAATATACTGGGGTAAAGTAAATGCTCATATTATAAAGACATGGCGGGGGGAAATGTAATTTAATGCAGTCCTTCTTCTACAATCTGAGACCCACTTTATATCGAATATCACTCAGCCAGTGGAGATTGTTGATTTTAAATAGAAAACAGACCTTAAATGCGCCCATTTTGCATTGGCATACAATTCACCGGAAATGATTATCCCAGGCTGCTGGCAAATTAAAAGTCCTATTAGTATGCTTCGGCAAATACCCTATTCATCTGTCCATATTATTGGAAAACATTTGCCCATTTTTGGGAGTTTACATGGACATGACAATTGCAGCATTTTCAAAACTTTCACTTTGAAACCTGTTTCCAGTCACAAGAACAGTTGTGACTGTAAAAATGGTGTTGTTGTGTAAACAAACAGGCAAAATGCAAAAAAGTTTCCAGTTTTTGGCTGAAAACATTATGAAAACTGCCCCTCAAGCATTTTTCTGTGCAATCTAATGCAAACACAATGAAAATAAAAAAATTGATGTAAAAAGATGTGTTTGGAGAAATGAGCCTTGTGGACTGAGAAGATGGCAATCAATGAATACATAGAAAATGGTTTGAAGAATGGTTTGAAGTCTGTATGAAACAAACAGAAAACAAGAACATTGGTCATTTTCTGCTGCTTGTGTGAGTAAACAAGGTTTTTATTTGGAAATTAAATTTCCAGATTAATCTCGATTTGATAAGGCAGCACTGGGAAGAAGTGCATTATGGGATTCCACACAGAGGAGGCCTAATTGGGTCTCAAGGAAAGGCCTTAACCATATATCACAAACCCTGTAGCCAAAGTGAATTATTGTCAACATGGTTGCCTTTCCCACATCCAATATGTACACACTTGCAATGATTCACAGATCCAAAAGCAAATGCACTTTTGAACACACTTATGTTACGTTTACATGACAAAGATGTATTTTAATGAAGTTTCACATTTACTAAACATCGTTTTCAAAATGATCCATGTTTACACATGAGAAAACGTCAAAACATACTGGATTTGGTGCTGTCATCTTGTTAGTAAATGTATGGAAGTGAAGATGTGCTGTTGGCAGCTCAGGGCTGATGTATACAGTATGTACAATTTGCTGTGTATATGATGTGTCTGTGCTGTGTTGTAATGTGACGTAAATTGACAGCTTGCTGATGAAGCATTAGCAAACATGTAAGCAACAACAACACAACTTTATACTCCACCAATGTTCTTGGTATTTATTCATTTTTATTTTTTATTTTTTTGTTAGTTTTGTGATGAACAATTCATCTGTTTATGTCATTAGAAAAAGAGTTTGCCCTTGTAAGATTTTCAGGTGTTTACATGGACATGACAACTGCAACGTTTTCACAACTTTCACTTTGAAACCTGTTTCCAGTCATTTCCAGTCACAACAACAGTGTTCCAGTTTTTGTCTGAAAACATTATGAAAACTGCCCCTCGGGCATCTTTATGTGTATCTTACGCAAACACGATGAAGAAAAACAAAGATAAAAAAAAACGATGTGTTAGTAGAAATGAGCCTTGTGGACTGAGTAGATGGCAATCAATGAATCCATAGAAAATGGTTTGAAGTCTGCATAAAACAAACAGAAGAAAAGAACATTGGTCATTTCAGTTGCTTGAGTGAGTAAACAAGGCTTTTATTTGGAAATTCAGTTTCCAGATTAATCTCGATTGGATAAGGCAGCACTGGAGAGAAGTGCATTATGGGATTCCACACAGAAGAGGCCTAATTGGCTCTCAATGAATGGTCATAACCATATATCACAAACCCTGCAGCCAAGCTGAACTATTGCCACTGCGGTTCCCTTTCCCACATGAACAAATGCTCGCATCCTAACTCACAGTTACAGACACAAACATTAACAAAAACAGCATGTTTACACAAAAGAAAGAGATAAACTCCTGCATTAACGATTCACAGATCCAAAAGCAAATTCACTTTTGAACACATCTGTGGGTGAAATTTAATGTGAACAGCCATTAAAAAAAAAAAACGCTTGTTCCTACAAGATGTGCTTGTAAGAATGAGCCTTTGAGAACTGAGAAGATGATGATCAATGGATCCATAAAAAATAGTCTTGTCGTCTGCGTGAGATGAACAAAACACAAGAACATTGGTCATTTTCTGGGCTTGAGTGAGTAAACAAGGCTCTTATTGAAAATTCTGTTTCCAGCTTTATCTGCGCTGGATGAAGCATCTTTGGAGAGAAGGGCATTATGGGATTCCAAACAGAGGAGACCTAATTGGCTCTCTGTGAATGGCTATAACCATATATCAACAAGCTGAACTATTGCCACAGTGGTTGCCATTCCCTCATGTGCGTGCGCTCGCCTCCCGAATCATTCCGAGACAAATATTAACACAAACAACATGTTTACACAGGAGAAAGAGATGAACAGCTGCATTTGCGATTCACAGACGCAAAGCAAATTCGCATTTGAACACACTTAGACATCTGTACATGAACACAGTGAGGGAAAAACACCCGTGGTGGTTCATCGGTTCTCTCCGACTGTGAATTCACGCTGCCTGCACAGCAGACGGGTCCTCACGTCATTTTATTAACACTTGAGGGAAGGGGAAGAGGCGTCTGCAGGGGAAAACAGTCACTTTCTACAATATAGGATCTGACTAATACCCTATTCCTCCTGTTTGTGTTTGTGGACATGCTTGATAGTGTTTATATACAGTTCAGATTGCATCGGTGCACTCAGAGGAAAAAAATATTGCTCATTCACTTAATGGAAATATTTCATTTGCTTTGAAGTATCTACTTCATCTCAGATGTTATTCCTCATATGCCTTTGGAGAATGATTCGGTTATTGACATTCATTACAAAAGCATTGCAACAGCAGTAAGATCCAATGGACAGCCGATCTCTTTCACTCCAAAACGGCGGAAATGCGGGGCTGTTGTTGGGCAATGGAACATTCTATTGAGTGATGCCATGCATGCTGTTGCAAAATGCATTGCTATTTTCCCCAACACAAGCTAAATTATCTGCCATTGGGGGAAGTTAAATAATGTTGTTTTTGCAAAATGTAGATATTTTTTTTACTAGAAACAAAGATCAAAATTCTAAATAAGAATTTTTTTGTCATTGTTTTTGCATAAGTTTTAAAAATTCAATATAAATATAGTGATCAATTACAATTCTGTAACTCCTTTGCACATCTTTGCGATATGACTATTCTGGTTGTGCAGATTGCGATATTGATGCTGAAAAGATATATTTTGCAGCCCTTATATTTGTGTATATATATATGTGTGTGTGTGTGTGTGTGTGTGTGTGTGTGTGTGTGTGTGTGTGTGTGTGTGTGTGTGTGTGTGTGTGTATTTATATTTCTGTCTGGTTCTTGAATCTGATTGGCTGATAGCCATGGGATATTCTGCAATATCAAAACTCCTACAGCCTCTTTACTCTTGTGTATTACTTCGACTACATGTGTGGTAAGTGGTGGACAACAGTTTGACAATTATTGCAGCTGTTGGACAACATAATGTACTTTTGGGGCTTTTTTAGGTGAGAATGTATTTGTTTTGTAGCAGAGCAAAGACGGTTGCTTTGTCCAACCATACGATGGTGACAGAGACCCATAATAAGCCCTTAAAAGAGAAAAATTCTGCTGATCAAATTGTTCAAAATCTGGTAAGTGACATTCTATGTCAATCTATCTGTATGTTGTAGAGCTGTATTTATACAATAGTACTTGTAGTGTATGAGATGGGACTCACATCAGGAATGTGTTTATTTTGTGTTGCACATTCTTTGTATAACCCTGAGTTACTTTTTAGCCATCTTTGTTTCTCATGCGTCTCCTGTTTTCATTACTGCAGACTAGTTCAGTAAGAAGAAAGAAAGAAGAAATGCCCGCATGTGTTTAGAGTTTTATCCTATCGCAAACACAACAGTCATCTGGTAGTTTTTGAGCTGCTTTGACTTTTTCGGGGTTAATTATTTCGATCTCTAAATTTCCACACAGAAGTACTGAGAAATGTCTGTAGAATGATGGTATTTCTTGATGGCGTCTTATAATCTGAACATGTGAGCAAAGTCACCTGTTTTTGCAACACCTTAGAAAGTACACTCTCAGAAATAAAGGTCGCAAGCAGTCACCGGGGTGGTACCTTTTCAAAAGGTACCAATTTGTATCTAAAAAGTCAAAATTAATACTTTAAGGGTACATAGTAGTACCTAAAAAGTACAAAAGTGATCCTCTTAAACTTTTAGGTACTAATATATACTATTGAGGTACCAATATGAACCCTGTGTACCTTTTGCAAAAACTCTACATGTTCGGTGTGATATGCCCCTATAAGGCACTTAGCCACACCTACCATCAGTGCCGATATACAGCCATATCTCACTGCTTCTTGTGGGCTATTGCTAATATATACATTTCTTTACATTTGTAAGAAATGCAATCTGCAATTTATAAAATAAATCAAAAGTTAACTATACTAAAACTTTATAATTTCATTTTTAATTTCTCCTATTTTTTGTGTTGTCTATATAAAACTTGCTAATATCAGTCAACAGATATTTAGCCCTAAATATAAATACTGCCTATAAGAAATAACAGAGATATTAAAGATACCTCATTTGTATCATTTCTTTCATCCCTGACCTGACCAAACCTTTGCAGTAAACAAGACTCTTATTTTGAATCCAGTATGAATGTTTGTGACATTCAGGATGTGAACTATCTGATCCTCAGATCCGACACCAGACATTCATCTAATTCACTTCTCCGAGATGCTGAATGTGATGTGCACACACAGCCTGCTCCTGCCCTGGTTTCCTAGCAAAAGAAGTCACAGATCAGGGCACAGGAAGAGAGAGCGAGAGGAGAGGGGGTGAAAAAGCGGGGAAGAGACAGAAACACTCTTCTCTGACTGGGTCTTCACAAGGAGGAGTGAATCCGTGGAGGGGGAAGAGAGAAAGAATGTCTGCTCATTATTCAGCCTGGCACTCGAGGCCACAGAAAATAGCTCTCTTCATTTTTCTTGTCAAGCTGTGGCTCTGTTAATGGTGTGTTCTCAGTCAGGGCTGAGACAAAAGGGTGGCTTTAGCGGGCACTACGTATGTAGAGAGTCAGGATAAGCACTGTGACCCTTTTCCGGTGACCGGCTTGCTCTGTTGGTCGCCGAGCGCCTGCAAAGGAAAACTAGAATTTCAAGTTAAATCTCTTTACACTAGAGCTGTCACAAGGTTATATTTATCCACAGCTGTTTTTCAAATGCACATGGCAAACTTTCTAAAAAACATCAATGTCTCCCAGTCATGACTAAAGTTGTGTTATCTACAGTACCATCCCTTGTTGTTAACACTAGAACTACAGAGGCAGTCATATTGACCACTTTTGCAAAATTTGTAATTTCATAAGTTGTTAAAATGAAACCTATATGACTACAATACTTCTCCTAAATATGTATTTATTTAATTCTAACATTGTTATTTTAGTAAAATTACAAAACAGAGTATTTCTAACTTGAATGGCTATAATGGTCAAATTGACCACATGCATTTCAGCTTTCTGCCACTTTTTCATGTGACTTTGGACATAGGTGTTTGTTGTCTAGCAACTTTCTGCTAACAAAAACATGATTGTACTCCATTTATGTCCTTAAAACAACATTTTCACTGCAGTAAAACAAAAAAAATTTAAAATAAATGAACAAGTGAGGTGTGCACCTTTATGTGACACCACATGAAAAAATACTATAGTTATATATGGTGTTTTTGAACCATACTATAATTCATTCACTTATTTTATTTTCGGCTTAGTCCCTTTATTAATCTGGGGTCACCACAGCGGAATAAACCACCATATGTTTTACACAGCAGATGCCCTTCCAGCTGCAACCCATCACTGGGGAACACCCATACTCTCTCATTCACAAACATACACTACAGACAATTTAGCTTACCCAATTCACCTAGCACATGTCTTTGGACTTCTGGGGGAAACCAGAGCACCCGGAGGAAACCCACGCAAACAAGGGGGAAAATGCAAACTCCACACAGAAATGCCAACTGACCCAGCCGAGGCTCAACCCATTGACCTTCTTGCTGTGAGGTGACAGCGCTACCCACTGCGCCACCGCGCTGCCCCATACTATAATAAAGTACTTAAATTAATTTGTTTTCGTAATTAGTTGCTATGGTAATACAACCAATATAAATAAATGACCCAATACTGTACTATGTTTTTGACAACTGAATTATACTACAAAAAAAACACGGTGTAAATAATTTACTTCATAACATTTTCATTCATCAATGCATTTTCCTTCGGCTTAGTTCTTTATTTATCAGGGGTCACTCCAGCAGAATGAACCGGCAACTTTTCCAGCATATGTTTTACGCAGGGGATGACCTTTCAGCCACAACTCACTACTGGGAAACACCCATACACACTCATACACATACACACTCATACATTATGGCCAATTTAGTTTACTCAATTGACCTATAGCGCATGTCTTTAGACTGTGGGGAAAACCGGAGAGCCCGAAGGAAACCCATGCGAACATGGAGGAAGAACATGCAAACTCTACACCGAAATGCCAACTGGTCTAGCTGGGACTCGAACCAGCAACCTTCTTGCTGTAAAGTGACAGTGAGCCACCGTGCTGCCCTCATAAATTATGACAACAGATATTCAAAGCTTAATTCTAAAACCTTAAAAAAAATCTTCGACTGTAAGCATGCAGTGACAAAAATTCAATTGGGCAAAGTATTTTTTTGCTGTCATTTTTATGATGCTTATGCATTAGTGTGCTAAGCTGCCAACCAATGCTTTTCACTCATTGACATAACAGTAAAATTTTAGTCACAATTGACAAAACAAGGTGATTAAGGATGCCAAAAATGTATTCAAGGCAATTTTATCTTCTTTTTTTTTTTAAACACTATCGGTTGGGTTTAGGGAACGGGTGGATGGCTCAGTTGATAACAAGCTGATATATTATGCACAACAAGCTGACTAACCTCACATGAGAAGGACTTTGATATTGACTGAAATGTACACAGTGGATTTATGAGAAACAGCACGCATTAGAGAACATGCCCCAGTATGTATTTAATAGTGTCACACATATACATTGTGGCCTCGAGTGTATTTGTAAAAACAAAAACTGCAAGATGCAGCAGCCATGGGTACATATTTCACAGTTCTCTCAAATGTAGCCCTGGGCACATATATACATTAAGCCTGAGTTGATTCAATGTCTATACATGATTACTGTTAAAATCCACTTCTGTTAAGCATTCACTACCACCACTATATAAACATCTATTTTAAAATTATGAAATGTTTCCAAATATTGCTATTCACATCAAGGGTAGAAACTGTATTTATATCAAAACATATTGCAGAAAACAAAATATTGCAATATAAGAATTTTCCAATGTTGTGCGGCTCTATTTTTAAACAATTCAAAACATTATCAATTGATTGAGTCAGTTTTGTCTGCTGGCAGTAAATTTTACTTCTCAGTGCCTTCATTGCTGCATTGGATCTACACAAGCTTCCTGCCTTGATGTTTGATAGGGTTCCCAATTTTCCCCCCTTCCCTAAAAAATCACTATTGCATAATCAGCTGGGTAATAAGAAGAGCTGAAATAGCCGTGTTATACTGATTTACAAGTGCGGCATGGTTGTGTGTCCGATCTTCCCTCGATTTGGCTCATGATTGGTCTAATTCAATGAGCTAATAAGCTGAGCAGCTGTGACTCCACTGCTGGGCTTCATGTGCTGAGATGAAAGTGAAAGACCAGCTATCATTATGCACATATATTACTATGCCAGTGACGGAAACTTGTCCATTTGCATGCATGGATAAAAAATGCAATGCAGAAATTCTAGTGAGAACTCATGGATTATGCATCTATATTGACAAATACATGGTGGAATTACATTTGATGATGGAGTACTGATTCCTGCAAGCATATGGAGAGATTATAACGCAAATGCTGTCTCACGGGGGAAAATCTATTGAGGTTATGGAACCACAAGAATCAGGATAACAGGATCTTACTTGAAGTCTAGATGGAGATGACAGGGTTCAGTTTAACAGCCGCTTGCTAGTGGTTAGCTGTTAGGTATTCTGAGAGCATTTGTTGTGTGACGGTCTCTAAATTCTAAATCCTATATTAAGTGCTTGACTACACTGCTTTGTTTTTGAACCTATTCTGAGTCAAAATATGCCAAGTATATAGCATGCAAAAAGAAGTGCAGCAAATCCAGTATGAAAAAAGCCAAATGCAGAAGTGGTGCTGCCTATATGGAGGAACTAGAAATGAAGGTTGTGGCAAATGTCTTTATCGGAGATTGTTATTTCTAATTTATTTCTAACCTTTTTTTTGCTTGTTTAATTGTGAGCTACAAAAAAGTCAACTTAAATTAAATGATTTTTAAAAATGTAAATTTTTAGATTTTTAAAAATGTAAATACTTCCACTCGAAGATAGAGGACAATACACAAGACATTGACAAGCATATCAAGGCAAAAGCAGGTTCAGCTTGACTTATATATTTAGCATTGAATACTATCGTGTTATAAATTTGTTCATTTATGTTTTTACTGTATAAGAAGTTCATTATAAAACGTAAAAAAAAAACATAATTATTCATATGATTTAAGTATTTTTTCTGTTTATTTTTCAATATTAATAAATTAGGGAATTACTTTGACAGCTTTAATTTATTAGTTTGTATATTTACTTTCGGCCCACACCCTCAATCAAGTTTGGTTTTTGACCCTTCATAAGAAAAAGTTTGGGAACCCCCGGCATAATGTATTACTGTATGATGATCCCATATAAATAAATAAATAAATAAGTTATAAATAAATCATTTAATATTGCAGAGTTTGTATAAAAATAACTCAGTGTGAATGTAAACAATGATAATTTATCTAATAATATTAATAAAAATCTTCAATGTTTTAAATAATATTTATATATTTAATTAATATTTCATTTATAATATTATAATATTATAATGTATTATTATTATTATAATCATTGTTGTTAATAAAATTAAATAATACATATAATAATACATATAATAATAACAACTAGGTATAAGCTACATACAAATTGCAAACTTAAACTTTAGGCCATAAAAAAATAACAAATTACATTGTTTTGTTTTTAAAACTATCCATACTTTGATTGCAAAAAATATTGTGCAAATGTATACATATAAAGGTTTAACTGGGAAATGATTTTATAGCAGAATCATAAGTGATGTAGTTTATCCACCAGGAGTCACAGTTAAACATGACTATTCAAAAACATTCATGCAGGCTAATGACTTGAACAAAAGCATAAGCGGTATTGATTTTACAGCACCCCCATAATAGCTCACAGTAATTCTGTCTTTAACAGTTTACAGGTTATCGTTACAAATCAATAAACAAAACTAAATTAGATTTTAACCTCTGAAACCAAACCAATGCACTTAGACTTAGATCAGCAATATGTTAATGTCAAACCACTGTGAAATCCATTATTACTACCATTAATGTGTGCACAAGGCTTGTTTTTGCAGTAGAGCTTGTATTTTTCCAGACTCTCAAAACAACAACCCTCAAGTAAATTCATGCTTTTGGATCTCTCAGATTTCTATATGAACAACAACAGCGTCAACCCCTGTATTCCTACATGCCAATCACAACAAAACATACCTAACACGACCTTCAGGCTTTGAAAAAGAAATGTGCTCACATGCTAGCAGAATAACACAGCAACATATGTCGACCCATAATAGAGATGGAGGAAAGCAATACAGTAGCGGCGGTGAGAGTAAATGTGTGCCAGCATTGGGAAATAAGGTCGCGGAGCTGATTGCTGAGAGGCACAGATAACCCTGAGCATCACGGTCAGAGTTCCTCATTTAAGTGCGGCTGTTGGCTCCGTAGACGAGACCAACTGTGAATAAGAGCGGGTGGTGGAGGGGAGGTGAGAGGGGACTTTAAACAATGAAGGCTCATCAGGTAAATGTACAGCAGCCTCCCACTAGCTGAGAAATACAGATGAACTTGAGAATGCGATAGACAGTGGAGACGGTAACACATTTGTTTGTTAAAGGTAAAGAAGGTAAAACTTTTTTATCATTTTTTTTTCTGAGGGATTCGGTGGATGTAAGGCTTTTACTGGTATCAAATTTAATAATAATAATAATATTAATAAATTTATTTAAGATTAATTGCTGTAGCTTTTATCACAGTTTACAGTATATTGACCTAAGCTGCAAAAAATTATTACTTTTAACAGGTCTAACAACCCCAAAAACGTGTATTGCTTTGTTCTAGGATTGCTTGAAGCGGAAAGCGCGAGTATGTCTGCTGTCTGAGGTATTATAAAGTTGATGACAACAACATTGCCGTAGCAAACTGTGAGAAACTGTGTGTAAACTTGTGATTGCCTGCCGGATATTTTAAGTTGAGGAGCTACTTGTTTTTATAATATATTATTTTTATATTTACTGTTACACTAAAGTCCAAAGGTTTTATGTTATGTTTATGTTAATATTAATTAAATGCTCAAGCTACCACACAGAAGTGCTCTGTTTGTAAACAGAGTTGCCGAATGTTAAAATAAGGTGAATTAAATAAAGAATAAGGACCATCCTGGATCTGTTTCTTCTCTGTTCTTAATTTTTGTAATGCATTTTTAGAAGTATTGGATGGGGTTTCGGTAGATACTCAAAATCAAATGACTCGGGATCTCCCTAATTTATTCTATGTTCAGAGCACATACTGTACAGTGCTCAACATACTGTATATGAGCACACCCTATTTTAAATATGAATCTTTTTATTTATTTCTCAGTGAATATAGCTAATATATTTTGGTGCATTTAAACAAAACAGACTTATTAAATGAATATATTTATTAAAATGACATTTTAGTTACCGAACATCTTTAGAAATAGAAAGATAATAGATTTATATTTATGCTAAGTATTACAAACAATTTATGAAATTACGAAAAAATTACAAACTACAAAATTTCAACAAACTTTTATAATTTGTTTTGTTTTTGTTTTGTTTTTCTTGAAATTTGCTCTATAAAGTATTTTTCTCTAACATATAAATTATAAATTTTGGACTAATATTTTTTTGTTAAACATGGTATTAACAAATGGAGCCTTGTACAGAGTTAACAAACAAAAGGATAATAAATAGTCATAGAAATTACAATGTAGGCCAGATTTTCAAGTAAAAATATGAGTGTTTGACAATAAGTTGGCATTTTCAAGCATTTAGTGCTGTGATGAACACCGCTGCCAATTCAACAATATAAACATTCCTAATAGACACTCTAAACGTTTAAATAATAAATAACCATTGATTGTATTTTCAAGTGGCCAGTATATTAATATCTGCATGTTTATTGAATTACTGAATTTCAGCATATGTCTAGGTGGGTGTTATGAATATGCATACTTTAATGTAATATTGTTTGTGTGCTCTTGTAATAGGTTGCTATATTAGTTATGTAAAACTATGAATGTGATGATGCAGGGAGCTGTCCATGGTGCTGATTAGTCTATTGTTATTTAAGTAAAGAGTAGAGGAATGAATACAATATGAATAAAATATGAAATGAAGAGACGTTTATTTGACAATTATCCACTGAAATTAATATTTTGATTTGAAAAAAAAAAAAAAGCTTTGTTCTAAAACAAAGTGAGGCATAATATAAACCAGTAAAAGAAAGTTTTAAGCTAGTCATAGGAATTAATTCATGACTGATTTTAATGTAGTTTGATGTTGTCAAAGCATGTTGTTATGTTAGCGCTACTGTATAATACACAAAATGTGACCCACAGCCAGGGGCTCTGTGAAATAACTATAGGGACATATAATGTCCATTATTGTGTAGGAAATCATAAAATCCAATCCCAAAATAGAATTTACAGTATAACAAATTTAGCTGTGTTCAAAACTAGAACTCTACACTATGTTCTGGATACATATCAGTGAATAAGGTTCCGTTAAATCTAAAATAGTCACAGAAAGTTGTAACCCTAGTCTGTAACCCTATCTGTGATTAGTTTGGTTTATTCATGTCACACCCCTTCAAGTTAGTTCTCCCGTGTTCTTTATTGGTTGTCTTGGTTGTTAATTGTGTCCACCCCTTTGTCAGCTTTAGTTAATTTTTTGTTAGTTAATTGTTTCTTTTTTAGCCCTTCATTATCAGTTTTCTTAGTTGCCCCCTAAGATGTCTGTTTGTGTCTAGGTTTGGTTTTGTTATTCTGTAGTTTGTTTTCGTTTGTCATGGTTTCATTTTTCACGATTTTATTATTCTTGATTTTCTGCCCTTCACAATAAACCCATTGGACTGCCATTGGATCTCCATCTCATCGTTTCAAATCTCAGACATAATTTCACAGCATAATTTACTTCTTGAAATAATAATAGTAATCTTTATTTTTAATAAAAATCATTTTTAATGTAGTATACTTACATTTTTTTCCTATGATTTAATTTACAGTAGGCCTGTTCCTCTTTCCTTGTATATATATATATATATATATATATATATATATATATATATATATATATATATATATATATATATATATATATATATATATTTTTTTTTTTTTTTATTAACTAAAAAATTGAATGAAATTTTAAAAATAATAAGCAAACTGTTATTATTTTATAATGTACCTTCATCTGATTCATCAAAAGCCACTCTTTTGATTAGGGCTGCACAATATATAGCTTAAGCATCGAAATCGCCCAGAACTACCAATCTGCCAGCAAAAGAACTACATATCAAGTCATGCATCACTCCCAAACCAGGTCTAGATACCCAAGATTGCAAACAGACACAGCTGAAGCTGTTCAGGACTAAATACACAGACTATTTATACATCTCTCAAACACACACGTTGCTGAGTTTTCTTATACTGTTTGTAAACATTACAACACGCTTGTCTTGCCTTTCCATTTTAAAGGGTCACGAAACACCAAAACACATTTTTTGCACTGTTGACAGTCGTATATGTGTCCCACACTGCTAAAAACACTATTAGGACACCTATATTTCACTAAAAAGTGTAAATTGGTTGTTTTTGCGTTATTTCAAGCAAATTCGTACTTCCGGTTTGAAGCGAATTTTAAACATTGTTTACCTGAGAGCTGTTCTCATCTGCAAACGCTGAGATCCGGATTCGCTTGTAGTCTCCTCTAAATAAAGACGTGGCTCTAGTTGCTGGTGATTGTCCTGTCTCTACAGATTTGGTAAGTGAGCGACCAGTGCTCTTTGTTTATTCAGTTCGTATTTTATTCGTATCAAACAAACTATTGCTCCGAGTGTAAACAAGTTAGCACTAACAGTTACAACCAAACTATAACCTCGTGTTGGATTTTGTGACCGGAATAACACACGCGGCTTTCTGACGCTACCTGCCGTGTGTATCTAAGTTTCCGGGAAATGCTGAGTTTTTTTTTTCTCTCATTCGCCATGCGGTATCAAACATTGCATGAAAAATACACGCTTAGAGCAGATCCTCGAATCAAATATCTCGTTTGTCGGGAGGGACATTAATGAATTCCCTGAATGAAAGAGCCAAACTGCAGTTAAAGTCCACCATTTAATAATTTAATAATTCGACAACAGATGTCCATGTAAACACAGTCACATTGCCCGCTGTGGTTGTGTGTTTTGACTCTGAAATTCAGCGCGCCCAAATAGACACTCCCACACCAAGCCTCTTTTCTTCCTCCGACACTCCCCCCTAAACAGAGCTGGACACCCTTTAAACCTTTGCTTTGTTGTTTTGTCTGATTATGTTGCCTGCTGCCTGCCTGTACTATTCACCTGTGGTTTGACCACATCTCTGGATTTCCTGTATACATCTGTTTGCCCCTGTACTGACTGTTGTTTGCCTGACTATCCTACATATAAAACGTTATTAAACAATAAAACGCTCTTTATTTAATTAGTATCATTTCCTTTATTAAGTTTATCTATGATTGTTCATGATATTTTACGCAGAAGCACTCCCCTACAGAATTATATCAATTTTAAATTTTTTTTTTTTTTTCAAAGAGTTATTTAAGTCAGCGACGCAATGGCGCAGTTGGTAGTGCTGTCACCTCACAGCAAGAAAGTCGCTGGTTCGAGCCTCGGCTCATTTGGCATTTCTGTGTGGAGTTTGCACGATCTCTCTGCGTTCACGTGGGTTTCCTCCGGGTGCTCCGGTTTCCCCCACAGTCCAAAGACATGCGCTACAGGTGAATTGGGTAGGTTAAATTGTCCGCAGTGTATGAGTGTGTGTGTAAACGAGGGTGTGTGGATGTTTCCCAGAGATGGGTTGTGGCTGGAAGGGCATCCGCTGCTTAAAAACATGCTGGATAAGTTGGCGGTTCATACCGTTGTGGCGACCCCGGATTAATTAAGGGACTAAGCGGACAAGAAAATGAATGAATCAATGAATGAATGAATGAATAGCTATTCCTGTTATCCAGTGAACTTGTATTCATAACCACAATATATATTGCAGAATAAAAAAAATATTGCAATGTTAGATTTTTCCAATATCGCACAGCCGTACTTTTGATTATTAATCTTATGATTTATCTTATGATTTTATTCACAACACATGCTTTTTAATTACTAAAATGTATTTAAACCCTTAAAATGAAATTAAGAAAAAAATTATAATAATTTGGGAACACTAATGTAATTTTTTCTTCAAAAAGATGTCCCCTTGTGCCCTAATTTATTTTTATTTACTTTCTAAGCAACATAAAATCAAGCACACAAATAAAGTGTGAAATATTGTGTGTTGTCTTTCATCAAATAAGCACTGAACAATGCAGACAATCACAAGATTACCTCTTACCTCTTCTCAGACATTCACAAACTGCATTAAACATGTTAAAAATGAACACAAGCCAATGTTAACACATTCACCCCACACAACCCAACAAAGTGTCTGTAGCCGCAGGTCAGGGTCTGTGGCTGAAAAGTGAACTGGACTTTTGGAGACATCATGAAGTTACCTTACTTTTTGAAAGCACACCTACTGCATAATGTCTTAAATGCCTCAGGTTTGTTACAGAAGCTGTTCTTGATACTTACTGGCTTAAGGATATTTCCACAGCAGGGTTAAGTACAGTGCATTCTATTTTTGACTCGTTCTGCAGAACATAAAAGAAATGATTTCACTTCTCCTCACTCTGTATAAAGTCTCCAAATGAGTGGAGAAAAACTTGCGCGACTTGTTAGCGAAGCAGTTCTGACCCAATTAACTGCCTTTGTTTGATAAAGCAGCGGCACTGACCTCTGTTTACACACTCATCTTCACTTGATTTGTTTTCACACTGTATGGCTTTAATTAGCTTTGGACCTCGCTTCAGGGAATTTGTAAATCCATATGGATATTTGCCCAGAGTATAGTAAGGACAATATCATCCTCTCCATTCCTTTTTCGAGACGCCAGATAGTTTAAATCACTTTGCAATTTTTTATGAGCTCTCTGTTTACATTGCCCTAGAGGGAGATGGTTTTATTATTTTCAGCCGACTAAGAAAAACTGCAACCTTGGATGAAAGAAAAATACAAAAAAAAAAAAAAATCCATTAGTAATTTGTATAGTATAGCTGCTTGACTTACAGTATGTTGTTCTACTGATAACTGTGTAATTGTTACATTTTGAAAGCACACAGTCTGTGTAGTTCACTAGTTTAACTAAACCAGGGTCAAGCTACATTTTAATAATAATGTTAGCAACACAAAAAGGGTACTAATATCATTAGTAAGCAAAGCAAAGTTATTTAAAAAGTAGAAGATAAAAATAAATGTCTGTCATCAGTGATTCACCCTGAGTGGCTGCAAAAACCTACTTAAGTATATAAAATATTTTTGCATTTTGATTTTGCAATCCAGACTTGTTCTGAAAATGTGCAGTTTTGTTTTCTCAAATCCACCAAATTTGTTTTCTCAAATCCACCTGAGGCCGCTGTGTACGCTTTTTGAGATCTCAAATTTCTCTCATGAGTCCAATTTCTGCTGGCTGTTCTTGCGTAAATCCACCAGAGGCTGCTGTCGACTAACTGAATGACTGACTGAGAAAAGCCCTCACCTGATTTTTCACCCCCTGTTCAGATTTTACCAAAATCTCGCCCTGGACTGTGTCCGAAACCGCCTACTACTCAGTAGGTACTGTATTAGAAAAGTACATTATATACAGTATGACTGTGAAAAGTATGAATGGAATTAGGACGTACTAAATTCGCCATTTTGTCATGGTCACATGACCTACCTGCGTCAGTTCCATTGCTTCACTTCCATTCATGAATTCACTCTTGAGGCATTATGGGATAGCGCAGTGTGCATGGGATGCGCACTCCAGAATCTCGCCGGAAGTAAGTCATCCGGGTACTTCTCGCATACTGATTTTCGAATTCTATGAATTCAGACATACTACTCGGCTCGCATACTGATTTTAGCGTACTATATAAAATGAAAGTATGCGGTTTCGGACGCAGCCCAGGACACTGGCTGAGTTTAGACACTCCTGGGTTAAGGAGACATGGAAACATGAGTAAGACTTACTTACTTCACATAAGTAAGAACATCATACTTGTTTGGAATGACATGAGGCTAATTAAAATGTCATCAATAAACAGTTGTCAGCATTGGAGTATACTATCCCTTTAAGAGAACAATATCATTTGTAAATGTTATCAGTCAAGTGTAAGAACAAATTCTCTATCCTGCTTCAAATTGAATGTCAATACTGTCTATAATACATTGTACACAACTTTTATAATTAAAGAAAAAAATGTCACTTGCCATTAGCATTTTAATTAGCATTTGCTTGCTCTGTCCTGCTTGCTTGTTACCGGAAAGCAGGATGATATCTGACAAACTGTCATCCAACTGATTCAAACCAAACCAGGTATTTGTGTTAATTACGTTTGTTGAGCTCCAATTTGCAATTAAGAATTTGATAACTGTGATGCTTTTATGTCAAAACTAGGATTGCAACTCTACCGTATATTGCTACATTTTTTCTCCAGCATCGTAATGGGAGGATGTTTGGAAGATGAAAGTTTCCAGATGAATAAAGAAACCTTTCTGCTGTCTTCTGCTATTGTTTTGGATGGGAAATAGCATTTTCACACATCTCGTTGTTCTGTTTCTCTCTCTTTCTCAGTGATGGATACCTGTTTCAGCCTGTAGATTTCCCTGTGACAGCAAGCTCTTCCAGCACTGATGAAACTGAAGGAACTTTCTAAAGCTGTCAGAGATTTCTCTCTATCGCATGTAACTGACAGGCAAAGCGCCATTACAGACTTCCCTTTCTCTCTTTCAATTCTCTTGTGTGCACACACAGACACACAAATACAAAAATCAGATAGGTCTGCTGTCAAATTGGGGCTAAGGCTGATTTCCTTTGGAAGGAAGAAAAGAAATCCGCTTTTATTAAACGCTGAACTTTACTAAAGTGGTGTGCGTGCAAAAGAAAAAGGTGTATAATGTGCCGTCGTTTGCCTCTCAGAAAAATATCCTGCTATCCAAACAAACTAAATGTGTCTTTCATTTCAAGAGCATTCACATTTGTAGACAGAATTAGCAAACATGTTAATCTATGAAGTCAATAACGTATTCATGTAAGATGGAGGTTGAGGTTAGAGGGTATGCGTATGAATTATAAATGACAAGAAAAAAAAGGTTGTGGAGATCTGAGCACACCGCAGGATCGTCATGTGTCTGTTTTATGGATTCTGTTAATAAAGGCTTGCCCACAGAGATGCAACATATATAGCGAATCAATACGAGTTCTAAGACATGCAGCCAATAAGCAAGTGCCACACAAAGCAGAACAGAAAAAGGCAGGCGAAAGTCAATAAGACTGTAAATACATCCAGCTGCACTCACTTATATGGCTTATCCTATGTGCTATTACCACCAGGGGCTTTCTCTGGCAAATCAAAGAGGCATACATTTAAGACCGAAATAGAAGAAAAAGAAAAAAAATCATAATTTGAGAAAAGATGGTGGACGAGTGAAGGCAGACGAGTGCTCACAAGCATCAACGTTGGACCCGTGAAGAGAGAAGCCATTGATTTTTCACAGAAGTGCCAGTTCATCATTCTGGGAGACACTTGCGATCGATTGCTTCTTTCATTTGTTTGTGATTTTGTTAGTTTCAAAGCTGGTCACCGTGATAAATCCCACCCCACTGCCACATTGAAAAACGAGAAATGCCAGGATGAAGAGATATGAGAAAGTATGCAAATTAGAGGTGTTAACAGATTCGATTTCTACGTTTATTGTGAAATGAAGCATTCAGAATGTACAGTGCCCATAGAAAATCATCATACCATGTGAAAATCTATACGTTTACTCACATTACACCCTGCTTTCAAAAAACCTTCAGGATAAAATTGTAGAAAGGCACAGGTTAGGACAAGACTATGAAAAACTTTTCAATAACAGGCAAAGTTAATTGGAATGTGACTTGATTGTTGTGTGACAAATAAAGTCATTCTTTCAAAAGCATATAATGATTTTTCTATAGGCACTGTATCATTTACCATGCTTGTTTTATCAATATTGCCATTTCTAGATTCAGATTGTAAAATACTCCAAATATATTGAGTGCATTATACATTTGTACATACTAAAGCACAAATAAAAAAAAAGCAGAATAAAATATATTGTACAATGTTTGTACTGTGCAAAAAAAACAACCCAGACTCATTCTGAAAATGTACCCCTATATATATTTCTGGAGAGCGCCAAATACATCCCAGCAGATCAAGACATAAACTTAAAAACCTGCAACCAAAAGTTGTTTTTAAGTGAAGTTTAGTTTTAAACTAATTTCGAGAGGAGCATGTGCTCATGATTTACCCAGCTGGTCCACATTAACTAATTATGATCCTCCAATCAAAGGATCCCAAACCACTATATATATCCTCATTTCCTTTCTACAACTATCTTCGTCTGGAAGAAACCCCCCTCCTCCCCTTCTTCCTCCTTTATCCAGAATGGGCGGCACGGTGGCCCAGTGACTAGCACTGTTGCCTCACAGCAAGAATACCAATGGTGTTGGGTCCTCGCTGAGCCATCTGGTATTTCTGTGTGGAGTTTGCATGTTCTCCCCGTGTCCGCGTGGGTTTCCCCCGGGTTCCCCGGTTTCCTCCTACCATCCAAATATGCTCTATATTATAGATAAAACAAGCCTAAACCTTTTTTATAATGTCTTACTCTCAGGAAGTTCGCCTTGGCCTCAGCAGCGGGGGAGTTTGAGATAGACCTGAGCTCAATCTCCACTCGCCCTGCAAAAGGGGGGGAGCCCTGGGCTCGAGGATCCCTTGAGCTCAGGGCTCTCTCCCGGGACAGCATGCCAAACAAGCTATGTATAAATCATGAGCTAAGTGTGAACTCTTGAATTATGCAATTATTACTCTTTTTCTTTTTTTTTGTAGTTTACATCTCACAATTGTGATTTTTGCAACCCAGGCTCATTCTGAAAATGTACCGCTTATACATTACTGGAGTGTGCCAGGAGCTTTTTTTATTTTTTTTTTTTGCAGTTTTTTTTTTTGCAGTTTTTATTTTTGTGAATCCGCCATGAGGCTGCTGTGTATGCTTTTTGTGATCTCAAATCTCTCTCGTGAGTTCCATTCGTGCCTGCTGTTCTCACATTAATCCACCAAAGGCTGTTGTCGACTGACTGACTGACCCACCCTCCTCATTTTCTAAACCCAACCAATAGTGTTTTTAAAAGCACTGAATGGCCTGCCCATCCACTTCCCTAAACTCAAGCGACAGTTTTCAAATGCAATCCAGAAATAAGGAAAAGCCCTCATGGCCGCCTGATTTTAAGCACGCTTTCAGATCTTACCACATTCTCATCCTGTTTTTCACTTTTTGAAACCGTTCTTATACTCACACCCCATCATTACGATTAACTCTGCTACAGGTCACATGTCTGCCGACGTACGCAACGAGCTACCGGGCAAAATAATAAAATCAAAATAGCCATCCACATGAAGGTAAGCGGTCAACTGATTAGCGCGAAAAGGAATAGCGTCATACTAGAGATCTGCGCAGGACAAAATTCATCACAAATACTCCCGCCAGGTTTTAGCTTGAACCAGATCGCTCCCACTTATATTCAGCATTTGTTGTCTCGCTGCCTGACCCGTCCCGTTTTCTACCCGCCGCGCACGTTCCCGCTAACGGACATCCGCTCCCGTCCAAAATTATACCAGTTACCAACTACTCCCGCGCTTTATTTGGAATTTTATTTTCGCGCCGCAAGAAATCTGGTCGGGTCCCAGACCTCTACATCATACCACGTTCATTTTAAAGATGAAATGCAGCTTTACGTAGCTCTAGCTATATAATCGCGATTTGCAGAAATGTATATACGGTTTCAGATTGATGGCAAACATGTTGGCAAAACAAGCTCAGTTCAAAAATTGCTAAACACAACAAAACACATTTTGTTCAATTTTTTAAGAAATACAGCTTTTTTAGTTCATCTTGGCTGCATGAAAGTAAATGTTTCATTTAAATCAATAAATAATAAGTTCTTGCAGAACTCCCAGAGTTCATCAGGATTATTTAGATTCATCTTCAATGCCTCCTCCATCTTACCCCTGACATGCTCAATAATGTTCATGTCTGATGACTGGGTTGGCAAACCCTGCAGCACATTTATGTGTACTGATATAAATGGCAAAATCACTTTCACAAAGGAATTACCATATTTATATACTGTAACTGTGCAAAAAGATAAGATAATTATTGAGATAAATATAGCAGGTGTACATTTAATTAATTAAAAATGTCAGTACAAATTTGACAAGGAATCTCTGTTTTCAAAAATAAATCTGTTCTTTATAAATGTCCACTAATGGAAAAAAAAAAACTGACCAAAATACAGAAAATTTTCAAAGGAAGTCAGATATGCCATCACATACATAAATTAAATTTTAAAAACATGAATATATAAAACAGTAATTTTAAATCAAAATGCTGTTTATTATTTACATTACATTAATTCAAATTTTAAAAACATTCAAAATCCAACTCTTAATGCAGTATATGCATGCTTTCAGGCTCAGTGGAGCATTCCATTAACAGCAAGCAAAACCAAAAACTGTTCTGAAGCACATCTTATAGTGCAGAGAGTCTACAGTCTATTACCTTCAGCGGACACTTTCATCTGAATCCTGTCTTTAATCATTTTCCAGCTTCTTTTGAGCCTGGTGGGCAGTAAAAGAAGGGGATGCATCCAGAAACCTTTCTTTCCCCTTCTGCACCAAAGAAAGAGCTGAACCCATGACCTCGACCCTCTGCTCCAGCTGCTAAAATAGAAAAAAAATCCCTCCAGTATCTTGACTAAAAGCTAATGCAGCTTCAAAGGATGGAGACCTCAGACACTGTCACACCTACTGTATCTAAGAGAACACACAGCTTCTGCTGCCTGATTAATCTGGGTATAGATGAATCAACCATAAAATGTGGATTTTATCTGGGAATGATAATGGAGCAGCAATTTAATTTGGTGTGTTTAGTGGTATTAAGACTATAAATCTGGTCAAATCAAAAACATTTAATCTGGAATTGATGAAAAGTATTTTTAATATTAAGAGGGGTTTGATCAGGATTTTTGAGGCTGATCACCCAACACGTTCTCACTCCCAACTCGTCACATACTGACGCTTGGTCAGGAACCCTCGGCGTCAGTTATTGACGCACAGGGTACCCCTTTAGCGTCATATTTAGACGTGCAGGGATTCCCTATAGAATCTGTGCCTGAGCCTGAGGCGTCATAGGGAGACGCTGGAGGCTCGTATAATTACCAATAGATGTCAACAAACTTTTTAAAACCTGATTTACGCCTATTATCACAGTTTTCTTATTTTAAAAATATGTAATTTTTATTTTGTTTATGAAAAGCATCTGTAAACGGGGTCGAAACTACTGTATGAATAAACTTCGGCCCACGTGACATCCCTTCACGGTGAGTTTAACGCCGCTCTGCTATTGGTCAAACTGCATCAGCGGTGAGTTCTCAGATGAGTTCAACTGTCAACATTAAATATTACGTTAATGCTGCATAATATATTTTTATTGGAGATTAGTTGGTGTTTATAAATATTTTATCATTTACTTTATATTTAATGAGTGAAAATGTATTCGGTTGTCCAGTTTAGGGTAACTATGCCTAATAAAACTTTGATTCATTCATATTATTTATTATTTTTTTACTTTAAAAAAAATATTAAATTTCAAGTACTAAGTTTAAAAATGTTTTCGGCTGATATTTTTCATTTTAAATTATTTATTAAAGTTGGGGTCATTGAATGTGGCGATCTATTTTTTACAGTCTATGCTCGCTATCCCAAGGTTCATTGCGATCCCAAGGTTCACTGCGGTTTTCCACAAGGTAAGTAAAAAGTAAACAAATAAACACGATTTGTTGATAAAGCATGTACTGTAAACTAGCGACGTTATCTAATTACATCAAGTTCATTTATTAAAAACATATTTTTCTCACATATAACGTTGGTCATGCATTAGAACAATATATACATTTTAAGATAAGGAACAGTGTAACCAGATTGTTGTTTTCCACAATAGAATTCGTGCAAAATCTATATATAATATGCAATATGCAACTCTAATAATACAAATGTATTCGTAATTGTTTCAATATTAAAGAACATCAAGTGTTTCCAAAGGTTTATTGTAAAAACAATTATTTTCCATGCCTTTAAAGGAAAAAGGCAGAAATTTTGCCCGTCTGAGCACATTTTATTCATTGTACAACACAAAACTAAACAAAAAAATAGCTTAATCTACCACACACACACACACACACACACACACACATATATATATATATATATATATATATACAGGTGTACATTATAAGGTGTTCACTGTTCAGATATGAATATTTTTTCTTTGCTCTTTTCAGGTTCTTTAGATTTCTTTAAAAATCCAATTTTGTTTTCTAATAAGCAAAAAGTAAAATCACTTTACCCATGTTTATATGTTAAATTGCACTTGTCTCTCTCTCTATCTCTGTTAACACATTTATATTTGTTTGATTAATTCTTGTGTCTTTCAGCCTGTTTCTGCCTATCAGCATGAGTGATTCCTCAATACTCAGATTTATCACCAAGATCTCAATTATAAGCTCAAGTTTTGATGACAACTTGGTGATCTGCATAAAGCACCACCATGTATAGAGGGCCAAGACCACTCTGGAATCAGTCAAGGGTTAGTGAAGTTTTTCATTCCATGTATATTAAATATCTACATTGTTTAGGCATATGTGATTGTATGAGATAAAATGCATTTATTCTTTCACTACTATTGTAATAACAGAAAGAAACGCATTAGTTTTACTATTACTATTGTTTATGACAAACATTAAAAAACTACAGCATAAGCTCACAAAATATTGTGGCCTAACTGTTTAAAACTAATTGTTCTGGGTGTTGATAGTGGCCAACCATTTTTTTCTTTTTCAGAAAGTATTTTGTTTTGTCTGATTTTATGACAACTTATAGGCCATCAACTGCCCACATTGGGGTTTAGGAAATTAGAACTGCTTATGCTGCTTGTCTACTAGTCTTAGGATAAGTTAGAAATGTTATAAATGTACATTTTTTTGTTGTTTTTATCTGGTACAGCTCATAGGAACTCCAATCTTCCCAACTGTGAGAGGGCCTTGCTCCAGTGACTGTCAGTGTGTACTTCATTGTTTCCATTAGTCCCTGTATCTGTAGACCTAGGTGACAGTGGGCTAGAGTAAAATTTTGGTTTTATTTAAACTAAGGCATACTGATGGCCTTTTTTATCTCAGATTTGGTCATGCAAGTATTAATATATCCTAAAGTATTTTTATATTCTTTCCATTGGTGGAAAAGATGTTGGTATAATTATTTTTAATGGACTGCTAAGATCTCAGCAGACATTTTTCTGAGATATTCTTGAGTGGGAGTCTGTGCAATACAAGGTGGATAGTATTTGCAAGGAAGAGCCCTTCATCTGTTCTGCTTCCACACTAGATATACTGCCAATTTAAGTAGATATGAACCATAAGCATAATCATTTCATGAATGCACGAGGTACTTTAAACTGTATGTGTTGAAACTAAATTAACAAGAAAACAGCTCTGTGATGTTCACCTAAGAAAATTAGATTAGAAGATAGAAACTGTTATGCACTTGTTCTGTACTGTTTCATTCCTTTTTCAAACACTGGCATTTTTGAAGGTTTATTTACAGCTAAGGATTAAGAATTGACAGGAAGATTTGTGGACTACATCAACTAATGACACTACCTCCAAAAAGTTGCAAAAAGCTGTCCAAAGTTTCAGCACCATCTTTAAGCCCATGATTTTAGTGTGTTTCATGCCTAATCACATGAGTTTATATCTGAGATAGATGAACTATGTGACTGTCTTAAACTGATCTACAAGTAAATGCCAAAACCTATTGGTTTACTTATTTATTTATTTGTTTGTTTGTTTGTTTGTTTGTATATGTTAACCAGGTGAAATGGAGTGAGGCATACCAGGATATGCCTGGTTTTACTTTTGGGAAGGAGGTTGAACAGTGCAATATTTCTTCTATAGGATTGGAGTGACCAGACATGCTACTGTAACTCTCATGGTCATGTGCTGGAATTAGCAGATGTTCAACAATTTGGCCATCTCGCTGACCTGTTGATATCAGAAGGTAACAATATCCAGTTGAATTTGTTTTAGTTGTTCAGTAACCTATTTAAATAGTATTGTGATTTTTTGATTGCTTATCATTGTAGACCGCAACAGCTCTGCAAAGCAAGTTGCAAAACAGAATCCATGAAACTGGCAGTGACTGGAAACCAATTGGAAGACTTTGGTCTGTGATGTAGAGGAGTGGGCAGAGGGTGAGGAAATTCTTATTAATATTACATGTAGTCATGAAAAATTGTGTTACTATTACTGTCATTTTTTTTTCAGTAGCAGAAGCAAAGACAACAAAAAGAAGAAGTGATGTGGATGTCTTCGTCATATTGCATGGTATGTACACTAGACTTCTGTCAGTGTTGATTCTTTAAAAGTTGACGTATAATCCTTGTTATACAACTTTCTTTTCATAAATATATTTCAGACTCTGCTGACCCAGCAACAAAGAGGAGGGTGTTCAACATCATCCTGCTAGTCAGGATTCTTCAGGAGAAGCAGTGGATTCTTGTGGCAGAGATGGTCAACCACTATAAATACCTTTCAACTCATCCTGGTTCTTTCAAAGAACTTTCTTGCTTGTTTGCTACTGAAATGTACTGGTATGTATTTGTATTTTTTGGCACAGACATAAGCATAAGGTTACCCAGTCCAAAGAATATTAATATATTTTTATGTTGTTGTGTTCTTCTTTTAAGATTCGACATGTGGCCTTAACGAAGAGGGGTTAAAAGGTCTATGGATCATCATTCTCAAAAAGCAACAAAATAACTGAGAAATAAACAACAATACGATGGTGCAATCTAGAGACCTGCAAGGTACCTGCAAGTTTTGGCTGGAGCAGAGAACATAGATTTTTTTTAAATAAAGCTCCAGCTGATGAGTATGACATTGACTGTGGATTTTCTTTTACTGTAATCCAGAAGAGGATGACCTTAACCCTGAATCTAAAGCATGTAATAAAATCTGTAAAAAATTAAATAAAATTGTCATCATCTATAACCAAATTGTCTTTTTTTTTTAAATACATAGATATGTACAGTATGTAAGCATTCCTCTAAAATCAATCAGTGTTGTAAATTAAGAGCATTATTGTATGCCTAACTGCTTACAACATATAACGATTTAAGGAACTCTATATTAAAATGAAATTATTACATTAAGTGACATTAAGAGCTTTTAAAATATTAATTTTATGATACATTTTTATGATAAATTAAATTTTTGCATATACTTGGGCAAAAAATGTACATTATTATGGTCAACTGCTCAGATACCTCCAGTCAATATGTGGCTGAGTCAGGCAACCACACTTCTACCTCTGGAAAAATTAACCTATGATTTACATCAAAGATCTGATGGATCCATTTGGTCCTCATGGATTTTTCTAAAAAAAAAAAAAAAATTAATCTCCTTTTATTTTTGTCCTTACTTTGAAACATTTGTATTCATTTGTTAGAATGTCTAACAAAAAACTGCTGCACTTGTTGTGAGATAACAGTGCGACTGTTGTTATTCTGAAAATAAAAATTAACTTTGTATAATGTTTTATTGAATGCAAGATAAAAAATAAAATATTTTCAAAGAGATGGATTGCGGCTGGAAGAGCATCTGCTGCATAATAACATGCTGGAAAAGTTGGCGGTTCATAGCACTGTGGCGACCCCTGGTTAATAAAGGTACTAAGCCAAAAAGAAAATGAATGAATGAAAATAAAATATGTATTGAAATATGTATTTTTGGTAGACATAGAACTACACAGTAACTTATAAATACAGCACAGAACTATTTTACTTCTAGTTTAGATAATTTAAATGTTTGCATTTTTATTTTGTTGGTTAATGGCTATGTATTTTTAATCATTTGGAGGTTTGAACTATTCGCAGCATTTGAAAGGATATCTTTTCATCATTGTTACCTCATTTCTCAATATTTTCATGATTCTTACAATGCAGCAAATCTTACAATCATTTGATCATAAAAAAAAATAATTAACAAATTAACCCACATGCAGGACAAAGACATTATGTGGAATCATTATTAAACACAAGTTCATCCATTGTCATCAAATCATACTGTTACACAAACAGTTGAAGATTTAGAAAGTAAAAATAATCAGATAAAGAGTGGTTTTTAAACAAATACATGTCTTTAAAAAGGTTTTATTTATAAACATTTACATATTTTAAAAGAGCTTTTATCCATATTTCAAATAAAGTGAAAACAATTAAACATCACATGATGACCATTAATGAAACACACTTACAGAATTACATCCACACATATTATTCTGAACTCATAATATTTGTGATGAACATAATCACTATTGATAATAACTTGTAATTAAAGAGGATACTAATGTTTAGCTTATTTTTACAGCTTTTTTTTTTTTTTTTACCACAACTGTACATGTGACAATACAATTTCTTGTCCATGTTGAAGATAATACATCTACATAGGTTAACTGCCCTTTTACTCAAAGGGGAT
This sequence comes from Danio rerio, assembly GCF_052040795.2. Taxonomy (NCBI): domain Eukaryota; kingdom Metazoa; phylum Chordata; class Actinopteri; order Cypriniformes; family Danionidae; genus Danio; species Danio rerio. The sequence continues at coordinate 17,951,259 of NC_141038.1, forward strand.
GAGTAGAGCCCCGTAGAAAAGGAAAAAGTATTCACATTTCAAACGAGAAATGAGTGAGAGAATATCAGCAAGACTATTACCTATGCTGTTCAATAAATAATGTTGGATATAATAGTCTGATATATACTGATCAAGTCAATAAAAGCTGTTTAAAAAATACTCATTGTAAAATAACAAATTTATGCCTGGCTTTCATATATGTCATAAATATATGCACAATGACCTTATTCAGATAGTCTTTAGTTCATTAAAATTTGTATCTGTTCCATTTTATTACAAAAAGGCTTTAAACTACATTACCCACAATCCTTTGTCGCTGTATAGATGGGAGGGGAAAGACATGGCGCTACAAATTGTAGTTCCTTGAAAGGTGTAGTTAGGGTTAAGTTTAGGGTTACGATCTTGGTTAATCGTTAACTATTTAAAACACAGCGATAACTCATTGATAAAGGACACTGTTAGTAAAGTGGCAAAGTTAGCAAAACATAGTTAGCAACACGAAGGATCTTTTAATTTGGCTTTGAAGTTATAGTCCAATCACAACGTCGCAATCTACGTCACACTTTGTCTCTATTTGGTAATCTTCCGGCTGAAGGTTGATTATAACCTTATAATATAACTTAAATATCAAAATGTGTATTAATATTACATGTTATTTATTGTCTTATTAAAAATACAAATGTATATTTACCGTGAGATTACTTTGTGGGGGTAACCTGATGTGCAAAATGATCATAGTAAAACCAGATCATAGGCAGTATACTTAATTTGAAACGAATAATAAAATAATAAAAAAGCTTAATGTTTGAAAACATTTCAAGCATTTGCTGTAACTAAACCCTGCATCATGTAGGTATACAAATATAAATATATGTCAAACTTAAATGACAAATATAGTGCCCATTAAATAGTATAAATAGTAGTTCATTGTAAATGAGTATGCAAATAAACACAATACATTTTTAATGAAACATTTATAATTTATTTATAATGCCACAAATAAAAATAAATAATAAAAATCACACAAAAATGCAAAAATATATATTTTAACCAAAAATATATATTTTATAAGTTTTTAATGCAATAATATATTACCATACATATATAAATGATTAAAAACAATTATAATTGAAGGAAATGTATATTTTGTATTATTATTATTATATTTATTTTGTGATATTTATTCATGTCATACATCTGGTATGCCAAGCTCAAGTAAAACTGCACTGCAAAAAATCTTTTCAAATGATGCCTTTGGAAATGCCATTATAATAAACAGCTTTCACAACAACAAGAAGTCAAGTTCATGACAAATGCAAATTATGTTTGTAATAACAACTTTCTGAACTTAAACATCAAAAGTAGAATAAGTTCAAAACATATTCAAGTATTTACTGAAGAATAGCAAAAACTATTTTTACAAAACACTGAGAACCAAAGTGTGCTTGGTGAGTCCAGGTGTTTATGCTGACTAGACTGTCATATTGCAATCCGGTTAGCATGAGGAGACTTGGGCGTAAAGTGTCAGCAATTCCTGGAGGGCTCCCATGTGTTATTCCAGGTTTTGCCACTGTAAAGTATTAGAAGTGCACAACATCATTACTGAACAAAGAATGAGTGTTAGGTTTCATTTAGAAAGTTCAGTGATATTTATTTATATATGTAAAGTGTCATTAAACCTGGCACTCTTGAATTAACTGTATAATAGGTTAAACATTTCCAGCATGTTTCCATGTATTCCAAGCAGATCTGTCAGTTCTACAAACTCAGAGATCAGGATAGTAACTGCACTTCTCATTATGAACACCATTATCCTTCACATACATTTTTATCACCACTGATGTCCACTGTTGTAGTTTTCATTGAAGGGAATGCTGACACAAATTCCAGCAAGTTTTTTTAAATAGCAGAATATGGGTATTATTGGGCCAAAACCTTAAAAAATATAAAATGCAAGATTTGAATCTTGATGAACATATTGTTAATTCACGTCTTGCAATTTAAAACACATCTCATGTTTGACTCATCAATTATATGAAAACTACAACAGCATACTGTGCTTCACCCTAAAATATTTCTAAATTATAACAAGCTTATTGTTTTACATGGCTAAACATTTATTTTATGCCTGCATGATTCACTGCTATTACTGTAACCCATTACACTCTTAACCCAAACTAGTTGACTTTATTAGAAAACTGCATAGAAACATGTTGCCTTAAATCCTTTATGTTTTTACACAAGGTGAAACTAAACAGCCCACTTTAAATTAACCTAGAACCTTTACAATCTTCTTGAACTTACAGTAATATTTTAATTCAAGTATGGCTGTTAAGTTGTACCTTGTATAAAATGTAAGGGGTTTAAGCCACTGGGTTTCTATACAATTTTCTAGTAAAGTCAACTAGATTGGGTTAAAGGAACAGTTCACTATTTACTCTCCTTTAAGTGGTTGTAAACCTTTTTTAAAAACTTCCAAGTTACTTTGTGTTGAACATGAAGGAAGTTTTTTGAAGAAAGCTGGAAAGCTGAAAACATTGACATACATAGTAGGAAAAAACTAATACTATGGAAGTTAATGTTTGCAGGTTTTCATCTTTCTTTAAAATATAATTTTTTTGTGTTTAACTGAAGTAAGCAAGTCAGACATATTTGGAACAAGTGAAGGATGAGTCAATAATGACAGAATTTTCATTTTTGGGTGAATCTCTTTAAGAGTATACTGAAAGAAATGTCCTACTCAATGAAGCTAACTTCAGCTGCATGTGTAGCCCCATGAGTACTTATCTAGAAATCAAAACAATGATCACATCAGTCCCATTTTAGGCCCTTTATATCATATTGGCCACAGAATGGACTACTTAGTGTTGCAATAAAATAAAAAAATTAATAAAACTATGACTTACCACACAATACAAGACAAACAGTGAATTTTCAGCTCTGCCTTTGCTGTACACAAGATGAGGTTCCAGCTTCAACACTGATCTTGAGTGGGGCAGTTGTGCAGCTCTGTGAGGTTGTGACTGTTCAGATGCAGTGCTGTGAAGAGTTCTTTATTAAAAGAAAGTACATTCTTTTAAAATCTGTACATAATAACAAAGAAAATACAATGATTTTAAATAATGATTAATTCTGAACAAAAACATTACCCTTAGTCAAGATGAATTCATATGTCAAAAGTTTCTGCATCTGAAATGAATAAAAACAGATGTGACATTAGTTAAACCCACTAAACTACTAGATACATCAGTACTGCATTAAGCAGTTGTAAAGTAATGTAAGTGTAGTCCAAAATGAGCCTTAATCTGTTTAAGATAATGATTTAAAAAAACGTTGCTTGTGTTAAAAACAATCCAGCCACTTGTAATACATATGATCAATGGTAAATTTCTGAGAAGGTGCAAGGTAATCCTTGAATTTTACCATTACCATCCTGACTGACATAATATTTGAAAAGAAGACAGCTTGTTGTGCCTCTTTACCACAATTTAGAGATGATAGATTCTTTCTTTTATTAAATAAATTGGTAAAGGCCAAATTGTACTGGTAATAGTGTATGATATTCATTGTGTGACATACATCAGCTTAAGTTATACTTGAGCTTTTGTTATGCTACATATATATATATATATATATATATATATATATATATATATATATATGTATATATATATATATATATATATATATATATATATATATATATATGTGTGTGTGTGTGTGTGTGTGTGTGTGTGTTTTAAGGCATGGAAAATAATTGTTTTTACAATAAACCTTTGGAAACACTTGATGTTCTTTAATATTGAAACAATTACGAATACATTTGTATTATTAGAGTTGCATATTATATATAGATTTTGCACGAATTCTATTGTGGAAAACAACAATCTGGTTACACTGTTCCTTATCTTAAAATGTATATATTGTTCTAATGCATGACCAACGTTATATGTGAGAAAAATATGTTTTTAATAAATGAACTTGATGTAATTAGATAACGTCGCTAGTTTACAGTACATGCTTTATCAACAAATCGTGTTTATTTGTTTACTTTTTACTTACCTTGTGGAAAACCGCAGTGAACCTTGGGATCGCAATGAACCTTGGGATAGCGAGCATAGACTGTAAAAAATAGATCGCCACATTCAATGACCCCAACTTTAATAAATAATTTAAAATGAAAAATATCAGCCGAAAACATTTTTAAACTTAGTACTTGAAATTTAATATTTTTTTAAAGTAAAAAAATAATAAATAATATGAATGAATCAAAGTTTTATTAGGCATAGTTACCCTAAACTGGACAACCGAATATATTTTCACTCATTAAATATAAAGTAAATGATAATATATTTATAAACACCAACTAATCTCCAATAAAAATATATTATGCAGCATTAACGTAATATTTAATGTTGACAGTTGAACTCATCTGAGAACTCACCGCTGATGCAGTTTGACCAATAGCAGAGCGGCGTTAAACTCACCGTGAAGGGATGTCACGTGGGCCGAAGTTTATTCATACAGTAGTTTCGACCCCGTTTACAGACGCTTTTCATGAACAAAATAAAAATTACATATTTTTAAAATAAGAAAACTAAGATAATAGGCGTAAATCAGGTTTTAAAAATTGCGTTGACATCTATTGGTAATTATACGAGCCTCCAGCGTCTCCATATGACGCCTCAGGCTCAGGCACAGATTCTATAGGGAATCCCTGCACGTCTAAATATGACGCTAAAGGGGTACCCTGTGCGTCAATAACTGACGCCGAGGGTTCCTGACCAAGCGTCAGTATGTGACGAGTTGGGAGTGAGAATGTGTTGGATCACCGGTCACTGTTTCCTAGAAGCAATATTAATTGTATGTATGTATGTATGTTAGGGTTAAGCCCACAGACGATGCCATCATCCATCGCTGATGGCCAATTCAGTTTTTCCACTTACAAAAATCCACCATGTAAATAGCACAGTAATGGGAGATGATTGTTTTAATGAAGGCAAAAGTGAAGCACCATGCCCTTTAGACTTTGTGCCTAGATCGTTAAAATAGAGCCCAATGAGGTATAAACCAATCAAATCAAACAATCCCCATTTAATATAAACTTTTACTCTAACTACACCTATGCTTTACATGTATTATTTCATAATTTTTTATTAAATGCCCAAAAAGCAACAAACACAATACAATTGTACAATAGGCCGGTGTTTACTAACCCTGTTCCTGAAGGCACACCAACAGTACACATTTTCAACCTCTCCTTAATCAAACACACCTGAATCAACTCATCAGAACATAAGAAGAGGCGCCAAAACCTGAAGGTAAGGAAAAACATCCAAAATATGTACTGTTGGTGTGCCTCCAGGAACAGACTTGGGAAACACAGCAATAGGCAACACTTAGCTTTCCCTCCTGAGCCTTCTCACTGGTCCTTTAAACTACTATTAATACCTAATGGGCTTGGTCATTAGATGCCCTTCCAAACATGCTCTGGCCATTATGAGCTCCATTTACTGTCGGGCCTCATGCCTGCATGGGCAAATGTGAGTCGTCTGCCTTCATCGAGTCCTTCTGCACAGTCTAATACGAGTATGTTGTGATAGGCTTTTTTGTTTGTGTGCCTGTAGCCCAAATACTTGTTTCAAAAGAAGTTATTTAGTGTGGAGAACAGAGAAAACTGTGATCGATGTTCCCAACTATCACGTATTTGCTCGTACGAAAGCTCAGGAAATCCCTTATAGCTGTTACTGTAAGTAAAGAGCGACCTCAAACTGTAATAACATATACAGCTTTGGCCTTGAAGTTTATTAGCAGTACATACATGCAATTGATGTACAGTATAGAAAGAGTCTCAGAATCCCTTATAACTGTTACTGTAAGAAATGACTGACCTCAAACTGTGATACAACAACTGCTTGGCCTTGAAATATATTAGCAGTACATACAGGAAACTGATGTAATGAAAGATATGATCTCACAGGAGAAACCATTTTTGCTGCATAAAAGAATTTTTATTATGGTCAATAATATATTTTTTTTAGATCTGTGAAAGTATGTATATAAAATCGCAAATTGCTGTGATAACCATCTTCTAGGCTAAAAGATAGAACCATTTTGAAAGATGTAAAAAAAACACAGCTACTGCTAGCCAGTTTTGTGGAAAACACGACACAGTAGGGTTAGTTGTAACAGTGTTACAATTAAGCCTCACACTGTTGGACACCAACTAAACTAACTAATATTGGAATTTTGAGTGTAATGTAAAGAACTTTTTAAATAAACAGTTTTTTAATAGAAAATATTTTTAATAGACAAACAAATATTTTATTGCTAATACTTCAAATTAATGCATTGTAAAACAATGGATAATAATCAAAATAAATCCAAATGTTTGTATCAAATAAATAAATAAATAAAGAAGCTATGCAGAATAAAAATATTAATTGATCTAACTACTGAGGAAATAAAGCTAATATTTAAAGTAAACTGGATTTAAATTAATTATGTGAAATCTGCCTTTTTTTCCCAGGCAGGTGGGGTAAATAGTAACATTTTTACTCCTGGCACCTTTGGCAATACTGCACAGAAACCATAAGTCCGGCAATCATACAACCAGTGCTCATTTGTAGGAGAGGCTTGTGTGTTGTTGGTAAAAACATATGGTTTGTCTAACCCCATTACTTTGTTCATTATTTGGCAAAACCAAAAAGTGTTACTTTGTGCCCCGCTCTCCCTTATCTTTTCTTAAGTGTATCACACTGATACTTATACTATTTAATTATACTAGTAATATTAATTATTCACCTTCATGATCATGTTCAACTCCTGTCCCTGTTCTACTTTTTAATTAGTAATTTCAGTAATAGTTAGTAATAATCAGCCCCTGGATCAGAGGGCTTACTGAAGACCTATACACTTTGCTCTCTGTTTTAGGAAATGATTATCTCTCTACACCAAGTATCTCAGTCGCCAGTTAAAGAGTTAAGTAAAGTTTTTTTTTTTTTTTAGCAGGGGATATTGTAAATGTGCAAAAACCTCAGCTTATGCCAGAAAACATAGATATGCTGATATTTCTTTTTAAAAACTGTAAAATCCCAGCACAGTCACAGTTTTAGTTTGTTAAGCTGAGTCTTTAGTTTGTACTATTATTAATTTTTGGAATTTGTTTTTAAAATAGTTATTTAGTTATGGCAGAAAATATATAATATTTTGCAAAGCAATGTGCAGCATTTAAGAAAAAAATAAAGGGCTCTTCATCTTAATTTTGTTTCAAATAATTTTATTTAAAATTGGTGACTAAATAGTGAATCGTGAGATAAGTATCATAAATCGTACCGAATCGTGAGTCAGGTGAATCGTTACATCCCTAGGTGGAACCTTTTCAAAAGTTACACTTTTGTACCATACAGGTGGACATTAGTACCTTTAGAGTATACTTTTGTACCTTTGAAGGTTACTTGTGAACCTTTAAGTAACTATGAAATACACATTTGTTTTAGGTATTAATTACCTTTAACAACCTGTTAGGAACAAAACTGGACATTTTGAAAAGGTACCACCCCACTGACAGTGTATTTTGTGAAATGCATGCTGAAATTCTTCTTTCTCATCAAACGAATAAATTATCTTTGAAAATATATTCAAATAGAATATTTACTGCCAGATTTATTAACCAATGTATTGTTACAGTTATTGTAAATAAATGAATATTTCACAATATTACTCTTTTAACCATATATTCTAAACCTCCAGCATAACAAATAAATATTTTTTAGTATAAAAACTTTTGAGTGGTATTGTACTGAATTTTTTCAATTCAATTATTGTACAAATTTATTCTTTGCACATATTTTTACATTTCATAGTTGTCTCTTTCCTGAATGATTTAAATATTCATTGCAGCTTTTGAATATCAGCCTTGTATAACACACAATGATTTGCATTTGCTTTTACTTACTACCATTCCATTACCATCAGATGTTGGAGACATCTCTTCAGCGTGCTGTTTTTTTAAAGGCTGTTATTTGGCAAAGCTGAATTGTACTCTGGCGCTTAAACTTTCAACCAACATATATTCAAAACATTAGAGAAAAATAACCAGAATCTATTAAAATGAACTAATAACATTCTCAATTCTGAGGCCAATGAATGTTTGTAAATTGCAGCCTCACAGCAAGAAGGTTGTTGGTTTGAGTCCCGGTGGCCTTTCTGATTTAGGTTTGTTCTCCCCGTATTTACGCGGGTTTCCTCCGAGTTCTCCTGTTTCACCCACAGTTCAAAGATATGCAATATAGGTGAATTGAAAACACTAAATTGCTGTATGGTGTATGAATGTGTTTGTAATTGAGAGTGTATGGGCGTTCCCCAGCATTGGGGGTTCACAGTGTACTCTCAGTGTTGGGTTGTGGCAGGAAGAGCATTTGCTACTGTATGTACAGTAGAACATACACCAAAGTAATTGCCGGTTCATTCCACTGTGGTGACCCCTGATAAATCAGAGACTAAGCTGAAAGAAAATTAATGAATGATGGTTTATTCATTAAGGTAAAGGAGCTATACGTATACTTATTAATGTATACCGAGAGGCCATTTTATGCCTATTTACCAAAATAGTTCATTAATTAATTAAGATTATAACTTTTTAAAAACTTAAAACAACCTGTTTCAGAGTAACTACCCACCGTATTGGTGCACATATGTATTAAAAAATCCCTTTAAACGTCCGCTTCAGTAGTTTTTTTTTTTGGTTTAAGTGCAAATTTACTGAAGTTAATAACTTGTGTGGCACAACCACTATGGATAATAGAAAGCCAACTGACTAACACTCAAATATATTAAAGCAGATTGCTTTAATCTGTGTGAACTGAGGTGAAACCCACAGAGTCTGTGACAGAGCAGAAACACACCAACTAAAACTGGTCAATCGCTCTGAGCCATTTAATGATCCTCCCCATAAACCCCGTATCCAGAGAAAACAGTGAGTAATTAACATAGCGAGTGGATTACGGGACTGCAATGACTTGTGGATTAATCTGCACTGTTATTCCTAACATCTCCAAGCTGCAATGACTGGGGCTCTTTTTAATGGCCAGTTTCCACAAGCAAGCGTGGAACGAGACAGAAAATTGCCGGGTGATAAAATTGCTAATAATAAAGCTAACTATTAGAGCAGATGAGCCTCTTCCTGAAATGGCTTTGATTTTTGAGGAGTGAAAAGGCAGATCAATGCTTAATTGACAACAACAATAGATCAGCAAGGGAACAACTGTGAATGGCACTTCAGTGAAGCCGATCAGCTTGTACAAACCACTCACTCAAAACACACACACACACACACACACGCACGCACACGCACACGCACACACACACACACACACACACACACACACACACACACACACACACACACACACTTGTACAGCTATCTTTATGGTGACTTGCATTGACCTAATGAACTGTATACGGTACACATTGTGTATTCTATAACCCTTACCAAAACCCTACCCCTAAACTCTGCCCATTACAGGATACAATTATCATTTTTTATATCTTCAAAATACTTTATTATGTGATTTTTTATGTATTATCTTTTTTTATTATTTAATATCTTTTTTTTTTTATTATCTTTACTATGAGTCATTTTCCTTAAGGGGACCAAGAATACATATTTTTGGTCCCCACACAAGCACTTTTTCTGCTAGCTTTATGAGGACTTCCCATAAATGTAATGATTTTTATACTGATCATATATAAATATAATCTTATTAAAGATCACTGGGAAACACCCATACACTCTCATTCACACACATACACTACAGACAATTAGCTTACCCAATCCACTTATAGTGCATGTCTTCGGACTTGTGAGGAAAACCAGAGCACCCGGAGGATGCAAACTTGGGGAGAACAATCTCCCCAAACAACAGTTTTCCTCATGGGAATAAAAAAAGAATTAAAAAAAATGTCCATAGGGTCAACAATAACTGGTATTGCAATACTACCACGATGAATACAGGCTACTGTACACACAAGCACACACACTTGCTTTATGGAACTGTTTTCTCTGGTGACGATTGTGTCCATGTAGTTTGAGAGCGACAAGTAGCAGACTAAAAGGTTTTGTCAGGTCTTTTCCATGCAGACGTGCCATTTCAACCCTTATTTTCCCTCTCACATCCCATCTCTCTAAGAGCGAGTGCAAATGATAATGTCCAGTCCTTAACATCTCGCTGGGTCAAACAGAGAAAGGCACAGTCAATTAGCCATTTTAAATGGCTCCAATATGTCAAAAAAGCTGCCTCGGTTGAATTAGTTTGCAAAATTTATGGTTACAAATATTTTAAAAATACTTGGATTAAAGAGGAATAAAATCTTCCCTATTAACCAGCCCTGAAAAAAGAAAATGTAGAAACACAGGCTCAGCATAATCAAGTACAATTTCTCAGAGAATATAGGCAATGTATTTTGGTGCATTTAAACAAAACAGATTTATTAAACAGATACATTTATAAAATAATATTTTAGTCACCAAACATATTTAGAAATTAAAAGATAATACAATTAAATTCAAGCAAATTACTCCAAAAAAAAAAAATACAACCTCCAATTTTTATTTTTTTTATTTAGTTGCTTCTTGTATTTAATATTTTTTTATAACATAAATTTGGCTGTACTAATTGTTGGACTGTTATCATAAGTTATTTTGTTAGATAAGCTCCAGATTTGGCTTCAGTACTGACTGATATAATATTGTATAGCTTCCTATTGAAAATCTGAATTTAAAAGATTTGTGAGGGGTGTACTTATATACACTGAGCACTGTAAGTGTTATTAAGCATTATTTGGATTTTTTTTTATTTTACTTTCTAATTATTAATTTATAATGAAGATGTACAAGTAATACTCCTTAACATAAAATAAGCTATGAGTGACATATAATATATAAACAAAATATAATTAAAATATTTGTTTGCTTGTTTGATTGATTGATTGATTGATTGATTGATTGATTGATTGATTGATTGATTGATTGATTGATTGATTGATTGATTGATTGATTGAGTACCAGTAATGTAATACACTAGTAAGTTTGAATGACTAAACCAAAGGTCAAATAAAAATGAAAAATAAAATAGACTTAATTAATCTTTTTAAAATGTATAGTATCTGTAGGAGCCATAGTTTGATTTAATATAATTCATTAATAGTGCTCAAATTTATTTACAATTTTCACATTTTGATATGTTTATTTGTGTACGTTCGCTATTTCACCCCTACTACTTTGTTTGTAATGGTTTGTTCCACCTTTATTTGACAGTTTTAATTTATATTACGAGATAGGAAGAAAGATGGAGCAACACATTTTTTTGGTCAAAGTTTCTTGTTAATATGCTTGAGAATTCAGTAAACATCTTTAATTGGAAAGAAACCCGAGTCAATTTATTGCCTGACTAATTTTGTGAAATTCTGATTGTATATCATCTACCTAAATTAAACAGCAATTATACAAAATGTAATTTAACAACAAAACCTGCTCGCATGCTTCTGATCACATAGCTCCAATTCTCTTTCTCCTGCACTGGCTCCCTGTTTACTATCATAAACAATACAAAATCCTCCTCTTAACAAACAAAGTTCTTCATAACTTGGCACCTCACTATCTTTCTGATCTTCTTCATTTGTACACTTCTTTGCGCTCACTGAGATCATCTTCTGCCAGTTGTTATTTGTTCCAAACTTTAAGATGATGTAATTTGCTGGCAGGGCTTTTAGTTGTAGATTTCCATGGTTTAATTACATGTCTATTGTTTTTTACTACTTGTATTTTTATGATATGCTTGGAATATTAAAAATAAACCAAGCCACTGTACCCCATGTATTTTGATGTACTGTAAAAAGCACCTTTAAAATGAATCACACATGTAATCCACCAAAACCCGTTCAGCCTATAAAGTTTTGAGTGTGCACAAATGGGCCTGGCGTTTCTGATTGCAGAGCCATATCAGTTGCTCACCTTATTCCAGCGCTCACACGTGTTCCTTTACTCCATTATAAACTGTCCCTGACTCTCTATCTCTGGCAGGAAAGGTATCATCAGTATCAGGCCAATCATTTCTTTTGCTTTTGCCTGTGATGGCGATACGATCTTTAATCCAGTACTAGCCAACTCGTCCTCACATCTGTCATGAGCAGAGCTGTATCTGTGGACGTTAATAATCATCCAGCGTCTGCGTAGCTCTCATATCAGACAGGAACTTTGCCTTGGCGTGAGGGCTGGATCTGAACCACAAAGTGTGTGGCTGTGTATACAGATAGGAGCAGGCATGATTAAAATGTAGCTACTTTATGCCAACGGGACCTTGAGCAATAGAAGGAGCTATGGAGGAAAGCTAATGTGGAAATGTAATAATAAAAAAGGCATGATTACCAAAGTGTGGGGTCGATAAGAATTAATACTTAGAATATATACTTAATACTTGTATATACTGCACATATATGCGTTAAATTAATGAGAAGTGAAGATTTTTTTTTTACAAAAAAAAGATGTTTTGTAATATATTGCATTTTATTCTTAAAATATATCTGTTTTCATTTTCTATTTGTTTTTGCACGGACCAATCTTCTGACCCACCAGCTGAGAAACAGCAGTATAAAAAAAGCTTCATCAAAAATGACCAACACATCATTCATTCTTCAGCATAATATAAGTGTTTTCTGATGCACAGGTTGTAGTGCAGCCGCCTGCCTGCAAGGCTGAGAGAGTCATCAAAAATGCTCTTTGAAAAACAACAGGGTCTCAGTAGAGCTCAAAAAGCCAGAATCACCATAACCTCACATTTATTTGTCCATAGCTTTACTTGGCTATTCTGGTGACCTAATGCTCTTACATTTACAATTCAGGCCCCAAGCAACCCTTCCAATCCATACACCCTTTTCCTATAAGGTACTGTAGAAGTAACTATCCTTAAAACAAACCAAATAATCAGCAATATGTTTTTAAAAATGGGTACAGAGAGGTGTATTATTCTCCTCACACTTTAAACATTGAATATTAAAAAGCAATTTAGAATGAATTAGAATTAAAAATAAATGAAAGAGCCCTTATTATGCATTATAAAAGGTCATATTTTAGTTTTGGGGTTCTCCAACAACAGCCTAATATGCATGCAAGTTAAAAAAATCATTGTCTTAAAATATGCATTTATTTTTTTTATCTTATTATCCCAATGACTCCCATGTGATTTGTTCAGTGATTTGTTTGTTCTCAAACCCCTCCTTTGCGTGATGCTAATCTGCACTGATTGGTCTGATGACTAAGTCTGTTGTGGTTGGTCAACTGCATTCAGCATGAAATAGAAGGAAATGTCCACCATAGTTACTGTATGAAGTAGTCACAGTACAGAGTATATGCATATTAATCCACACAGTGGCAAGAATTTGAAAATTGATCGCACCACTCATGTATAAGAACAGCTGATGGTTGCTACAGCAATGACAAATGGCAGAGGATCATGAGTTTAGAAAGCATTTAAACAGGTAAAGGAAGAAGTATGTGTCGCATTTTCAGTGTGGTTTTGGACACGATATGTGAATAGCCCATATAGATTTAACATTAAAAGCACTGATCTAAAATTGATAATTGATCTATAAAACATGTCATGCAAAGCAATTACAAGTTACAACACACAATTAAATATATATTCCCATCTCATCATCCCTCCACTAGTGTCTGAAGGGAAGGGGGCATTCACATTTTACCAGATCCGGCACTAAATATTGATGTTTCAATACGAGCAGGCAAAAGATTCGAAAACAAAACAAATAATTTATTTGACTCTGAGCCGTGTTACACACTGCATGGACGCTTATTTTCAAAAACACATAATAGGAGCTCTTTAACAAAATACCAGCAAACCATAAATGACCCTCACCATAAACTCAAAACAAATGCAGCAATAAAAAGGTTGAATATTTCTGTAAGGTAGGCAATACACAGTGCAAAACACAGTGAGCTCAAAAACACTTTAGCCACAGATATTGTAAATACAACACAGACGCATTCTGAAAATCTAACGCTATATACTTGATATTTTGGTGAGCACCGAATACGTCCCAGGAGCTAAGTCTTTTGCAGTTCTTGTTTTCGCAAATCCACCAGAGGCCGCCTTCGACTGACTGACTGACTAACTGAATGACTGACTGACCAACCAACTGATGCCCTCACCCTCCCCCTTCCATAAACCCAACCAATAGTGTTTTCAAAAGCTCATATTGACCCACCCACCAACTTCCCTAAACCCAACCGACACTTTCACAAAGCAATTCAGAAAAAGAAAAATGCTAATTTTACCACATTCACACCCTGGTATTTACTTGTTTATTTTATTTTTTGGCTGTTTTTGTTTTACTTGGTTTCTGGAATTGTTCTTCACCAGACTCGAACCCCATCGTTGTGGTCAACTCCTTTCTAATGTCTACTGACATACATGGTGAGCTAACCAAACAGACTGGTAACAGCAGAAAAACCGACCACATGGAGGTAAGTGGTGAGCTGCTAAGTGAGAAAAGGAGCAGCATCATACCACCTCATAGCATTTGATTTAAAGATGAAATGCAGTCAGCACATAGCACCAAGGTGCTCACAGCAACCCGAGTTCGATTCCCGGCTCGAGGTCCTATGCAGATCCTTCCCCTCTCTCTGCTCCCAATACTTTCCTGTCTGTCCTTCACTGTCCTATTACATTAAAGGTGAAAACCCATTAAAAAATAAAAAGATGTAATGCAGCCATACATACTTCTGGATACATAATTTAGGATCTCTAGAAATGTATATAGGGCTACGTTTTCAGAATGAGCCTATGTTGCATTAATACTAACCTCACAAAAAATGAAGCCTAATGTGATTTTTCATAATAGATAAAAATAAAGCACAAAGACAAACGTACCACTTATACACATTTCACTACACACAGATCAAGTCAGAAATATTAGCCCCCTGTATATTTGTTCCGCAACTTTTGTTTGACAGAAAAAATAGTTTTAAAAACTCATTTCTAATAACACAGAACATAATATTTAACGAGATAGTTTTCAAGACACTAGTATACAGCTTAAAGTGACATTTAAAGGCTTAACTAAGTTAATTAGGTTACCTAGGCAAGTTATGGTAATTAGGCAAATCATTGGCTTAAGTGGTTTGTTAATATTGAACTTAAAATGGTTTAAAAACCATAAAAAAGTGCTTTCAGTAGTCGAAATAAAGCAAATAAGACTTTCTCTGAAAGTGAAAATAAAAACAATACTGAGAAAAACTGCTTTGTTAAACATCAATTGGGAAATATTTGAAAAAGAAAAAAAAATCACAGGATGGCTAATAATTTTGACTTTAACTGTATTTGTAGATCAAAAAGTATTAACCACATGAAGAAAGTATATGTATGAACTATAATATATGTATTTAAATGAAAAAAATAATTTCTAGTGCAACCTTATTATTCAAAGTGATTCTTTTTGATTCTCTTGAATGGAAGTTCCCTAATCCTATAATGGCAGGTAGAAGTGCAACCCACAATTCAAAACAAAGTCATCACACGTGAGAAAAGGAGGATAAAGCATGCCTGGAGATGAAGTTGTTCTTGACTAAAGCAGCTGTGGTGGCTCTGAGTAGTGAAGAGGCTGCCGCAGCTGTGCTGGTCTGCGCTTGATCTATTTCGCTCAGCTCCTGATGCGGGACGTGCACCTGTGAGGGGTGCTTTACGACCGAAGCGCCCTGTTACTCCATCACATATTACTACGATCAGCAGAGCGCATAACAGATGCTGTGCGGAATAACAATTACGCTTCAGTTTGTTACAGTTCAGCACAATTCTTTTGGCCCATTTATCAAGCGAGCACATATGTACAACCAGACTCAAGTGCATACATATTTTCAATCCTCATTTTTGACTAATACACCACTTTGACAGCAGTTAGTTGGACATAGTCAGTTTTTAGTAGTTTTCTAAGGGTTCCATGGAACACTTTTTATGAAATCTTACAAAAGTATAGGTGTTGCGCATCACAGTTATGCCCGATATGAACCAGGTTCAATATGTAGTGGACATTGTACCGCACACTTAGGTAACGCCCATACATCTGTGAGGGTTAGGCTTAGAGTAGGGGAGATGTAGCTGTCATCTACTACATAGTAGACCTGGTATGTCATCAAGCTGCAGGCAGCAGCAAGTAGTATAAATCAAAAGTACAAATCTGCCAGCAAAAGAACTACAAGATCCAGTCATGCACCACTCACACACATGCCCTAGATCCTGTCTAACTGCAAACACTAACAGCTGAAGCCGCTCATGAACTGATTACATGGATTATAAAGTCCACAAACACACAGAAATTGCTGAGTCTTGATGAACTGTTGTGAACATTACGATGCGTTTCATTGCCTTGTCTTGCCGTGTTTTTGACCCTTGCTTTTTTTTTGTTTATGTTGCCTATTGCCTGCCTGTACTAACCATTCACCTGATTTTTGACTACGACTCTGGATTTCCTGTATACATCTCTTTGCCCTTGTGTTGATTGTTGTTTGCCTGACTATTCCATTTAATAAACCCTGAGTTTGGATCCTCCCTCCTTTTGTCCAGTGTCATTTCACATCACAGGTTAAAGGGATAATTCACCCAAAAATGAGAATTTGATAATTATTTACTCTCTTCCGAGTGGTTCTAAACTTTTATGAGTTTCTTTAGTTTGTTATTTTGTAAAACAAAAGAAGGTTTTTTGCGAAAACGTATAATCATTGACTTACATAGTAGTAAAAACAAATACTATGGAAGTAAGTGGTTATTGGTTCACAGCTTACTTCAAAATTTCTTTTTTTAGGTTCGCATCATTGGGTTTGTCTTACTGAATATGGTCTTCTCTCAACAAATTACTCTGCACATATTTTTGGATGATTGCCTGTCAGTTTAAGTGCCATTGGCATTGATGAATTGGTAAATGTTACAAATATATGACAAATAAGAAGCAAATGTGATATGGAATCATATATCGCAAACTTCATCCTTCCACTTAATTAAAGCCCAAATTCCGTTGAATAAAACGTATACTGAATAAGTTGGCAGTTCATTTCGCTGTGGCGACCCCTGATGAATAAAGTGGCTAATCCAAAGAAAAATGAATGAATGAATGAATGAATGAATGAATGAATGAATAATAATTTATAATGACTATATTGCACAACATGAAAGCAGTTTATAAGATTAATTTTGTCTTTAATAGACCAGATTTGTTTTCATTATTACAAGTATGTGACTTTTATGTCATTGCAATGATGTGTCCCTGCTGTAAATCCATCAAGGAAACTAATTAATATTTAATACACTGGGTTACCAGCGCGACCACAATGCTTTTTTTTTTTAGATCAACAACTAAATAATGTACAACAAAATATGTAAAGCCTTTATAACTAAGGAAATTGTCTTAACTAAGGAAATTGCTTTCAATGATACAAACTTCTTGCTAGAAACGATATTAAAAGTGGACAACACTGGTCAAAAATGTATAGTTACATTTGAAAATTACACACAAGATGAACTTTCATATTGCATTGAATAGAGCGCACTGGATAGTGGAATATCAGCTGCCTCATGGTACAAAGTGAAGTACAATTTGTATTCGGCAGAGCGTTGATGCTTTTCCACCTTTCTCTGAAGTGTTGTAGAGCTTTCGGACACGGCAAACTGTAATCTGTAGTGTAAACTAGCTGGTACTCAAACATAACTTTTTAAAAAACTAAGATAATAATAAATTATTCATTTCTGTGTGGGAAACATCCTCCTGGAAGTTTCAGATTGCTATCATAAAGTCATAATGAGGTGCATTTTGTAAGCAGTAGGGGAATTATATATAGGCAGACAATGGTAAATGTGGCTGACTCATTGGAAATGGTTGAAACAGTACAATAGGGCCAAGAGTGATTTCGCTGATAGAGCTCCCCCGCCGCAGCTCAGGGCAGCTCACTGTACGCCACATTCAAGTGTTCACACACCTACCACAGAGCATCCGCTAAACATGTCACTGCACATCTTGCTAATTACCGTCATTACGCACCAACTCAGGCTGCGCTCTTGCCTGACTAACCGCACACAGCTGTCAACCTCCATTTAGGTGCGAAGAGGAAAGAAACAATGCAGGTTCAAAATGAAAAAGTAGCATGCATTGTCTAACGAAGATGCTTTAACTATTTGGGAAAGCATACAGTGGCTGCATGAAAGAATTTGAACAACTTTAAAGAGTCGTATCATGGGGGAAAAAACACATTTTCTTTTATCTAATGAAATAAGAAAATTTTATACACTATAAAAATAGACTATCTTTGAAACTAAGCTGTGAAAATAGCTCATTACAAACTTTTGCAACTGGTGTTACATCAGTGAAGTCTGCAAGGTTTGGAAAATTGGGCCACCCAGTTACAGGGTGGTAAGATTTAAGAGATACTAGAACTAACTAACTAACTAACTAACTAACTAACTAACTAACTAACTAACTAACTAACTAACTAACTACCTAACTAACTAACTAACTAAATAACTAATTCTAATAAGGTGGAAAATCTTCAAACATATAAATTATACCCAGATCCTACAGTGTTTTAGTAGAGACAAAAAACAGACTGGTTGTTCAACCATCAACAAAAATTAAAGTGAAAAAAAAAAGCAGTCACAGAGCAGTCGAATGAAAGTACGAAGTTTTTAATGGCCTGTTTCCACTGAGTGGTAAGAGACGTTACGGTTCAGTACACTTTGATAGCCGTTTCCACTGTCAAAAGGTACCACAAAGTGAACCATACCGTAAAACTTGGGTACCTTTCTAAAGGGTACCTAGAACGACAAAAGGGTACCAAAGGCAGAGCTAGACATGCAAAGCATGGGTGGTTTCACTTTCTCCAGAGAGCTTGCGTGCACACGCTATATATGAGATAATGAACTTCTTGAGCTGATAATAATAACACGCGTTTGATTTTTTTAAGCGCTTCTAACATCCTTTCAGAAATGGACTAACGTGACAGTGATGCACGAAAAAACTAAGAAAAAGATGGAAAATAACAAAGGAGCAAATTATTTTTTCAGCAACCTAAAACATGAACAAACTGCCATGTTTAACTATTATCATCACCTTTTGGACTATTATGAACTCGAAAGGATGGAATTACTTTCTAACAGAGATTACATGTGCTGGTGAAGATTAAAGATACAGATGAGAGGTTTGCACTGACTGTAGACTATATGTTGCGTGCTGTTTTTTTAACCCAAATAAGTACTGATTGTGTAATTGGCAACATATCGGAGATTGTAAGGGACTGTATGTGTTCATATATGTATTTATTTATTTATTTATTTATTATAATCGCAGACATTACTGTAGGTTATTTTGCATAATTGATCTGCAGTTATAATCAAATGATGTTCATAGAAAGGTTAGTAATGAACATTAATACACAAGTATTTTTGTGTATAAAGCACCTGTATTGTGAGAAGAAAGACGTCAATTGAAACTTTCTGTGGTGCCATCAGTACCCTGTTGGCAGTGGAAACGCAAGCCTGATACAGTTGACCCATACCGTACCTATACCATACCATACCACTCAGTGGAAATGGGCCATAAAAAGGGCAAAGAAAACATCTGTCTAACTAACATGCAAACAATATACGGTAGGTGGAACCACTTTCACACTTCAGCCATTAACAAAAAAACTGCCATTTTTAATAACAATATTACTACACTGTAAAAAATTCTGGGTTCAACACAATTTCAAGTTCTTTCAACACAAATTGATAATTTAAGTATTGAACATAAAACAAATAAGTTGTCCCAAAAAATATAAGAATCATGTTATTTCAACTCATTTTAAATAAGTAGTTTAAACAAGCGTCCAAAGTTTTTTTTTTTGTCAGTGTAACTAACTAACTAGCTTACTAACATTTTACTTCTTCTGGCTGTTTTGTGTGACGTTCATTTTCTCTACTTGAAATTGGGAGTGAAAACTTTGTTGGACTTGTAGTCTTTGTGGAGCAGCCAAACAACTATTTTACATGAATAAGGAAACTCTGTTAAAACTTTGAAGGCCATGCAGCATAAAAATCAATCAATAAAATCTCATATGACTCTACAATTCAAAGAGTAAATGAAAAGTTTTCATAAAAATAACAATAATTATGAATTTTGAGACTACCAGTCAAATGTCTGACATTTTTAATCTTTATAAAAAAAGATGTCCTAATGCATCCTTGCTGAAAGGTATACATTTGTTTTATTAGCAGGAACTGGAGCCTTTGCATGAGAGTTTTTCACAGTTTGTCAACAAATAATTTTGTTTAAAGGACTGTGTGACACTGAATGCTGGAGAAATTATTCTGAAACTAAATATATTACAACAGATCATTTTTACCTGATAATATTCAACGCATAAGTGACTGTTCTGTATTTTTGGACAAACAAATGCAGACTTAAGCATAAGATACATAAGATAATATAAATTTAAAAACACTTATCGAAATTATAAGTCATTATAAGCTGTGTTGGGAAAAGTTACTTCTGAAAGTAATGTATTACAATATTGAGTTACTCCATTAAGTAACTAGATGCGTCACTTAGTTACTTTTTATGGTACGAATAATGTTACTTTTGAGTTACTTATGCATTACTTTTTATTACCCGAATGAGGCCCGATCTCTGTCAGAACTATTTTTGTCCTCTTTTTTTATAAAAGAGAAGCTCTGCAATTAACAACACACTGTATAACCTTTATCATTTAAAAAAACACATTAAAACAATTTTTAGAATAATGTTATCTGAGAACTTCCTGACCCCAAAGTTACACATGACATATATACAGATTATTGAAAGTTTAAATCAATGCTACTATTTTACTTGATTAAAATCACTGTTCATTGAGATTACAATACCTTTTTCCTCTTCTTCAATGCGTTTAAAACAATGAACAAATTCTCATTTACTGCGTGATTCATTGTGACTACTTTCATTTTAATTTAGAAATTTATTTTTTAAAAGATAATTAATTAAACTAAAAAGTAACTCAAATTTCATTCCATTTTTTTAAGTAATGCGTTACTACTCATTAATTGGAAAAGGAACATTATTACGGATCTCGCGTTACTTGTAATGTGTGACCCCTAACACTGACTATAAGCCAATTTTAATGTCAAGCTTCAATAAAATTGTACAGTATCATCCTTTACCTGTGATGATGTTAAAATGGTGAATAGGCATGTATATTTTTGACATAAAAATGTGCACTTTTGCAAATACCATATTTTTTATGAAACATTTTATTGTGCATGTGCACATTTTGGATTCTTCTTTGAGGGTTAACATAAAGTGTGGCTCAAAGCAAACCCAGTCAGCACCTTTACTGCTGGCACCACAAACCAAAGAGCAGAAGCCAGCTGTAAATTCTCTTCTTCGCATTCATATTACACTCCTCCTCGGGGGCCACAAAAACAGTGTCCATTTAATAAAAATAGAGGGAAATTCCAGTGTTGCTCATGAAACAATATGAGCTATATATATATAATCTGCAGAGAGAACTCCAGCCTTGTTGTATTGTTTATTCGAAATCCACCAATGTCAGCAAGAGTTTGTCTTCACTAATGCGCCATCTGTTTCTTAAGGGGCTGCTCATTAAAATGGAGGAGATACATAAAAATGTCTAGCGCTGTCTCAAATTAACCTGAAGCAGACTGGTCATGCTGGGAAAGGGAAAAGCCCAGGGATCCCAGACTGGCCTTATTCCAGTCCCCGATCCATTAGGTGTCCATTCGCAGCATGAAAACATGATCTAATGTAATGAGCAGTGGGCAAAGCAGATCGCATTTCCATTAAGGCTACCCAATAAAAAAAGCACAATAGAGCTGTTTTTGATGTGCACAAATAATATTCAGCTAACATCTAAATTTATCATTATTGTTCAAGGGATACATCCAACCCAGGCTCATTCTGAAATTGTACCACTATATACATTTCCTGAGAGTGCAAAATACGTCCCAGGAGCTGTTTATTTTTTTATTTTTTTATTTTTTGCAGTTTCAATCCACCAGAGGCCACTGTGTATGCTTTTTCAGATTTCAAATTTCTCTCATGAGTGCCATTCGTGCCTGCCGTTGGACATTTTTGGACAACGGCATAATACCGTAGCGTTCGTTTAAAAGACGAAATGCAACCATACGTAGCTCTGGTTACATAATTTGTGATCTCCAGAAACTTATATAGGGCTACGCTTTCAGAATGAGCTTATGTTGGATACCTCTGAGAAAAATTTTTCTTTTTTATGTAGAAATGTGTTCAGTCTGTTTAAAGGGTTTTATTAACGGTGTAGTTTTCTTCAATTTCCTCTATGACTGCTTTGTTATATACATTTTTGTATATACTGTATGGCAATGTGTACACATGGTGTCGGTAAGATTTTGATGTTTTTGAAAGTCATTTATGCTTTTTTTTGTCTTCCAAATCCAATTTCTTTTTTCAATTCAGTTTTTGTTTCACAGAATTATGTTTTATTTTCCCATTTTTAGTTATAATTTTGAACTGTGAGAAAATGTGAGAAAAAAAAGTAAATTTAGTAAATTAAAAAGTACTATTTTGTTTTGTGCTAACCAGTGGCAGAAATGGGCTTTCAACATTTATCATGACACAATAAAAAAGTTAAATTGCTAAATATTCATACAGATTAAGATGGTAATTTGGTGTTCAGGGGCAGCACGGTGGTGTAGTGGGTAGCACGATCGCCTCACAGCAAAAAGGTCACTCTTTTGAGCCTCAGCTGGGTCATTTCTGTGTAGAGTTTTTAAGGTCTCAACGTGTTCACATGGGTTTCCTCCAGGAGCTGTGGTTTCCCTCACACCCCAAAGACATGCGATACAGATGAATTGGATAAGCTGAAATTGTCCTTAGTGTACAGGTATGTGTTTGAATGAGAGTGTATGAGGGTTTCCCAGTGATGGGTTGCAGCTGGAAGGGCATCCACTGCGTAAAACATGTGCTGGATAAGTTGGTTGTTAATTCTGTTGTGGCGACCCCAGATTAATAAAAGGACTAAGCCAAAAAAGAATAGGAATAATATTCATTCATTCATTCATTTTCTTGTCGGCTTAGTCCCTTTATTAATCCGGGGTCGCCACAGCAGAATGAACCGCCAACTTATCCAGCAAGTTTTTACGCAGCGGATGCCCTTCCAGCCACAACCCATCTCTGGGAAACATCTACACACATATTCACACACACACACTCATACACTACGGACAATTTTAGCTTACCCAATTCACCTATACCACATGTCTTTGGACTGTGGGGGAAACCGGAGTACCCGTAGGAAACCCACGCGAAGGCAGGGAGAACATGCAAACTCCACACAGAAACGCCAACTGAGCCGAGGTTCGAACCAGCGACCTTCTTGCTGTGAGGCGACAGCACTACCTACAGCGCCACTGCCTCGCCCACTAGGAATAATATATAATATAATATAATATAATATAATATAATATAAATATATAATATAAATATATCAGTCAAAGTCAAAGTCAAAGTCAGCTTTATTGTCAATTCAGCCACATGTACAAGACATACAGAGAATCGAAATTGCGTTACTCTCAGACCCAAGGTGCTTAACATTAATATAAAATATATATATAAAAAATAGTAGGGTTTAAGAAAAAAAGAAAATTTAGAAAATTTACAGTATATACACATTGCACATAAATGTAGTCTAAGAAATATACATATGTAATAAAAAAATTGTAAACAATACAGTGACATTAAGGGCATATAGCAATGAGTGCAAAGTAAACCAGAGTTGTGCAGATAAAAAACAGTATAGTGCAAAAGAACTTGTAAACATGATCATTGTGATAAAGTGACAGTGACATATTGGGAGGTAGTATATGTGTCTGCATAAAGTGACCAGTGCAGATGAGTGTGTGTGTGTGTGTGTGTGTGTCAGAGTCCAGAGGTGCGAGGGGAGGAGGTGCGTGGGGAGGGAGCGGGGAGCAGAGCTGGGAGAGAGTTCAGCTTCCTGACAGCCTGATGGATGAAGCTGTCTTTCAGTCTGTTGGTCCTGGCCTGGAGACTGCGCAGTCTCCTCCCTGATGGCAGCAGACTGAAGAAGCTGTGCATTGGGTGGGTGGCATCTGCTGTTATGCAGAGGGCTTTACGGGTAAGACGTGTGCTGTAAATGTCCTGAAGGGAGGGGAGAGAGACACCAATGATCTTCTCAGCTGTTCTCACTATGCGTTGAAGTGTTTTCCTGCAGGATGCATTGCAGGTTCCAAACCACACAGTGATGCAGCTGGTCAGGATGCTCTCAATAGTGCCTCTGTAGAAGGTGTACATGATTGGGGCTGGTGCTCTTGCTCTTTTGAGTTTGCGGAGGAAGTAGAGACGCTGCTGTGATTTTTTGGCCAGTGCAGTGGAGTTTTTGGTCCAGGAGAGATCCTCAGTGATGTGTACACCCAGGAACTTGGTGCTGCTCACACGCTCCACAGTCGCACCGTTGATGGTCAGGGGAGCATGGAGAGTGTGCTCTTTCCTGAAGTCAACAACAATCTCTTTCGTCTTCTCCACATTCAAAAAGAGATTGTTGTCTCTGCACCACTCGGCCAGACGGCTCACCTCACTTCTGTAGTTTTCCTACATATTTATATATATATAAATAAATGTTGTAATAATACAAAAACTGCACTAACCACAAACCAACCACAATCATAAGGTACATTATAGTACATGGATAGAGCATATTCATTGAGAACATGCATATAACATTTCATCCATGAAAAAAAAATCCTACCACTAATGGAATTCTGAAACTTTTTAATCAGAAACTTTTCACTTTTTAAAGCATTCTTCTCTGCTCCACTTCAACAATCCCCTACTGCTCAACCCCCCGTAGAGAGTGAAAAGCAAATGCCTGCTCATCTCTTTGCCAGTGGACACATACGGTTAGGTATTTGAGCCTCCAGGAAGAAAACATCACACTCTTCAGCAGGAAGTTGAAAAAGCCATGATGTTTGCATATCAATAGGACTGGGAAGCCATTAAGGAATGGGATGTTTCTCTTACTAAGAGAACAGGATTCCTCTTAATTTATCACAAAGTCAATATATGGATGTTCTAGCGTTAGCCCCAATGTTATAAAATACAAATAGAAAAGTTCTGAAAATAAGGCAGTCCCAATGAGAAATAAAGATTAAGCCATTAAAATAAAATCAAACTCTGGATTGTCTAATGCATCTATTCACAACAGAGGTGTACCTGTTTACAAAAATGGCAATTCAGCATGTTCCTTGGTTTAAAACGCAGCTCTATTATGCAAAAATCCCACCTATAATGGTAAAAATCCACCCATTTATTTTTTATAATCCACAAAAATCAGAAGTTAGAAATCAGAGTAGGGGAGAGCGGGGACAAATTATTCATAAAAAAACATTTTTAAAAGATAATGTTTCAGATATAAATATACTTTTGCCGTGGTTACTAACTCCTGAGTGTGTTCTATCAATTTAAACAATTGTAGAACAATATCAAAATAATTCCTTTTAAATATTAACTGGTCATTGTTACTTTTGACCTCGTCAGCAGTGACAAAATTAACACATGGGTGGGCAAAAGTGACACTAGATGTATTGGCTTAATCTTGTTTATTTTAATTATATCTGACTATGACCTTGCTAATTAACTGCAAACATATGTTGTCCGGTATTTGTGCAAAATAAAAAATATTAAACTGCAGTTTAATTTTAAATTTCACTTCCATCAAATGTTTCAAAAGCAATTCATCAATTCAAAATGTTTAAATTTTTCAATATTTTTTTATTAATTTCAAATCAAAACACTAAAATCTCTAATGTGTACGTAAAAAATAAGGTATGCTATTAGCAGTGGGACAAAAATATCTGTGTTTCTTTCATCCCCAAGGGAACTCTTGCCATTTAAACTTAAGGATGTGTTATTGCACTAAATAACCTGTAGATTGATCATTACTTTGATGCATGAAAAGAG
Source organism: Danio rerio (assembly GCF_052040795.2). Taxonomy (NCBI): domain Eukaryota; kingdom Metazoa; phylum Chordata; class Actinopteri; order Cypriniformes; family Danionidae; genus Danio; species Danio rerio. The sequence continues at coordinate 17,977,320 of NC_141038.1, forward strand.
AAACACATCTTGAAATCGCTTTGTTACATTAGTCCACATTATTTTCATCCCTGCGCTCCCATATCTGAAAAAATAAATAAATAAATAAATGCTGTGCCAGATTTACCCCTCCTGTGACATGACAAATGTTGTTTTTTGGATGTTTAAATGTGGACAAATATGGATTGAAGAAGAGAATTTTGCTATATAAAAACTTTTTTTTTACTAAATATATATATTTATATATATATTATTTATATTATATATTATATAGATTATTATGTATATTAATTCTCTGCAGTTACTGGAAGTATCAGATATTGAAATTAAAATTCAATATGTAAAAATGCAAATATTTATTAGATCCCCTACAACCACAAAACCTGTCATTGTACAGACACTGTACAAAATCCAAGAAGCTCATTCTTTCATTCTCTTTCAGCTTAGCCCCTTTATTCATCAAGGGTCGCCACAGCAAAATGAACTGCCAACTTATGTTTTACAAATATGTTTTACACAGCCGATGCCCTTCCAGCTGCAACCCAGTACTGGGAAACATCTATACACACTTATTCACACACATACACTACGAACAATTTAGTTAATTCAATTCCCCTTTAGTAGAAGTTTTGGGAGGAAACCCACACGAACGCAGGGAGAACATGCAAACTCTACACAGAAATACCAACTGACCCAGCCGGGGCTCGAACCAGCAACCTTCTTGCTGTGTTGCGATTGTGCCACCCACTGTGTCACCGTGACAACACCCAGGAAGACCAATGTCCTGCTAATTCTTTGAAAAATTAAAACCTGATCTTACAATAGAATAACTAGGAGGTGCTCACACTATGTAAAGTTGCCTTGAACCAGGTAGAAGCATACTTGTCCCCTCTCCCGTCTCCCCCGATGACCCGCACTCACATTACATTCAGGCCTGGGCACGCTTCATCGATGATGCACTGTTCAGTAAGCGATTTCGCTTAGCACGGTGGAGATTTCTTTAGTTATATCGTTTTAGTTGTTTGGGATGGGCTGAAACGCAGTCAAATATTTCGCCGAACAGATCAGCCTCTTCTGACGCTCATAAACAACCAAAGTCCTCGTGCTGCAGGAATTATGAGGTTTGCCAAAGGCGCAGCTGTCGTGCAGTAAGAGGGTTTGCGTCTTCAATAATCTACGACAGTTTGCGTTTATTAAACAGTAAGAATGATTATTAAATCCATATGAAACAGTCCCGTTAAGGTCACCTCTCGTTTTCAGTTTCGGGCTCAGGCGTGTTTGCACTCACACTACAAGCCCAAGTGAACCGCGCTCAGGCACACCTCTTCCAACCGGGCCAGAGCCGACCAAGTGAACTGTCCCTGAACCCAATTCAGAGCACTCACACCTGTCAAACAATCTGAGAAATGGGCCTGGACATGGTTCGGATAGAATAGTGTGAGTAGGCCCTAATAGTGATCACCGATATGCATTTCAATCCATAGTAAAATGTATGAAAAAAAAAAACTGAAATAATGTCAATGTCAACATCAAACTATTTTGTGTTTTGTCATGTTAATAAAATAAGAAATGTTAGAATAAAATATGCACCTTAAAGAAAATTCTGGGTAATATGGTTTTGATACTTTGATATAATTACATTGCCAAAATGGTTGAATGGTCAAAATTGCAACACATTGGTAGTTACAGTGTTAGCAACTGGTTCTATATGAACAACAGCACCCAAATGCATAGTTTCCAATGATACCCTCTCTAATTTCTATATTTCTCATGTTATATAGTGCATAAGACGTCTTGCCAATTCGAGATTACATCTTCCCAATCGCTTTTTTCCTGAATGAATGTGCTGTTCTACTACAGTTTGTGCTGTTGTAGACCTGAACGCTGGTGTTTACACAGATGTACATGATGTTGTTCCCGTCACCAGAGTGAATCAATCTTTTATCTGCCTGCCATCATTCGGCCAGCTGAAGGTCACTCCACAATGAACACTGGCTCCTTTACAAGCTGACATATGATACACTCTAATGGCTTGGCTTTAACCCTAATGCCAAGACAATTAAACTTTCCATTACACCCGCGCTCTGAAAATATAGTCAATCACTCTCACTACCTAAATAAAGTCTTAGATTACACCCAGCAAGTCATTTGCCTTTCGTTTTATTGAATCATTTCAGACTAAAACTGATGGATAGAGAAGAAGAGGTTACAACTCATTGTTGCATTTTATGTTGTACAAATAACAAGATGGCAATACAGCAACAGGGCAAAGCATTATTTTATAATTCTGCTATTCAGATTACACTACTATTAGCACATATTCAGGCATTGTTCAAATGTCTTTTTTATATTTGTCAGGCTTTTATGTTCAAACCACTTCTGTGTAGGCCTGTAACGTCTATTTTTTGTGGTGCAATAAGTGGTTATTCATGTGGTTATGATAAGCAATAATATTGTCATTTTAAGATCATTTTAACACTCTAATAGCATCATAATGCAAGTACACTCTTCCAAAGCACCCATATTTTATTCTTAAGAAAATTTCATTAAAGTATAGTCATGTTAACAATTTGATAATTAGGCATTGGAATCAGAATGTAAAAACATTAAAAAACTAGAAAAAGTAACAGATTTATTTTCAGTTGTCAGGCACCCACATGAAAATATACTATAGTAATTTATAGTAAGTACTTCAGTGTTGTTAACCATAATGACACTGACCTCCAATAGAGATAGAGATGTTGCACAATCAGCAAAAATGTGGTGCATCTCATCTAAAGCCTATTGTTGTGTTTTAATGTTTAACTGCTGTTGCACACTTTTATTTTTAGAATTCTGGTATACAAAAAGTGCAAAAACACAATAAACAACTTAGTCATTTAACTGAACTTACTTTATATGCCCGTTACTTATTAACAGTTAAAATATATTTTAAATCCTAAAAAAACTTCAAAAAAAAATCTAAAACCAAAGCTATTTGGCCATTACCAGGTCATTTAGTGAAAATTAAGTGATCATTACAATGATGGTTCTCAGTTCCTGTCCCTGCACCACACTGTTATCAATTAGATTACTTAAAGAAATCAATGCCAACATGCAAATATACTGGCGAATTTCCTTCGAGTGGTGTTGCCTAATGATGCCTAATGCCACACGAACATGTGGAATTTGCTTCAATCACGTCTGTGGCGCAAGTTCAAGTAATTTAGCTGAAGCAGAACAATTTAATGCTTTTAATTCAGTGTAAAAAATGTTTCTATTTGACAGTTGTTTAAGTGGATTTTAGACATGAATTAATGCAGCATACAAGCAAAAACAAATTGATTGAGCTTCCTTTAAGATTATTTTGCACTAGTAGGGTTGAGAAAAAAAAAAAGTTAAAGAAAAAGATTAAAAATCGCAACAAAAGTGAGGACAAATTCTTGGAATCAACAATTCGAGATGCATGTTGTTAAATTGATAAAATGTTTTAATTAAACAGCTCTAGCTTCGGCAAGTGTCACTAAGTTTCTATGTTTACTATTCAGGTATAAGGTATTGCATTTTTTTCAAACTGTGTTCAAATCTGACACGATCAACCTGTGCTTTAAATGATTTTACTGCACACCTCCCGGTCAATGAGAATCTATATTTTCAACAGACTATTAAGTAACAGAAATCATCAGCTTAGTGATATTGTAGTAAAGTTTGGACAGAGGAGAAATGGTTGTGCCTAAATGAGGCTGGTTTCTCTTGAGGGTTTTTTTTTTCCTCACCTTCATAAATTGGTGAAGTGTGTTACTCGCCACGGTCACCACTGGCTTGCACGGTTTGGGACTTGTTGAGCTGCGCATTGATGGATTTGCTCTTCAGTGTTTGGACATTCAGCAGTGAAATTAAACCACACTGGAAACTGGACTGAAACTGTTTCAATTTACTACATTGTCTATGTTAAGCTGCTTCTACACAATCTACATTGTAAAAGCGCTATAGAAATAAAGAATTGAACTGAATTCAATATTGATTTTTACTATCTTCAAAACCAGCCCGGAACTACTTTTATCTGAAAGTATCCAGCATGTTTTTACGCAGCGGATGCCCTTCCAGCCACAACCCATCTCTGGGAAACCACAATAGAACACAGTAAGTAAAATACAAAGAATGTATCGGCTAATATAGTGAAAATATTTAAAGAAATTACCACTAGAGTTTTCAAAAAAACTAACAATCTGAAGACAATGAATAACTATTCTGAGGTAAATGTAATGACACTTAATTTTGTATTCCTTTATGAAATTGACTGAATTTGAAAAGTGAGACTTTTTGCTTTATCAAAAGTAAACAAAATGCAACTTTTTGCAATTACTAGATATAATATATTATGAATTTACATTTAATGAAATAAAAATCTGAAATAAAAATGTATAACTAACAATCAAATTGCATTTCATTTTTGTGATGTCATATTTGTATTCAAAGCTTCTATTGAGATTTTGCAATGATGTTTTTGATACATGTGGTTACATCTTTTTTTTTTTTTTTTGTAATTAATAGTTATGTAAAAACCACTTGTCTCACCTTGTGACCAGCAAGCGGGAAAGAAACTTCAATTTCGCCAAATCATTTCAGATTAAAACCCTGCACATCGCCAGAGACCTTGTTTTCGATTTTACCGTTATTCCATCCACACACATTCAGATGGTGAATCAGAAGGATTGCCTTGTAAGCTTGATATTTACAGTTCTCCGGACTCAGCTCTGCTTTTCTTGGAGATTTTCGAGAGCTCTAAGGGGAAGAAACACATGCTACACAACAGCACTATGAAAACACTACAGGCGATGTAGGGGAGCAGCTTAGCCTAAAAACCCCAGAGACACCAACTACCGTCAGCCTCTGCAGGCCTGAGACAAGTATAGCTGACTATTTATTCCACTCGAATCCATGTCTTTTCTCTCCTTCCTCTTAATTCTCAATGCTGGTGGTTTCAATAGCCTCTGCAAATATGCTTTAAATTGGTAACATATTTGATACAGAGATGGTTCTGTTGTGGGTGAAAGTATATGCTTTAATCTCGCAGTCAATTATCCTATTCAATTAAGTTGATACATGTATATTGATCCCTATGTATTAATATGGGGCTCCCAAAGCAATCAGACCACTCAACATAATAATAAATAGATGAATGAAAAAAATAAAAAGAGTGGAGAGAGAATAGCTTAAATATTTTGATGCTACAAATTATTTTAATGTAATGATTTTATTATAATTCAAGATATTAGATGTAAATAAAAATAACTGATTTAATAAAATGGTTATTAACTGTATTTATATATAGTAGAATTTGGAATCATTTCCCTGAGATGGGTTGCGGCTGGAAGGGCATCAGCTGCGTAAAAACTAGCTGGATAAGTTGGCGGTTCATTTCGCTGTGGCGACCCCGGATTAATAAAGGCGGGAGCCGACAAGAAAATAATTGAATGAATTTTTTTAGTTAAGAATGTAGTTGTTTAGATTGCAACTATGCAGTTTATTTATAACGATAGTGCCTATTTTATTAATCCATTCATTCATTTTCTTTTCAGCTTTGTCCCTTTATTAATGTTTCAGCTTAGTCCCTTTATTAATGTCCAGGGCGCAGCGGACGCCCTTCCAGCCGCAACCCATCACTGGGAAACATCCATACACACTCATTCACACATACACACACACACACACACTATAGACTATTTAGCCTACCCAATTTACCTGTACTGCATGTCTTTGGACTTGTGGGGGAAACCGGATCACCCGGAGGAAACCCACGAGAACACGGGGAGAACATGCAAACTCAACACAGAAACGCCAACTGACCCAGACGAGGCTCGACCCAGCGACCTTCTCGCTGTGAGGCGAACGTACTACCCACTGCGCCACTGTGCAGCCGTGCCTGTTTTAAATATTTGTAATTTATGAGAGACAGGTAAATGACATTCTAAGTCAACCTCTCTCATTTGAATGTCGTAGTGCTGTATTTATACCATATAATTGTAGTGTATTAAGTAAGAGATGGAATATCAAGAATGTATTTTGTGTTGGCCACTCTTTGTATAACCCTGGGTTACTTTTTGGTTTGTTTCTGAGTCTCCTGTTTTTGTTACTGCAGACTAGTTCAGTAAAAAGAAAGAAAGAAGAAATGCCGGCACTTGTTTAGCATTTTTCCTTATTGCAAACACAAGAGTAATCTGGTACAGTAGTGTTGGCGCTGCTTTAGGCTTTTTGGTCGATAATTAATGTGATATTTCGAATGCAAGAGAGAAATACTGGAAAATGTCTCTAGACTGATGGCATTTCATGCTGTTCAGTCTTATAATCATAAAATGTCGTCAACATCACCTGTTTTGCCATAGAGAATCATTCAAATACTGGCTCTAAAGTGACGTTTTAAGTAGCAATGGTTTCTGCTGTTCTGACGTCAGCTGCAGATGTGAATGAATGGCGGAAAAAAGTAGTTCCTCATACAAAATTGATTTTAAAACTCTCTGTGCTTGATTTTCTTTTTTATATATCCGATTATGCCGTTGAACTGTTCTATAAACGCAATTTCACACACGTAGCAGTGTGATTTGGCTGGGACACTAAGGCACTAGGCCTGTGGCCTCATGCCAACACATGCCTCCCACCAGTGCCGATATACAGCCACATCGCACTGCTACTCGTGCGATATCAGCTATATAAATATGCAGTTTAGAATGTTGTCAGTATGATTTTCATTTCAATTCTTATAATTTACATTATTTCGATTATTTCTATTTCTATCCTTCAATTAATTCTGACTAAAAATATTTACAGTTATAAAAATGTATATGAATATTCATATATATGATTATTATAAAGTTAAGAATGTGTGAACACCAAATCACCATTTAAGGGGGTTGACTTTAATAATAAAACCGGAATAAAATGTAAGTTTTGCCATCAAAAGGATATTCCCAGTGCTGGGAGGGCAACTGTCATATAATACGTATGCCAGAGGAATTGGCAGTTCATTCCGCTGTGGCGACCCCTGATGGATCAGGAACTAAACTGAAAGAGCGAGTGAGCTTATATTGATGCCATTTCAAAATACAATAAAAAAACAACATAAAAAAAAACACTTGTTTCAAATTGTAATACTATTTCATAATACTACAATTCTTGTTGTGTTCTTAACACATACGTATATAAAATAAAATTTAAAGCAAAAAAAAGACAAATGATGGATTGACCTAATATCACATTATATATCACTGGACAGATGACTGTAGCATTCAATTATTCTTTAAAGCTTTAGATTTTCTGTTTGACAAGCTACAATTTCAAAGCACAATATAAAGTGCAATTTCTTTATTCATTCTACTTACACCATCAAATAATAAATGGCACTATATATTTTACTGATGTGCTGCTCTCTGATCATAGAGGCAGTGAAAAAGTCTCACTTTTTACTTTTACATTTCTATTACTTCATATTAGATAGCGCGTGAGCGTATGTTTTCTGAATGCAGGTAGCTATAGGTATTTATGTAATTTTCTCTCACCGGCTCACACGCCATTACTCCTGCATGGGTCTCATTTTGAAAAGCGAGCGAGTCTCCTATCTCTCCATGATGACCCCCTCTCTCGCCTTTATTATGACCTTTGAGAGCTCACCGTGTCCCCTGCGACCCGCTATGCTGTGCCTGCAATTATCCGTCCTAATTACAGCAGATCTGCCATCGCAACTCCTAAACGTGGTGGGGGAGCGCGAGATGGAGAGAGACTAGAGAAAGGCCAATAGAGAAAGCAGAAGAGATAGAGAGAGAAATCTCTCTGCTTTGTCGACCCCTCAATGCGATCTGCTCCCAGAGGAAAGCAATTTAACGCTCGACTGCTTCTAGAGCAGTATATCTGAATCACAAAATAACCTTAGATAAATTACAGACGGATACTTTTTCAGCTTCCTGTCTCAAGTCTGGAGATCTGTGGACTCACCTCGGTGATGACACAAAACCCACAGAGCAGGGAGTCACTAAACCTATGGTCACCAAATTGAACATGTAAAGATTTGGTGGATATGAAGCAGTTGAAACAATGACGAAGACAGTCAATGGGAGACCTTCTATTTGCCTGCAATCCTTATAGAGGACATTTTATACCCCTTTTTGTAAGATTTAAAGGGAACCTATTATGCAAAAATCACTTTTATAAGGGGTTTAAACAAAAGTGTGTGGCAAAAGTCTCTAATTCTAACCAGCTTCTAATAGTAAACATTTTTTTTTTTTTTTATACTTACAGTACACTTGATAAAAACAGTCTGCAGAAACACTTTGACTGACATTCTCTCTCTGTACATGTCATCAGAGGGGGGAAGCCCCGCCCATTAGCGATGATCTCTTCCTCATTAGCATAGGACGTTAGTCTTGTTTTATAATCCGCCACTATGCTGACACATAGGCATTTATAGCTCTGCCCTCTTTTGAAAAAGAGCACAATCGTATTTCAATTTAATGCAACAGTCACCAGAATGGCCCAATTTGAAACAAAGCCTAAAAGGGACAGTTTCAAAGAGATGTAAAACATAATTTGTGTGGTATTTTGAGCTCATACTTCATATGCACACTCAGAAACGTATTTTACATCTCGTAAAAAGGGGCATAAAAGGTCCTCTTTAAAATAAATCTCTGTCCCTGGAATGTGTGCAGTTTCAGCTCAGAATAACCCGCTGATCATTTATTAGAGCTTGTCAAATTTGACCCTGTTTAAGTCTGAGCAAAAACATGCTGTTTTTATGTCTGTCCTTTTAAACGCAAAAGCTTTTTATGCATACATATATTTTTTGTATTACATTCATCAGGAGACTAAATCAGTCTGTTCAAACAGTGCAATGGTGAATACTACTGCTGTCTCTTTAAATGCAAATGAGATGGTGATTTTTCAGCAAAAGGTTGGGTCTTTGCATGCTATTCTGACAGTCCTGAATCAACAAAACAACCTAAACTCATGCAGACAAATGTGTTAAGATTATGATGGAGAAGAGGAGCTTACAACTTCTAGATTGAACCAGGATCTGTGATATGCACGAGTGCGATATTGCGTTTATTCAACAGTTCGACAGCATAATCATGCATATAAAAAAGAAAATCAAACACGGAGAGACTAAAAACCCTTTTGTAAGAGGAACTTTCTTCCTCCATTCGTTTCACATCTGTAGCTGAGGTCAGAACAGCAGAAACCATTGCTTATTCACTAACGTCACTTTAGAGCAAGTGTTTTAAATAATTCTCTAGCGTAATGTCTGAAATAATGACAAAACAGGTGATTTTGCTAACATTTTAAGATTATAAGGCTGACCAGCATAAAATGCCATCAGTCTAGAGACATTTTTCAGTATTTCTCTGTTGCAATCGGGATATCACAATAATTAACACTAAAAAAGCCAAAGCAACGCAAACACAAACACAACCAGATTACTGTTGTGTTGGCGATAAGAAAAAAAACACTAACCACATACAGGAGACTCATTAGAAACAAACAGAAACTTAGGGTTATAAAGTGGCCAAGACAAAATACACACATTCCTGATATGCGAGTGCCATCTCACACACAACACATTACAATTCTATGATATTATAAATACAGAACTACAACATTGAAAAGAAATCAACTCAAAAAGTCACCAGTTTTTATAACGATTTGATCAGCTGTAGCTAGAAAATACTTGAAATTATGTGGTCTCTGTGGCCATCTTGTGGATGGACAGCGTCAACCGTCTTTGCTTTGCCCAACAGGCTAATGGCCGCTGACTCTCTCTAAAATTATAAATATTTAAAATAGGCACTATCCTTATAAAAATCCTTAATAACATCCTTAAATTAACAGCATAGTTGCAATCTAAACAACTGCAGTCTTGCCTAAAAAAAGCCTCAAATGTACATTATGTTGTCCAACAGAAGCAATATTTGTCAAACTGTAGAGTGTCCTCTGCTTGTCACTGTATTTAGGCAGAGTACAGTAATACACAAGCGTGAAGGGTGAAAAGGCTTGATGAGTGCTGTTATTTACAGAATATCGCACAGCTTTCAGCCAATCAGATTCAAGAACCAGACGGAACTGTTGTGTATATAGAGTGCATAATAATTGTGTGAATTTGCCAAATTGTTGGTGATGGAGTCAGGTGTAAAATATATTTTGTCTAAATATACATCTTTACTAGCATTTACCTGCACATTTAATTAAATTGTTGTTGTTGCTTTAATTCATCTACAATGTCCTCAGTGACTGTCTTGAGTATATGAAGAATCTTATGTTCATTGGTACATTCATTTCTATTTTTTCTGCTGCAGACATTGTAAATCTCCAGCTGCTGTACTGAGTAAACAGGAATGGTGTACAGCTGCAGCGGTGCCAAACATGTAGATTAAGCAGCTGTAATATATAATAAGATCCCCTTCTTACATCGCCAGAGGAGTGAAATCTGAGTGGTTTATTTTTTCACATGCTTGTAGAGAAAGGCTTACAAAGTTACTGAGTTGTGCTTTTCATGTGTTCTGGGTTGCCAGATGCACCAGGGGCCCGGTTATAGTAACTAAACATGGCAAAAAAGCTACAAAAATAAATGAATAAATAAAACACTCTAGAAACTGAAGTCTTTGGTTTCCCACCAATCTTTGCTCAGCTTTCCACAAACAGCCATGAGTTTCAATTTGTTGTGTGTGCACAGAAGACCCAAAGCTTTGTCTATTTACCTTCTTTTTACCACTTTGGTCAGCTCCTGGAAACATGGACGAATTCAATTACGCTGTGACTGCGGCCTTGACACGGCCCCGCTTCTGTTTCAATCACCCCCACAGTCAGATATAAAGAGGTGCAGGGGAGGCTGTGTTTCGTGTGTATCTGTGCACAGAACAGCCAATGAGCCATGCAGTGACACCAAAACACAGACCCACTGGGACCTGAACGGAGAGACACTGATCCCTGTCACTCCGAAAACACAAAAGTGGGGTAAAAGTGGCAAAATGGTTCACATTAATACAAGGGAAAAATAACAAACAAACAAACAACAAAAACAACAATAATAAAATATGTATAATACATAAAAATAAAATATTAATAATAATAATAAATACTAATAATAAATCATGTATATCTATTAATTAATATTTATTACTTATTTATTTAAATTTTTATTATTTTAACAAAATGCAACAATAAAAAAATGAAAAAGAAAATCAATAAAAAATAAATACAATATATATTATTATTTAAAAATAATAATAATAAACACTATTGATGTCTACTATTAATACATGACAAACTTAATATTTATAATTTTAACAAATACTATAATAATAATAATAATATTAATAATAATAATAATAATAATAATAATTTTCCAGAGAGATTGGTTGCGGCTGGAAGGGCATCCGCTGCATAAAAACTTGCTGGATAAATTGGCGGTTCATTCTGCTGTGGCAACCCCGGATTAATAAAGGGACTAAGCCGACAAGAAAATAAATGAATGAATGAATGAATGAATGAATGAATGAATGAATATAATAATAATAATAATAATAATAATAATAATAATAATAATAATAATAATAAAATACTATTAATAAATTATACAAAAAATTTATTTGAATTTGAAAATTCCTTAATAGTTTGGGCCACATTTGCCATGTAAAATGATGAATGAAAAGAAAATGACATTACATCAACAGTGATTGGCTGATAGAATCACCCGGACGCAATTTAAAAAGAGCAATTTGTAATGTACTTCACAGTGTGCTAATACACCAATAAACATTTGAAATAACTTATGTGTGAAGTGCAGAGAGGGAGAGACGTGATGACTAAACTGAAATGACTGGAGCTGTGTGTGGGAGAGCTGTATGGAAACTCAGTTTGAGGATGAGGTTACAGTTTCAGTGTGTGTTAAGAGCCGATATGCCGACTGCCCACTGTTTGGGGGAGGAGAAGCTGAGACTGTGGGGTCATGACCTGATTATGACCTGTGCCATAAGCTTATGCAAGTCATACATTTTGGCTGCTGTTAGCAAGAATATATAAGCATATACCTCTTAGCCAAGTTTTGTCTCTTCAAAACTTTTTAAACGCTACTTTTTTGTTTGTTATTTAACTTATATAATGGTAGAAAAGTATGCGGAATCATTTCGCAAGTTTGAGAAGTTTTATATAATTAATACTGTCTCTACCCCCTCATTGACTTGGGCTATTGTTGTAATACATTCACTTATTTATTGCTATTTTTATGTAAACATCCAGTTTGCTTAGGAAATATAGATGTATATAAATATTTTTTACCCTCTATATTACAATTTCCCTCTCTCAACAACAAATACTTTAAGACATTTTAGACATAAGTCAATAGAACTTTATTGTCATTGTAATTTTATTATAATAAAATTTGTTAGGTAACATTAGCACAACAAGGAATATATTATACAAACACGGGCATTTTCAAAACTACACTTTTTCAAACGCAGTTTCACTGTTTGTCCACACAAAAAAAGGAGTATCAGATGACTGAAACCAAAGTCCAGAGTTTTTCCTCATGATGTCAGCTTGCACGCTGTTTAATCCTTTCTGATTGGCCACCATGGCTGGGCTCACAGTAAACGTGGAAGACGCAAATGAGCAAATGAGCTATATGCACAGCTAGTGTTTTTCACCCAATGATGAACTTACAGTGAAAGCTTTATATGACTTTTTAAAATTTAATGAGGTTCCTTTTACAGCATCGATGCTGTAATGTAATTACAATACATTCAGTTAAATAGACTTAAGCATTCATTTAGTTGTTCTAATTTAAAAAGAGTCGAAAGATCGTTTAAATGCAGGCGTCGTCATTAGCAGCAGGCTAGTGCAGAAACTCTATTGAAATACTGGGGTAAAATTAATTTCCGTATTTTAAAGACATGATGCGGAAAAATATAATTTAATGCCGTGCTACTTGTTTGATCTGATACACTTCACTTGTATTGTATCTCAACCAGGCAATGAAAATTGCAGTTTTTTTTTTAATCAGATCTTAAAAGCAGAGATTTTGTATGGGATGACAATAACCGGAAGCCCTGGCTAGCTGACTGAAATAAAAAGTTAGTGAGCATATACCCCAATCTGAACATTTGCGGGAAAAGCATAGCACACTCCATGTCACTTGCAAAAATAGTTAAGCTGTTTCTCAATTCCAAGAACGGTTTTGCCATGTGTCCTCGGAAGAACGAACTCTGAAGACCACGAGAACAGAGAACGTGTCCTGTGAGACATGAGATGATGCATTCTTCCTGATGGTCACATGACCTTCACACGTATTTAATGGAAAACGATTTAAACAGTTCAGCATTCATTCAATAAGGTTTTGTTTAAAGACTTTACAAATATACATTGCACAATATAAATAAAAAAGATTTTAATAAGAATTTCAGCAAATAACCCTTAATGTCTTTATTACTTTATTAAGATGTTTAGTAATGTTTACTTTCACCGTTTTATTTAGGGAAACTCCTGAGATAAATAATAAGTTATATCTCTGAACTTGAATAATAAACCTATATAAAATTAACTTAAACTCCGTGAGTTTTCTGGGAGACGGAACAAAACGGGAGATGGGTCTGAAATACGGGAGACTCCTGGGAAAAACAAGAGTGTTGGCAGGTATGGAGTCACCTTGCCACCCCAGTCATGAACATTCATTTTCTTGTCGGCTTAGTCCCTTTATTAATCCAGGGTCGCCACAGCGGAATGAACTGCCAACTTATTCAGCACATTTTTACGCAGCGGATGCCTTTCCAGCCGCAACCCATCTCTGGGAAACTTCCACACCCACATTCAAACACACACTCATACATTACGGACAATTTAGCTTACCCAATTCACCTGTACCGCATGTCTTTGGACTGTGGGGGAAACCGGAGCACCCAGAGGAAACCCACGCGAACGCAGGGAGAACATGCAAACTCCACACAGAAACGCCAACTGAGCCGAGGATCGAACCAACGACCTTCTTGCTGTGAGGCGACAGCACTACCTACTGTGCCTCATTCATTCATTTTCCTTTGACTTAGTCCCCTTATTCATCAGGAGTCACGGAATGAATTGCCAACTTATCCAGCATATGGTTTATGCAGCAAATGACATTCCAGCTGCAACTCAGTACTGGAAAACACCTGTACACTCTTACATTCACACACATGCACTATGGCCAATTTAATTTGTTCAATTCACCTATATCGCATGTCTTTGGACTGTGGGGAAACCAGAGCACCCAGAGGAAACCCATGCGAACATGAGGAGAACATGCAAACTCCACACAGAAATACCAACTGGCCCAGCCGGGATTTGAACCAGTGACCTTCCTGCTGTGAGGCCACAGTACTAACCACAGAGAAGCCATGCCACCCCTAAATAATAGACATTTTAAACAAAGTGAAATACTCCTGTGCCAACAACTTGTGTACTTTATGCATGCTTTCTCTACATGATGTTAATTGCATTCCAATCATCTTAAACGCTTAAGATGAAAACAAGACCTCTCCATTCCAGAAAATACACATAGCATCCAAAAAAAAAAAAAGTTGAATAGTATACATAGAATAAAAACGACACCAATTTAATGCCAGCAATGTTAAGAAGGAATTTCTTTGTCCCAGCAGTTCCTGACCTTCATGTGAAATGCATCTGAACGCACCCCAGTGTGTAATTAACAATCACACTGTTGAGGTACTCGTCGGAGCACTCAATAAAGCCTTTCAGAAAGAGAGCTGATAAACAGCACAAATGATTTACAGGAAGCCCTGGTGGTTTGATAAATTACACCAACAGCACAGAGAAGCACCACACTGTCAGGAAGACAAAGAAAAAGGGGTTGTCGTGTCAAGAAAACTGATTGACAACAGAAAGTATCGCAACAATAATTTATGCAGCGCGAGCTACAGAAGGTTTGTGATATCTGCCATATTACCGAGGAAATAACAGACCCTGTTAATGTATTCCGTCTCAGGCATTGCCTGGGGACAATGTTTTCATGTCACCAGCCAGGAACTGCTGGTGCCACTGCGATTGAGCAGACTGTCTCGAGACCCAGAGCCATGTAAACCCTCCTGGTGCTTTAGAGCGTGTGCATATTCTCCGAGCTGAGGGTATATCCATCAGCAGAGGTCTCCAGAGCTGGGCCAAGTGTTAAACCAGCCAGCGCCGGCGTGGACGCTGCATTCCCACGCGGCTATAATGTGCATCACATTTCTTTACTCCCCTGAGGCTCCACTGTCCTGGATGACTGAGCAGCCGTTTGTCTAAAAAGAGGCCATCATTTAACAGCAACTTCCTCTGGGGACTCTCTACTTTCCCCAACACGCATGCCACCTAATTTTTCTCCAACACTCATTTATTTAAAAGCTTCTAATGCTTTCATGTCAATCTGAGAGGTGCAAATTCAATTTACAACAGGCCGGAGACATTCTTCTAAGAGTGTAGAGGAATTCATCTTTAAAGGAGCACTCCCGTTTTCTGAAAATAGGCTCATTTTTAAAACTCCACTAGAGTTAAACAGTTGAGTTTTAGCATTTTTAATCCATTAAGCCGATCTCTGGGTTAGCTTAGCATAGATCATTGAATTAGATTAGACCATTAGCATCTCACTCAAATATGAACAAGTGCTTTGATCATTTTCCTATTTAAAGCTTCATTCTTTTGTAGTTACAGTACATAGAGCTGTAAGACCGACAAAAAACAAAGTTAGCATTAGTATTTTCTAGGCCAATATGACTCACAACTATACTCTCATTCTGCCATAATCAAGAAACTTTGCTGACATATCATGGCTGGAGCAGGCATAATAATATTATGCAGTGCCGGAAACTCAGCTAACTTCTACGTATTTTGGTCTAAACAAATGTGGTATAAAATCTGCATGAAAGTAAAAATGTTCTGAATCATCTCTCACAAATGTTTCTAAGGTTGCATTTGTTCACGTTGGTTATATTGACGAAAGTTAGCCATTGTTCAGGTGTTGTGTAATATCACTGCACCTGCTGCAGCCAGTTTTCATGAGCATTTTTAGTTTCTGATAACCAAATGATGTTAAACACACACAAAAACAAACATTACAGAGTTGTAAAAATATTGTAGCGTCAAGTATTTAATATTAAAACAAAGGAAATCGGTTTGTTTTAAGCAGGGGAAAGGCATTTCTCTGATACATTTAGCTTACGCACACCTTGTCGCTTTCAAATAAAAAAAAAAAATCAGAACATTGGTGATTCTATAGATGAAATACAATCTATAAAAACCTTGAAATGGAAAAGACTCTGACATCTGTAGAGGATGAAAAGTGACTGTGCCCTGCCTGTTACAGCTGAGTTGTTTCTTCAGGATGAGGAGATTGTTTCAACGAAGGCATGTTTTGTGTCAACTGTCAGTGAGACAGAAACTAACCCAACAGCCATCCATCTAAAAAGCTTTTGAACCAGAAATATAGGATTGAAACAGCTTAGCCCATCATCAGTTGTACATACTCCTGCTGGTATTCTCAATCTGGCAACTCTTGTGGTATTTTGGTTTTGGACTGCAGTACCCAGTTTTAACCACAAGCTGTTGATATTACATATCCACTCACTCACTCGCTCACTCATTCACTTTCTTAGGCTTATTCCCTGCTTTACCAGGGGTCGCCACAGGGGAATGAACCACCCATTTACTCTGGTGATTGTTTTACACAGTGCATGCACTACCAGGCGCAACACACTTTCTCATTCACACACTATGGCAAATTTAGTTTATTTAATTCATATTAGTTGGTCACACACCAGTAAAACAGTTTTAAAATCAGTTTAATCACTTTATAAACAGACAGTATTTGATCAGAAGACTATTAGGTATCATCATTGTAATTCATTCATTCATTTTCTTTTCGGCTTAGTCCCTTTATTAATCCAGGATGGCCACAGCGGAACTGCATATGTTTTACGCAGCAGATGCCCTTCCAGCTGCAACCCATCTCTGGGAAACATCCATACACACTCATTCACACCCATACACTACGGACAATTTAGCCTACCCAATTCATCTGTACTGCATGTCTTTGGACTGTGGGGGAAACCGGAGCACCCGGAGGAAACCCACGCGAATGCAGGGAGAACATGCAAACTCCACACAGAAATGCCAACTGACCCAGCCAAGGCTCGAACCAGCGACCTTCTTGCTATGAGGCGACAGCACTACCTACTGCGCCACTGCGTCATCATTTTAATATAATACAAAAACATTATTTAGTGGGCTTTGATAATATAAAATATTTGGCTGATGCTTGTATGTTTTTTAACATTTTAAATAGATTTGCTCCACCTCTATTATGTAAGTTTGTGACACATAAGAAAAATTATGGTCAAGCAACTCAATCTATTACTAGAGGAGACTGTGCTGTGCGGTTTAGACGTACAACTTTTGAACGGTCAGTCTTCTCAGTTAGAGCCAGTCATTCCTGAAACACACTTCCGATTGATTTAAGGGGTTTTACAAATTATACAACATTTCAATACAAGTTAAAGAAATGGCTAAAAGCAAATTTTGTAATCATGTTTAATTCTTTTTGCTAGCTTTTTTATGAAATTCGTATTATATCTTTTGTCTTTTTGATGTATGTAACTTTACTGTTATTGTATGTGTAATGATGGGTTTTTTGATTTTAGGTTGCCTTTTTAGGATTTGGCAGGGGGCAACAGATAAAAATTAGCCCTTGTGGCTAACTCTGGCTTATTTACAGTTTTACTGTTGATTGACGAGAATTGTTAAATAAAATAAATTTCAATATATCGCATATTTATTTACTGTTGGAGGAAACCAGAGCTCCCGATGTAAGCCTGGGAAGAACATGCAAACTCCACATAACAGGATACGGTCTCCTGGTTCAACCGCCACTCAAACTAGTAACCTTCTTGCTCTAAGGCAACCATGCTAACCACTTAGACACCATGCCAGCCTCAATATTACATACTGCACTTTTAAAAGATTGTCATTTTTGATCAAACAGAGGACACTAAAACCCTATTTAAGACTACAATAAAATCCTATTGAAAAGGAACCTGAAAAAAAAAATGCTAGAAATTATATTCTTTAATTAAATAGGCACATTTGAGATGTTGTCCATGCGAATGTCTTTGTGCAAAGAAAATGCAAAAGCTCTTGTTCCACTGAAGCAAACAATGCTCTTTATAACACTCTCCAATCATGCTGGATAACATGGATCGTTGGCTTTAACTTGTAGAATTTATGTCAGCTCAAGTGCTGCTGTCGTTCTAAAATCCATGACATTTTCAGCTTCAATGTTTCACTCAAATTACTACTCGTATCATGTCATTTGATATAAGAAATTAAAGTGACAAACTGAAGGTTTTCACAACTGTACACTGAAAAAGGTTTAAATATGATGCTGGTGCAAAAATAAGAATCTTCCAAATGAACTCTCTCTCTCTCTCTATCTATCTGATCTGTGGTTATTTCATTAACTGTCTGACTTATATCAAGATTTCAGATGTGGCCAGACTTCAGATTCACACAGGCCTTTACAGAGCAACTGCCTGCACTCACAAACATTCACACATGCATATGGTTTCTCTGACTGTACTACTGTAATGATAAATGTGTTTTTTTTATCCAATTGCAAAATATTAGGACCTTGTACATCAAGTTGCCCATGAATATCAGGAATATATCAAAGTCAACAGTACTTAAGGGCAACTTCACTCTGTCCACATCTTCAGTTATTTATGAATTACTCATAGCATGTGATATTTAATATTTTAACTGTAATAGCGTTTTATTTTGGAAAGGTATATTTGTAAATGGAGAGTTTAAGGGGTAAACGCATTTATTTTAAATATTTTACAACAGTGCAATTAATATGTGTGAATTTTAAAATTACTAACACCAAACCTTCAAACAAAAGTACTATAAGAAATATCACACACAAAGATATGAAGTCTACTTTACAATAATTAAAAACAAGACATAAAGTAAAAATAAAGACCCCAAATAAATGAATAAATAAATAAATAAATAACAACCCTTGATTTTTAACCAGTGTTTTTTAACCAGGGTGAAGTTACTTTTAAAATAATACTATATTTTTTTAGTTATAAGAAAAGAAAGGTATATCTTAGAATGTTAAGTCTATCTTAGTTTAAAAAAAAAAAAGATGCAAAAACTACACACACACACACACGCACGCACGCACGCACGCACGCACACACACACACACACACACACACACACACACATAGATATATATATATATATATATATATATATATATATATATATATATATATATATATATATATATATATATATATATATATATATGTATGTATCTATGTATGTATTTTTTTTCAGTTTTTTTTTTACTAAGATAGGCTTAACATTCTAAGATATACCTTCTTTATTCAACACATGCTTTTAACAGTAATATTTTATAGAATATTTCCATAAAATACAATGGCGTACATTAAAATCTGAACATTTTCATTAAGGAAAACGACTAACGTCTACCTAAAATCTAAATTGTCCAGAACACAACAAAAACCAAATCAAAATTAAACAACTCAAAATAAACAGAAATCAAATTAAACAACTTTGAACCCACATAACAACACCTTGGAACCACTTAAAAACTATTTGAATTTGATTTGAATGATGATTTATGTTTTCAAGAAAACGTAAACAACTAGTTCATTCTGCAAATCAAATAGCATAATAAAACTATTTAAATTTATTCTAAGAAATCTAAACACCTAAAACTGAAAAGAACATCACCAGTTCACCCATTAAAAAGGCTAAATGTGATACTGAATAAATTCCCAACTCCACCACATGTAGTGCAACATAACACTAAATAGTTAAAATAGCCAAGATCCTACTTCACGAAGCTCTGAAGGGTGCGAAAACAGAGCTGCAAAACTCTGGAGATACCAGAGCGATAATGAGTTGTATTTTAAGGATTGCGTTACATTTGTCAGCAATATTTAACAGCACATGTTTTTAGTCCATCGAGAGCTTTATCCTATTAAATGGTCCATAGTAAAGGGTGTTATCGATCATTATCGCAAAAACTTGAGAACAGGAATGTACAATCATTTGCAAATCAGTAAAGACTCTCAAGCTAACGAGTAATGGTGAGCCCACACTCCGTAATTGGGTGCATGATAAAAAAAAACAAAAAAAAAACACAAGCATTCAATCAAATTAGCAATGTAGATGAATATAAGGGCCAGACAGGAACATATTTGAACTGCAATTATGTAAAAATTCTCATCAGATGGGACAATCATACATCTTTTTCTCATCAGCTGAGCATAAGGAGCCCTAGGCACGAAAAACACCAACACACACACACACACAGATGAGAGCGGCAACCATTAACCACGTTTATTTCATTGGGTAAATTCAAGATCCTGCTTCATCTAATCCATCTCCTGCTCGTGAAATGGCAATAATTATGTGCTGCATCAATTAAGTTCCATAAAGTCTACGTGCTGTATCTATCAAAGCTTCAGCAACAGGATTCAGATCAATAAGCGGATAATTATACGAATTTTTTAAGGTAGCTAGGACTTCAGAAATGAAAGAAATGCAATATATCTCCATTCATTACAGACAGATTTGCACTGGATTGCCAGCGTAAGGAAGCAAAATACTATGCAGGTCAATAGGGCTGACTAGCAAAAGAGAGCAGGGTGAACTATTGAATATTCATGAATATTTGTAATGATTTTCTGCCGTTATAAAAACATGATGAATACTGTGATGGTTTTTTCATAGGCAGGGCATGTCAAAAGCCAAGATTTCATGAACTTTCTTTGCATCTAAAGTACGAATGAGTTTCTATTTAAACTTTAGCAGCAAAAAAGTGTGAATCATCACAAATTCAATGTGGAATTACTGTTAAATGATTTTAAACGTGTAAATCTTCTTGTTTGCTTAAAATTTAGCATTTGCTAACATATCTCGAAGTGTTTAATTAAATGCTATTCATTACTTGGTGCACATTAACGAAAATAACATTAAATCTGGCAATGACTGAAAACAATAATACACACTAGGGCTGCACAATATATTGTTTCAGCATCTATTCACAATATGTGCATCCGCAATAGTCACATCACAAAGATATGCAACGTTGAGTTGACTTTGCAGTGTAATTTTTACATTTACATACACAAAACCATAATGAATGCACGATTTATTTCACTTTTATCTTTGCTTTGTTGCATTTATCTTTGCTTATAGTTTGTTGATTGCATGTTATGCATTATTCACTCCCCTACAGATTCATCCCAGCCAATCAAAATTAATACATTCGGTAACACTTTTGGGAACAATTCTCACCAACTCCTCACTAGTTGCTTATTAGCATGCATGTTATTGAGTTAAGATATTGGCTTCTTATTAGTACTTATAAAGCGCATGTCCTGCCTGTATGATGTTATTCTGCATTCCTAATCCTACCCAATACCTAAACTACCAAAGCAATAGTAAAAATGTTGACCTTATGTCCTCATAAGGTCTATGGGTCCTTATGACCCATAGACCTTATGAAGTCTATGGGAAGTCCACAAAAAATAGCTGTAGAAGTGTGTGTGTATGCATGTATCTAGTATTGCTTGTATTGTGAGAACCAAATGTCCTCACAAGTACAGTAATATCAATCAATTTTGACCTTGTAGGGACTTCTTTAGGGGGGTCCCGATGAGGAAAATGGCTCATAAATCATACATAATGTATTTTGAAAACGTAAAAATGCAGATTGCTCGCCCTTGTTGTACAATTAACCATTAATCAAGCATATATATAAATTAAGCACAGACCATTAATTTGACCACATTTATGTTGATATACCCAGCAATATGAAGCATCATATAGAGAGATAACTCTTACAAGCCTTTTATGCGAGTTTTATTTTATTTTATTTTTTTACTAAATTTAGGTTCTCACACATGCTTACTATAGGACATCACATCACTGCAGTCATCTTTACCTATATTATATTTCTCACCATTCAAAACTTTACAAGCAAGACACTAGTTTGCTTCATCTAAAAAAAGGTATATATATATATATATATATATATATATATATATATATATATATATATATATATATATATATATATATATATATATATATATATATATACATACATATATATATATATATATATATATATATATATATATATATATATATATATATATATATATATATATATATATATATATATATATATATATATATATATATATATATATAAATCTGGCCATACAGTGCTGGGTTTTTTTGACAGTTCGCTCAGTCTGTATTTCAGACATTAGCTATGTTTCCATCTAAAGATATTAATTCAATGTATGCGCAAAACTGGAATATCGCATAAAAGACATGCGAATAAATCAGCTTTTCCATCCAAAGAGAATAAAATCGTCACTTCCTGATGAACTGGCACCAAACATTGAAAGTAAAAACAAAAGCAGAAATTAAATTTTTGTTTATATTGCTGTTTTTATACATTACTTAATCTTCTTTTCTACATTTTAAATACCTCTACATTTAAAATGATTAGTTTTCTTAAAATGAATTTACAACTAATTACAATTAATTAATTACAAAATATATTTTAATAAATTTGATTGCGGAACTGTTCCATGATGGGAATTTTATTTTGTAATATTACTATTACATAACATTACATTATTATAATATTATTGTATTTGATTCAATAATAAATAATAATTTATTACACAAAAATTTTATTTGTGTAACTCTCACCATACAAAATATGATAGAAAACAGTGTTATATATAGTTTATAGGTATAATTTTACATTTAATAGGGGACCCCCAGATTTCCTGGGACCCTAAGCAGCTGCTTATCTCGCTTACTGGTTAAATCCGCCCCTGTTCAGGAGGTAATTAGTATTATAATAACACAAATACAGGAACGGTTACAGGCAATTAAAAATGACCAAACAAACATTTCCGATGTTTTACAATGTGGTCATCCTGCTGGTTTGTCCAGTCACACACATTTTCATCATCACATGATCTCTTATAACAAAATCACATGACTTTTTTGTACACATACTGGAAACTGTTCAGTAAAAGTGTTTCCATCGTAGTTTATGCCCATTTTTACTTATTGAATGAAAAGTTTATCCTATAATCAGTTATGCACATATGTTTTTTTTTATTCATAGTTTCAAAACGTATGCGCATTATGCTGTTTCTATCAAGCATTTTTTATGCGCATATCCAAAATGGACATAAAAAATAGGTGGATGGAAACATAGTTAATGAGACAAACACATAATATGCTTGTGTTCTAAAACTGAACACACATTAAAATGAATAATCCACTAAAAACTGGCCACGTATCACTGTTCACTATCATGGCTCTCTAATGTAATCAGCCTGGCTTCAACATGAGCTCTGTTTTGGACTGATAGTCAATGGACAGAACTGAAAAACTTCCTAGAGTTCAGCAATTGCAAACAAAGGCAAAATCAGGGATTGGATTCAGGATGACAAGTGATTAAACCTCTGTAGATACTCAGTGGGATAAACTCCTGAAATAACAAATTTATAACATCATTTTGCATGCTTTGGTAATTTATATGCGTTCATTTTTTAACATGTTACAAATTTTGTTTAAGGATAACATGCAGCAAAGCAGGCCCGGATTGGCTAATCGGGAGGACCGGGAGAATTCCCGGTGGGCCGGTCCGTTTTTTGGCCGCGAGGGCCGGTGTCCCTAGCTCTGTTGCTCTCGGCAGTCACACTTTTTAAATTTATTTATTTATTTACTTGACCACAGTCTTCTTATTTATTATTTTACCGCAGCTCTGCTCTTTTTATATATAACCAGCCTGCAGGTTAATGATAATATAACATATTAATATTACATATTAACATTACAGATTACAATATAACTCAGATGAATCACTTTTCACTGTACAACTGTTGTGGTCCAGTGGATAGCACGTTAGATTTCGATGCCGCCGTCCCGGGTTTGATCCTCATCCGAGTATGTTATTTTTTTTCATTTTTATTGTTAAAACATATAATACTGTTAGGGTTGTTGAACATTTGAAGTTCTAAAGCAGCTGTTTTCTCAAAAAAAGACGTGATAGTGTTATTAGAAACTGAATTGGAAATGACCTTATTTTAATATAGTCAGTCGTGAACTGAGGTGGGCTGGTCTGAGGCTTGAAACTCCAGGGCTGAAAAGGAGTCCCACTCCGGCCCTGCAGCAAAGCATTAATGCTCACAGCCTTATTCAAAGTATCATTTGAAGCTAAGCTAATTCGAAGCATGTGGCTTTTATGAATTGTACGGCTTTGAAAGCAATCAAGTTTAAACAAAACCCTGAACGTTGAAATGAGTGCAATCACGTAAAGCTATTGCTCTGCAGTTTAGTAATCTAGCCTATGTTCTCCATTAATTAAAATAATTGAATAATTTGAGCTTTAAAACACCCTCTACAAACATCAGACATCAAAGAGCAAATTAGAGAACGCAATAAGAAGATCTGAAATCCCAAACAGGCTGGTTTGAAATAATAAGCACAAACCGGAGGAAAGCAGAAGCCAAATCCATGGAGAAACAAAACATTTTTGCCCATTTGCTTTATTTAGCAGCTGTGACTCATGTGAATTATTCTGCCTTGTTTTCATAAAGATGTGTATGCATACAACCTGCGAAACCATTATATTCCATGGAAATGACTCAGAATGGGAATTGAAAGTAGCAGAGAATAGAGTACATGTGACCTTCTGTGATTGCATTACAGTATATTTGAAGTTGTGAGGTTTGGTGTGCTTCGCCGCAAAAACGGCTGTTAATAAAGAACACTTTAGGCCTTTTACAGAGTGATTCGTTTTTTTTTTTTCTTCTTCTTTCTATTCCTCCCACAGTTCCTGTGGCGATGGCTGCCTCCCATGAAGCTATAATGTATGAGATTTGTCAGTGTCAATTTTACAGCTAATCTCTCTGGTCCACCTAGGCCCTCCCATTCCCCGCCCATTAATTTTCTAGCCTTGTACACTAGATAGTACATGGAACAGAACAAGAGAAACTGCTACACTTTCTCTGTAGACATGTTTGTATCCAATGTTTAGTGGAGATTTGTGTTTTTTGTCATGCAGGAGACTTGCAAAATTAATACAAATAGATTTATAATATAATATCCCATAATAGTGAGAACTAAAACACAATCTCGTTTTTTACTTCCAGAACATATTTTGAAGAATGTTAATAAATACAATGTTTTGGTTCTCTTGCACTTCTGCTGTTTTAATTTAATTTAATTTAATTTAATTTAATTTAATTTAATTTAATTTAATTTAATTTAATTTAATTTAATTTAATTTAATTTTATTTTATTTTATTTTATTTTATTTTATTTTATTTTATTTAGGTGAACTGTCCCTTTAAGAATAAATGGATTCCCACAATGAACACCAGGTGCAAATCCTTAACTTCTACCAGTCACCAAACAGATCTATAGATAAAAACTTAACATTCCAAATGGCAAAGAAAGGATCAATATCTGTAATATTCCACTCATGAAGACTGTGTTTTTAGAGTCTGAAATTGGCCGGTTGTTTCAGGTGATATATCAGCAAATGCATTGTACAACCTGATAAAAATCCAGGTTTATTGATCCGCAAGCTCAGTGAACAGCTTAAAAACACACATTTTTTCATTTCCTACTGCTTTTAAATCCCAAGTGCAATCCAATACTTGCAAAAGAATAAGCATCACACACACACACACACACACACACACATACACATACTGTACATGCATGCAAGATCTCTGTGATAATTTGTAAAGTCAGGGTGAAATGAGGTTATCCAGCTGGGAGTTACACTGCTATATAAAGCCCCAAAAGAAAGAAACAGAGCCTTACTCATGCATAAAATAAATCCAATTAGCAGCTTTATTATTCGACATACAATGACTTAACACATGCAATGACAAGTTTCAATACACTATTGTTGCGCTTCGGTTTTAAAGCAATAACCAGAATGTTTCAGTTCCCATTGACTTCAATAATGTTTTGTTCATTTAATAAAAGTCTATTTGAAAAAAAAAAAATCTAAATATCTTGTTTTGTACTGCCAGAAAGTATTTTGAAGACAGATAATAGCTAAAAAAATAAAAATAAAAAAAATAGTTTGGTTCGCATTGATTTATGCTACATCCACATTAGGCCAAAGCTTTCCCTATCTAATATTTTTGTCTTGTTCTTAAAAAATCTATAAACACTGTCATTTAAACTGACCAAGAACTATTCATTATACATTCCAGACTAAACCAGTTACACAAAAGAGATACACAAAAACTGAGGAATAAGACTTAGGGAGCATGTGCATAAACCTATGAAGCGATGTCTTACCAGTAACGCTTTACTGTATTCTAATAAAATCTTTGATCAACACAATCATGTAACCAATTACATTTTAAATTTGTCTAATTTGATTGTAGTTACTGAAGTCAATGTAATTGCGTTACTTGTGTTACAAATATAGTTTTTAGAGGAAAGAAATGCTTCATTTAAATCATGTTTTCCGCTGCAACGTCAGTAATAACCATACCCTTTTAAATGGCTGGAGAACACAAGCTGAAATGGCTGCTGTTGCAAGCGGTTGCTTTTTCAAGTTAAAATACAGACATTACATTGATGTCCAGTCTCTAAAGATCTTTCGACCAGCAACTTGTTCAAGCACTTGAACAGAGAGCTTTTTACAACAATACTCATCGCCAAGGAGCAGCGCCCACAGTGGCCTAACTCAGTTTAAACAGGCTAAATTGGATTTTTGTGCAGGATCAAGAGTGACAGTATCTTCTGAATGTGAAGGAAAGCATAGCTGCTTAAATGAGGCTGTTCACATACCACGTCTTTTGCGCACTCAAGTTATTTCCAATGGAGGCGCTACATTTTTTAGGCACACTCAGTTGAAAACCAAGATTCACGTGACAAGAACTGACAACTCAGCTTCATACTTTGTATTGGATCTACACATTTATGTAGACTCATTACTTCAAACAAACACAGAACACCCACACACTGTGGTGGTTTTTCATAAAGTACTATGAATGTCAATGGTTACCGGTATAAAGTTTTCTTCTAAATGTCTTCTTTTGTGTTAACAGACAAACAGGATAGGAACAAGTGAATGATGAGAGTATTTTAAGCTGGGCAAACTATCTCTTTAAGTCTTTTGAATTTGTCAAGCTGCTGTGATCAATGTGTAATGTTTTTCCATGAATATTACAGTTTTTCTTAGTCGCTTTGGTGCATTTCTCACAACACTAGTGCATTTCTGCACAATAGTTAATGCATTTCTCAAAACAATTAGTACAAACTGCAAAACCTAGCTGATAACCTGCAAAAGCATGTCACTTGCACAAAATGGATAGTTCATTCCTCAAAAGCAAGTATTCATGTCAATCAAAGTGTCAGTGTCATTAAAATAAAAAGTCCGGACTCCATTGTTTATGAACAAGATAGTCAAATGGCTTTGTCCTGTTTTCATTGTGACAGTTTACTCTCTACATTTTTCAATGCAAAAAAGTCAGATTTTGATGACACTTTCTGAAAATGCTCAAGACAGCACTATATACTCTTTGCTTGGCCATTTGAACACTACAGTAAAGTTAGACATCACTGCAGTTAGTGAGGTACAGTATCTGAGTAAAAGACACTGAATATGTATGTTTTACAATTTACTGCATTTGCTCTTAACAATTCTAATTCATTCACATCATTGTGCAAAAGAATATATACACTCTTATTTACAACAAACATAAACTTCCTTTGGGTAGAGCTGTGCACAACTGTATACAATACTGCAGTACATACCGGATCTGAACCGACAACACACAGCTCTGTAAATCATTCATGAAATTGTTAAATTCAAAAGACATTTTCAGGAGAAAAAAAAAAAAATTAATACATTTTGCTTGACAGATTTTGACAACTAGTTAAAAAATTGTGTATGTAATGGCTCAAGTAATGAAATGAGGATTATTAGTTTTATATGGAATGACTATTCAGCATTTACAAGTTTAGTTAATTTTGACTGACATGACATAAGCAAATGATAATGTTATAAATAGCAGAGAGTTGTTTGAAAGCAGTTGATGTATGTCCAAAAGCATTTACAATTTGTTGGAAGGAATGAGAAATTGCTACTATGATGTGCACAAATGACTAATTGTTTTGAGAACTGCATTAACTGTTGTGCAAATGTAAATAGTGTTGTGAAAAATGCACCAAAGCGACTGAGAAAAACTGTAAATTACCGAAATAGCTGCAGTTTATATATAATTTTTTGTAGGTTTTATATCTCTTAAAAGTAACTTCAAATTGAAGTAATTAGTAATCTTATTACTTTTTACAATAAGTAATTAGTAATGTAATCTAACTACAATTTTCCAGTAGTCGACAGTAATTTGTAATCTATCACTTTTTTTAAGTAACTTACCCAACACTGTGTCTGACTAATGTTGAGACTAGGCTGATGACATCATTGTTTTACGATGACATCATTGTTTTACAAAATTACGTGTTGGCTGTTCACTTGAAAATGTAAGGTACGAAATGCCTAAATGATACAAAATATTTGCGTGTACAGTTAAACACATCTGTGGACAGGGTCTTACACTATATATTTTTGTCTAATGAAAACAAAACTTTGCTGAACAAAAAAAAAATGTAATTATCTTATTTCATGTTGGCAGAAAGTGTTTTGAAGAATGTTAATAACTGCAGTTTTGGTTTGGTTGACAAAAACCACATGACAAATATAACAAGACTTGTTTCAAAGAGACAGAGCCTTATTCATGCATAAAAAAAAAACATTGAACAGCTAGCATACGATGATTAAATTCATGCAATGATGACTTTCAATGTATTACTGTGTGCTTTGATTTTAATCAGTGCACGCATGCTAATTGAGCTTTGATCACACAGCAAAATTAAAATTAATTATACGGTCTTGTTTACATGCTTTTGTTGAAGTAAACAATAGCAAAAATGGCTGCCGAGAACAAAATATCTAAGAGCTTCACTACAATATTACAATGAACATGGATGGATGGATGGATGGGTGGGTGGATGGATGGATGGATGAATAGATAGATAGATAGATAGATAGATAGATAGATAGATAGATAGATAGATAGATAGATAGATAGATAGATAGATAGATAGATGGATAGATAGATAGATAGATAGATAGATAGATAGATAGATAGATAGATAGATAGATAGATAGATAGATAGATAGATAGATAGATAGATAGATAGATAGATAGATAGATAGATAGATTCAAAGCAAGCTGCATTTAAAAACAGATTGCCAAAGTGTTTAAAACGTGATTATAAAGTATATCAGGGAAATGGGTGGATAAAAAGCCATTTTCAGAAAGCATATATCCTGACCCAAGGAGTTTATGTGCAATTTATATTCTGTATCCACCAATAACTGAAAAATAACACCAGAGGCAGAGGCAAATACGCGCTTAGTGGCCACTGAACTGTACCTAATCCACATGTAAACAGCCTCAGTCAGTGGGAACCACTAACATTTACATGTTCAGCATTCAGCAACCGCACAAGCTTTTTATGCCGCAGATAAATTAGCATTTCACTCTGAAAGGTCATTGCTCTTTTCACTCTCCGCGCTGTTTTCCGTTATACAGAAAGACAAATATCAACCTGTCTATGAGATGTCTTAGACCCCATACCCCGCACCCACCCACACAACGGTTACATTTTACAGCAGATGTACACAGCCTGAAAAATACACATTAGTTAGCACTCAACTCTGAAAAGCCATTTGCACAGGAGCGTATAGAAAAGTGTGTCCATTAAAATTAGACGTGATGGATGGTCAATGGTGCGTGAAATTGTACTTAAGTCATTTCCCTGAAAGCTGCAGATACAGTTAGTACGAAGATCTCCAAACCCGTGAAGTTCAAGTAACTGTAATTATAATGCACAATTAGTACAGTGTGGCATTCTGCATATAATTTATTAGAGATGAAATTGTTTAACAAATTTAAGACTGGGGAAACAACCATCAGGAGGACTGCTTAAGAGCATGTTAGCAAAACAGACCAACAGAGGGTTCCTGTGCCTTTAATATATAATGAATGAGAAGTCCCGTATTGCTTAACTAGCAGCACTGGAGAAAGCAAACTGTAGTCTACACTGGACCTTACAAACCCCAGGGATCAGCACTATTCCTCACACATCCAGCAAAGACATCCTGCTTGCTGTCCAATTAAGAGAAAACAAGACTCCCTGAACTCCCTTCAGCAAAATGTATGTCTTTGTGTGGCAGAAAATAACGGCAACCTATACAAAATTTATCAAGATGCTTAAAAATGTTTAAGTATTAAAAAGATGATAGAAATATGACTTTAATTTTTTTTTTGTCCCCTAAAAATATTTTTGTGATAAATACTTAATAGATATTTGATCATTTTAATATAGTTTTAAGATTTCAAGTAATGAGACATGCTTTTAACTTTTGTCCTGAAAATGAAAAAGAAAATTACAGAGAAATTGAGTATCAATATAGCAGGGTTTCTTTTTAAGACCATTATGAATGACATTTTAGACTTATACCAGGCTAAACACCATTGATTATTTCTAATGGCCCATTTTTTTTCTTTTTTCTTTTTTTTTTTTGCTTGCCACAAAAAATAAAATAATTATTTCTTAGTGACATACTTTAATGTGCCAAAACTAGAAAACTTTAGTAGTATACATTTTTTTCAACATAACATTTATTTATTTTTAAAGACAAGTTTAACGTTATTAGAAGTATAATTATTGTGGACAATTACATAAATAATCACAAATACATATATACTAGATAAGTTAACGGTTCATTCCGCTGTGGCGATGCCTGATTAATAAAGGGACTAAGCGGAAAAGAAAATGAATAAATGAATGGCCTTTGGTCCAAATTGATAGAGTATAACTTCTATTCAGGGTGACGCGGTGGGGCAGTAGGTAATGTTGTTACCTCACAGCAAGAAGATTACTGGTTCGAGCCTAAGCTCGGTCAGTTGGCATTTCTGTGTGGAGTTAGCATGTTCTCTCCGAGTTCACGTAGGTTTCCTCAGAGTGCTCCGATTTCCCCCACAAGTCCAAAGACATGCACTATAGGTGAATTGGGTAAGATAAAATTATCCGTAGTGTATGTGTGTGAACGAGAGTGTATGGGTGTTCCCTAGTGATGGGTTGCAGCTGGAAGGGCATTCACTGCATGAAACTTATGCTGGATAAGTTGACGGTTTATTCCGCTGTGGCGACCCCAGATTAATAAAAGGTCTAAGCCGAAAAGAAAATGAATGAATGAATGCAACCTAATGCATTTCTGTTATAAAACCTTAAGCTTCATGCCTATTTATAAATATTATGTCTACTCTCTCTAAGAAAGAAGATAACGCAAAGGGATATATTACTGTTATTATCATGAGAACAGTGTAATTGTTTTTAGTTTTCTTTCGCTGGGAATTAGGGAAATTTATTTGCAGAAATTGCTGTAAAAATGGTTAGCTATTGTAAATTATATCTCTTTGCAAAAACATTAAATAAAACAATAAAACTTAAATATAAAAAGGGGATTTTATTAAGATGCATTGTTGGTGATTGATATAGATGTCGACCGAATTTGGTAGCTTTACTTAGTCAGAGGAAAATTAAGACCTGTTTAAAATGATTTAAAATGTTTAAAATGATTGACACACAAGACAATATTTCAGTGAACTTAAGACTTTTTAAGGCCTAAAATTTTGTTTTTAAATGCAAGACATTTTAAGACTTTGTAAGACCCTGCGGCCATCCTGATATACAGTATACTGTATATAACTCTAAAAAAACAAACTGAATATTTAAAATAATAATATCTTTATAAAAAAAAAAACGTTTAAAAAGAATCAGAGAAAGGTGAGTGCCAAGGAGAGGAGAAAATATAAAATATTTAAAATATTTTTCTAGATTTTTGACATTGCCAAACATTGTCAGTATTGTTTTTGTCATTTTTATGTATATTTTAAACCAAATCAATATTTATGAATCTGTTTAAATGATCAATTTAATTTAATTTATTTAAAACATTGCATACAGTATATATTTATTATCAAATACTTGATAAAAAATGTTGCTGTTTATTGTTATTTTTGGTACAGATACTTAAATTATAGACAAAAAAATAAATATTCTTCAGTGTTGTTAAGATACTAAATTTAGATACTGAAAACTTTCAAAAGACTGAGGCAAAATATACATACAGTACTGTGTGTGTTTCACTTTATCGGCCAGTCTTGTTCTTAAGCACTTACTGTGAATGTTAACGGACTGAGTGTAAAATAGAGATGTGTGAAACTGTGGCAGGTGGAGAAAAGCTGACCTGGCGTAACCCACTTCTCTCTGATTTATGGTGGTGGCCTGCCCCGCAGACAGCGCTTTGCCCTGGGTGTCATCAATCTCTCCAGATTTCCGATAACAGCCATCAGCTACACCCTGATCCAGCATCGGACCACCACACTCCTACAAACCTCCAGCTGAAAGCTAAAGAGCACCTAACAGTGTGTAAAGTGCAAACTTTCTCAAGATAATGATCAAAAGTGGGAGTGTTCTATGTGTAAATGCCCAGAGGACCCACTATGGGTTCTCCAAAGAATGTATAAGTGCACATTTTTCCAAATTCAGCCTCATGAAGTGTTCTGCAAAGTGAAATGTACAATGAATGACACTGAAAAATGTTTGCCACAAAGTGAAATGTACAATGAATGACAGTTGCTTTTCTTAGATGCTGTGGTAATGCTTTATTGTGTTTTTTCATACACATATTGTGAATGTTTAGAAATCAAATGGCCATAGATTGGTCCAGTGCCAAGGTTACACAAGGGCTAATACAATCCAGTCCATGCATGCCTCCACTGTAAAACAGCCCCAGATTGGACTCCCTGGTTTGACTGAAGTATAAACACAATGTGAACCAAAGACATTTGAAGACAAAAATGTTTCGATAAATATGTAAGAAATAAATAAGATTTATTTATTTGAAAAATAAATACTCATGACTCACAGTGCATTTCAATTGGGATATGTCGCCCTCTGAATGGCACTTCAGAATGAAAACAATTATGGCCACCATATTGAAGTTTCATTCCAAACCGAAGTGCTCAAATATGGCCACTTCGAAATGAAGATTTTTAAATGGTGGCGGTTGTGACGAACTGAGGGCACTTTCTATCCAAGACTAATAAGGGCATGTGCACTGCACAGTTTTAGCCCTATGTGTGCACCTACCTGAATGTATTGATCGTTGTTAAAGAATAGCCACAGAATCTGCATCTTCTCCACATACGCTTACAAGCCTACATATCCTTAGAAAACTGCTGTCAGTAAATAAACATCACCTAGTGGTTCCATCAAAGAGAGGCAAAAAATCACTCTCCAGAACCTTCTCCAGAATCTTCCCAACCCCATTCAAACTGCTTAATCCCTGCCAAATTTGAAGAGACAACTGAAAAGTCATCTCTTCTGTGAACTCTTTACAGCATCCTCCCCATTCCGCCTTTTTTTTTCTTGCAGTAGTTAACCTGCTAGAATTACATTACCTACCATTAAATCAAAAATAAAATGTATTATTGTTTGTAGCACTAGCAGTGATTATTTGTTTCTTTATGATGAATCGCTTCTTGCATCATTCTCATTAATAAGTCATTTTGAAATAGTGTGTTTGCTACTGTCAATGAATTAATGAAAAACAGGACAACAGGTAATTTCCAGAACAATCTGTCAATGCCGCCCAAACACTGCTATTACCACAGAGTTTCTTCAGTTTCTGTTTTTGAGCTTCCAAAGGACATAACACAAAGATAGAAGTGATTACAATTTAATGTTAATTATGTTCCAGAGAATTATAAAAAATATATATAGCTAGCATTTGACAAAGGACAGCTTCTAGAATCTCTCCCAGTTCAGGGCTGGAATCGACTATTGTAGACGAAAGTGAATAGCAGGGGCAGGTGTGGGGTTTGGTTGTTGTTGTGAACGAAAGTGAAGAGAGTGGGGAGAAGGAAGGAAGATGTTGTGCACGAAGAAGTACGAAGAGGGTTGGGAAGTTGAGGAAAGTGAAGAGCTGGTGTGTGTGTGAGGTGCCAAATCAGATTTCAGAGGTGCCGGATCCGGCTTGTTCCGACACAAATTAAGCCCTCATTCTACATCTCAAATAACAAACTTGCGAAAGATATGTACATTTCATATTACTTAAACATGCTTATAACTCGAATATATATATGAAAGGCACTAGTCAGGCTTTATTTCAGAGAGCAGGCGTGAGGTTCATCTGTGTTCCTTTCTGTCTGATTCAGGTATCAAACAGTTACACTGACTGATAGTATTTACACAGCAGAGGCAAAGCACATGCTAGTAGAGCAGAGGTGTGATGCTTTTCCTGGTGACATGGAGCCAATCCGCGAATCACAGCACATTATGTTAGCTGACCAATCAGAGCCTTTTGAGGGCTGGCTTTTGGAGGAACTAAGAAATATGACAAATGTTAGCAGTGTAGCTGAATGATATATGAAAAAATAACATTGATTTTTTTTAGAAAAAAATGAAGCATGAACACACATTACACATCTTATTAACACAACAAGCCTTAAAAATACATTCTGGATTACCCCTTTAACATCCTCAGAACATCTTCATTCCTCAATGTTCTTTATAACTGGATTTTCCAACAAAAAAAGAAATGATTTTCACTGTTTTATTCAGTTCTATAACACCACTGTGAAAAGTTTGTGTTCCTGGCACAGTAAGATGCAGCCATAAAAAGGACACAAATCTAAGCACATCAGTTTTTTCTCATTATAGTTGTGATGTTGCCTATAACACTTAAGCACAGACATCAGAAAAAGATATCTCCTTGCAGCAGAAATTTTGTTTTGTGTAACATAGGGATTCCTGTTGCTCTTTTACTTTAGCAACATGCTTTATAAACCCTTCACAATCCAATCTTTGGTCTTTTTGTGTGTAAATTCTAAGCGAACCAGGGTTAGTGTAACTTTAGTCACTTTTTTCGGTCCAGACTAAAGAATTAAACAAGTGAAAACACACTCTAACATAAATAAACTGTTCTTTTATGCAAATATAACAACAAAAAAAGAACAAATCAGTAGCTACAAGGAGTGGTGAAGGTGAAAGGGCCAAACTGTGAACACACAGGAAACCCATAACATTCCTCCCATCACAGAGTTTCAGTTCAGAATGGCGGTGCAAGATGCTTATATAGTCTATGTCCTCTCCTGTTTAAGTGTGCATGTGTGTGTGTGTCTGTGTGCGTGGCTCCCCACCTGCCTAAATGATCTCCATGACTCACACAGGAGCAGATAATTGGCCCACAAAAAAGTGCAGCAAACATTCATCATAATGGCAATGGCCTGCTGAAGCGAGCAGACAGTCTTCCCCCTCTCTCTTTCTCTCTCTCTTTGTCATTCTCTCTAATATGCAGTCTTTCTGTCTCTCTGACATGTGTGTAAACCCTCGCTCTCCTCCTATAGCTCTTCATGTGGTCTTAAAGACACAGCGCTCACTTGGCCCCTGCAGATTTAAGAATTAACCCTGATGAGGCTCTGAACACCAGCGTTTAATTGGTATCAATAATTCACAGGATTCATTTAAGCACTGGCAAATGTGTGTCTAGAACATGGGTCAGTGAACTTTTTAGAGATGAAGAGTTATTTTTAACATGAAATATTAAAGCTTTGCAATAAAAATTGAAAAAAATATATCATGGAGATAAGCAGTTTACTTGTGAGATGTTTACTCAGCCAGTGATTTATCTGCACTAGTGAGTCCGTACAATTTATCACTAGTTAAAAAGATGAGAAAGAGATACGGCAAAATATATCAATCCATCAAGTCTCTTAATAGAACACACACCTAAAAAGTTGCTCCTGGTTTAGAATTGTAGTTGATTTATATTCAAATAAAATACTGGGTTGCAGCTGGAAGGGTACCCTAAGTAAATATCTATGTGAAAAGAATGAGTTGGCGGTTCATTCCACTGTGGCAAACCCCTGTTGAATAAAGGGACTGAGCCAAAGGAAAATTAATAAATGAATGTTGTGGTTGTACAAAAATCAAAATAGATTAATAAAACTGAAAATATTTCACATTCATTTGTTATTAAATGTTTAAAGTAATAGTTCACCCAGAAATGAATCGGTTACAACAAGTTATTTACACGTTTCCTTCTTCTGTTGAACACAAAACAAAACATTCTGAAGAATGTTTGAAAACGCTAACCATTGACATTCATTCTGTTGTGATCCCCAGCTGTGTTTTCTTAGCTGGAGATTCCTTCTAGTATTCTACCAAACTACAACTCCCAGAACTCTTTGCACTCCTTAACTTCTGTCTGTTCAGTAAAGCGGTGAAAGTTCCAGACGAGCATGCTGAGGTAATGGGTTAAAATTCAAGGTGATGAAGCTATAGATGTTAGCTTTTAAATGCTCTGTTCTTGTAATGCGTTTTGTTTTAACATTGGTTTGACATTTGAACGAATACATTATAAAAAATTTGTCTTGTTTTGGTCATTAAAGTAAGATTATTAAAATACATTGTCTTCATTTCAGAGTATTTGTACAAGTCGTGATTTAAACTCACGTCATTTGTAGCACATTTAGTCTATGGACACATACAGTCCACTCCGCTACATGAGATAGAGGTTTTTTTTTTAACCCTGTCAGTCTAACAAAGATTCGCCAGGTCTCAAAATGCTTGTGAAATCACGGATACTTTTAATCGATGTAGTCACAAGACCTGGTGTTTCGAAACACGTTAGCCACGTGACCTGGGTGTTTCAGGTCATGATTCAGTGCAGTATTTCAAAACACATACACTTTGGGATCTCGACACTGTGTCGAAGCGTCAGTTTCATGTCAGCCAACCCTACCTTTAATGAACTGCATGTGGATCCGAATGTCTATTGTTAGCGTCTGCTTCATAACACATAGTACAAAAAGTCATTGGTTACAGGTTTCCAACATGTTTCAAAATATCTTCCTTTGTGTTCAAAAGAAAAAAAAGAAACTCAAACACATAATCAGTGGTGCAAAGTAACAGATTACAAATACTCAAACTGTAATTGAGTCATTTTTCTCAGAAATTGTAATTTACTAAGTTTTAAAGAGCCCATATTATACATGAAATAGGGTCATATCCTGGTTGTAAGGGTCTCCAACAACAGTTTAATATGCATGCAAGGTCAAAAAACACTTTCATGGTCTTATAATCTGCATTTATTTTTAGCTAATTATCCCAGCGACTCCTGTATGAATCGTCCAGTGATTCATTTGTTCCCAAACCCCTCCTTAGCGCGGAGCTAATCTGCGCTGATTGGACCGATGACAGTCTGTCGCGATTGGTCGACTGCCTTCAGTCAGAGAGGGAAATGGCCAATAGCTAATCAGCAATTTAAAAAGTAATCACAGTTCATACACGCTCGATAGTGTAGACGTGGATTTTAGCTGCCACACTATGGCGAGTGGATAGTGCCACGGATAACCGAACGAAGGAGACAGTCGTGTACTCGCCATACCACACACACACAAACACACACCTCCGGATGACAACGCTCCCGCTTCCGCCCGCACCCGCCAGGTTTTAGCCTGAGAACCCGCTCCGTTTTCTGCCCGCCGCGCCCGGTCCCGCTAGAGCGGAGAACACAACCAAAAATCACCCAGTATACAGTCCAGACAGCCAAGCTGTCTGTATAAACACGCGATTTGCACGCGATAAGATAATATATCCAGTTAACCTGATACAGTACACGCGGTTACAAGTAACAAATCACAACTAATGTTGTATGATGTTGGCTAGACGTTGGATCTTGGCTACTTTCTAATATAACCTAAATCAACCAAATATCAACAAAATTTGACGCAAGTATGATTTTTTAGCACTCTTTCCACCACTGCACGTAATTGACAACTGAATTGACGACTGAATGTTCAGTTTTGGGTAAACTACCCCTTTAAAATAGCATTTAAAATATCATTAATATATAATTTACTCAATTATTATTAACATATTATATTAAATCTATTAACTTTTACATGTTAAAATAAGTTATACTAAGCCCAAACTTTTGAACAGTTGTCTACAATCTACATAGAGTTCTGTCAAAATACTGTTCTTTTTTTCTTTTTAAACAAACAACACAAATCTGTCTTTTAACAGACACATGGATCTCTGCCATTTCAGGTAAAACGCACATCCTGCTTCTCATCTGTCGTTCCACCGGCGCGGATGATGCTGCGTTTACTTCCGAAGCGGCGCAATCTTAACAGCTGTTGCCTGAGAGTTGGCTCTTCAATAAATAACCGTTTCCAATATCCCACCCCCCACAACAAACACACAGTTTTTGCCTTTGTTCTTTTTTCCTTCGCTCCGATTGATGCATATTTCATGCAGAACTTTTTTGCTTGCTTCCTTTTGAGTTGCGAAGACGTCTGACAGGCTGCCTATTACCAGACACTACAATCTCCGCTGTCCCCGACTCA
This sequence comes from Danio rerio, assembly GCF_052040795.2. Classification (NCBI taxonomy): domain Eukaryota; kingdom Metazoa; phylum Chordata; class Actinopteri; order Cypriniformes; family Danionidae; genus Danio; species Danio rerio. The sequence goes on from NC_141038.1 coordinate 18,015,944, forward strand.
TCTCTCATCTCTCGTCAAACCTGTTTTTGTGAAGGTAATGAAATAGCAATGAAATGTCTGTGTGCGATAAATGAGATATACTGTTTTTCATTAAATTAGCCTGAATAATACAGCGACTATTTAGTACTGACGAGATGAGGAGAAAAGGCAAGGACATCTCTGGGTTGTGTCTTTTTCAGCTGGTTGTTACCTAAAGGCACACATGTTAGGATGCAGGAGGGTTGAAATGGTGAGAGCTCTTGTGAACATGCTCTCCTCTCCTCTTTCATGTGAGTGCCAATACCCCAAAGCCCTGAAGGCTGGAAAGAGTAATGCATGGAATTAATGTGCTCTGTAATGGCCTACCTTTTGTAGTCTGAATGCATTTTTCCTGATCATGCGAATAAAAGATTTTCAGGTGATGCAGGGTGTACTGAAAGCAAAATCATTTTTTGAAACTAGAAGCACGTAAACATATGTATAGTTGCAATCAGTAAATGAGAGCACAATGTGAGATGCTGATTGTGAATGCTTGACTTGTTTGAGAGAGGGTTATTAGCTAAACTTTTAGCTTCGCTTTAGCTTGTTAGCTAAAGCGAATTAGGGGTTCAGAGTTCTCCATATCAGCCTGATTTTTTTGGAATGGTACATTTGATAGGGTGTTGTGGTGATTCGAAAATGACAATTGGATTTAATCAATAAATATTTATAATTTTTGTTGACAACCAATGCATTTTTGATATTTGTTGAGATCTCCATGTCAATCTCCAATCTCCTTTTTTAAAGTTTCCTCAAGGTTTATTGACATTCATGTCTCTGAAAGTCAGTCTGCCTTCTCATTTGCCATTTAAGCTAATGTGTTTTCTTTTTAAAACTGTTCGGTTATGGTTATGCCTGCTGTCCACACAACTCTTTTAGTTTATTTGATCTACAAAAAAAGATGTGTTTTGAGAATACTAAAGACCCCATTTTAGTTTGGAAATACTGGTGTTCCATTTCAGTGGACATTTTTTGTAATGGCCATCTGCAATCACTCCCTGACTGGTCTTCTGAACTATTCTGTATCGTTCCCTCTGGATGAGAAAGGTTTTCATTGTAAAAGTGTATTTTAAAAACAAAAAAATGCAGTAGTAAATAACACCTCAGTGACTGTGTTGTAGGTTAATAAAGTTTCAAGACACCCTCGAGTACTTTTTTGAAATTGTATCAGATTTGTGTGTGTTGAGCATCAGTCAACACAACATTAACACCTGTCACTTTTAATTGTGGGGGAAAACTGGATAATTTTAAGCATTTGTCAGCTAATTTCATCTTCCGGGTTTAAAATCATTTTTGGGGCGGAATCAAAATCAATGACGCAGCATGAATCCCCTATTAAAGTGATGAAGTGGTAAAGCATCAGTTTCTCATTATTATTCATAGCAGAGTTTTCTTATCTTATAAGAAGACCCTGCGTCTTAATTATTTATGATAGCACATGCTTTCCAAAGGCAAGCCAGACCTGCCAAAGCTGTGAGACCCAATGACTGGGCGAGACTTCCATGGAATTGGTTTCCATGATCCAGATTGTTGCATGTTTTTCCCTGTGATGCAGTCAGGGCCTATACAGCAAAGCTGTTGGTTTGCAGCAATCATTTTTGTTGGGAGAGCTGTATGAGAATTGGAGAATGGCGGACTTTTTTATCAGTTGAGTTTGTTACCATTCAGACACATCGCCTATATCTGTGCTGCTGTGTTCGCCTATTTTTAAAATTCTCTGGATTACCGGCAAGGCTAAAGGTTAAAATAGATAAGGCAAGAGACCTGCTGAATTGCTATCAACTGTGTCTACATTCAGAACCAGGGATTGAGAAGTAGAGGAGTCCTTCTCATTTATAGTGTTTATATAGATATAATTATCTTCATAATGATATAACAAATTGTGTATATGAAATTACAAACAACAAATGTTAAAATAAAAATCTTACTTACTGTTTATTTCTTTGCATTTTAACTTTGTAAACTATAAAATCATGCGTCTCCTCACAGTTTGTGTCTTATTTTGTGAGCCAACTGATTGTTCGCTCCCCTCTTTTTCCCCTGTACTGCCAGCCCACCTCGCAGCGCTCCACACCCTTTGTAAAGCTTTTTTTTTTTAACTAAGATGTAGACTTGAACTGAAATAGGAAGGTTTCGTGGCCATTCAAAGTTGGTAAGCAAAATTGCATCGCTTTTTTTCATGCACTGTAAAAAAAATCAGGTTCCATGTTTTGCAGTTCACATACTGTTTTCTGGTTATTTACGGTTGTGAACTGCATTATGGGAGTTTTAATCTGTGCTCTGTTGACTTTTGATGTTGAAATTCAACACAGCAGATTAAAAAAAGTGACTTTTATAGGGATTTTTATAGTTTGAGACAAGATTAAAATATTATCAAACAGCTAAAATGAAATACTTTATCTTTGCATTTTAATTTTTTAGCAAACATTATTTCAGTTCTTATAGTTTTAGTGAATTATAATAAAGCCAGTTTAAACTATTAATTAAAGATTTAAAATTATCGGGTTTGATATAAAACCCTAACTTGACATTTTTACTATAAAAAGCATTGTTGACATCAAAATGAAACAAATTTTAACTTACAAACAGTCTATGTCCCAATCCCAATTCTATTTTTTAGCGTTTGTTTCTGTAAGCATAACGGTAAAACACGATCGTGGTAATGAATGTATTAAAACATGTGCTTGTTTGCTGTAAAAATTCGTAATAATGACAAAAAATAATAATTTGTGGGTGCTGCGATTCTGCTGTTGGTGTATTCTGGAAAAAATTTTTACCCCTTGGTTTCGAGTGTGGTCCTGAAAAATCTTTGTTTGAAGGACTATTCACCCCTTTCCCTTTTCACCCCTATTCACCCCTTCCCCTTGCTTCAAACTAAAGAGAATTGGGACATCTCTACCCCTTCACGGGTAAGGGGAAGGGCTAAGGGGTAGAAATGGGGTTGGGCCTACATGTATCCAATTTTAGTTAGGACTAGTTCAGTAATGCTACAGACTTAATTTGAGTTTTGAGACTAGCATTCTTCTTACATGCATTTCACAAATGTGGCATAGCACTTTTCATTCAGGTCTCAGTTTTAATCATTTCTATGTTAATAGATTGGTTTACATGAACTAACTGAGCATTATATTTTAACTATGCTACTGTACATTTTAATGTTGGTTAATAAAATTATGATTGCTTATGTTAGTTCACACAAAAATTAACAAATGTTTTAGTATCATATCTCAATGTTAGTAATGTGGTTGTGGAATATTACCAAAATTGCACAGGAAAAAAACAGTATGTCATTGGCATCGAATGCCAGCTAAACAAGGACTGCTGATCTGATATTATGCTGCTGTAGCAAATGAGCCAATAACAGAGGAACGTCAAGTCCTGTCACTCAAATGAGCAACTAAAATAAGTCACAGTGATGAGTCAGAAACAATGAGTCACCTACAGCACATCTGACCAAAACCACTGGCTCTTTTTCCTCTGCGGTGCTTACTACAAACCACACATGGGAGAGCTCCAGAAAAAGGCTGAAAACGGCTAAACTGGATTCTTTAATAAAACATTTTTGTTCAGTCATACTTTTCTAGCACCGAGCCGTGAAAAAAATATGATAATTTATAACCGAAATTGGTGTCAGCGAACATGTGCTTTTATAAACCAGGTTAACCTTCCACCACCCACTTCACTTCTCCACTGTCTAACTTTAGGAACAGCTGAGAGTGTTTGACTTCTAATCTAACTCATATAATCTCATTTTATCTAATCAAGAGCACTTAATGTGCAAAACGATTAAATCCCTTACGCTAATAAAATAAGCATTAGCATCCCTTAATAATTGCCCCTCATGTTAGCATTTAACTCTGAAAGCAAGATAATCATGATCAACAAAATAATCAAGCTCGTAATTATTACCCATGCTCAAGAAGCAACAACACTGTCTAACGTCACAAAGAACAGTTATTCCTTTCTCATCTTTTCAGACTTCTAGCTAAAAAAACTGCACTGGCAAAGGCATATGATCGTCCCAATGTACTGCTTTTTTTATAAACTGAACACAGACATTTAATTGAGAAGTCTGCTTATTTGATAGTAAGTTTACAACCATCCAATGTCAAAATACTTTTTAATTTTCTACACTGCTCTGATAGGCGCAGTTTGTTATTGATGGTCAACAGCTTAGCAGGTCTGAACTGTCAATTTTAACCATTGCAGGCTTATTGAAAATACGTGTCTTGTAATACATTTTTGGTAAATGTACCTTATTACCTAAACATTTTGTTGGACGTTTCAGATAAGAAATCCACTAGAGGGTCTTGTTGACATTTTTGCAAATCTGAAATATGGCACTTAGGGTAAGTTTTGTTATGTGTGCCAGCTACTAGGGTTGTCACAATACTGAAATTCGATATCAATCGGTACTTAAATTTTTACGTCTATTTCCCATGAGTGCTGTTGAGCACGTTGTTAAACAGCGCTGATTCGCCATTGTGTTCACATGCTCAACAGAAATGACTGTGACTGGCCATGAAGGTCATCAGTTCACTGGAGCGTTTTTAAACTCCTGTCAATAAGCTGGTTTGTCTATAAGCTGACATACAAGCGATCCGCTGATGAATCGCGACTTTAAAACAATCCAATGTCCCTGTAACTGTGTTTACACTCAGAAAACTGCGTTGAGTTTGGTGAACTGATTACCTTCACTGCCAATCACAGTCATTTCTGTTGAGCACATAAACCCAATTACAAATCAGCGTGCTCAACAGCGCTCAAATGTAAGTGGGAAATTGATTATTTTAAAATGTGAGTATCGATTGGTACTGAATTCCAGTATCTTAAAAACCATACCAGCTACACGTCCTTATTGTGAAGGTCTACAAGAAGGCAAAGTTTGTCATACAAACTTGCTAAGGACTGACCTAAGCGCAACCAATAGTGTTCAAAAGCAAATGCAAGAGAAAGTTTATTGTAGCCACATTCATTAATTTTTCTTCAGCTTAGTCTCTTTATTCATCAGGGGTCGCCACAACAGAATGAAACACCAACTATTCCAGCATTTGTTTTACACAGCGGATGCCCTTCCAGCTGCAACTCAGTACTGGAAAGCCACATAGTTTCACCTTTTTTAACACTGCTTTTATCTCTTTTGTGGAACCCTGCTTCACCAAACTCAAACCTGAGTGCTGTGATACTACTTTCGTCAAACGACTAGTGCTCTGAATCTTCACCTAAAATGTCTTATCTCTCTGGATTTCAACATTCTTCTAAATATTTGGGATAATGCAAGTACAGAAATCAGCAAAATAAATAAGGTTGGTCTAGTAGCTTTTGGACGTTTTAATGAAAAAGTCTTACATAATCTGTATTTAATTAAATCTGTTACAAATCTGCATAGATTAGTATGAAAATTACTCTGGAATTTCAATAAAAAAAATAACTTTAGTCCTAAAATGTTTTAAACATTACAATAATCAAAAAAGCTAATGTAACTCAAATATATAATTAATTAACATTATTATTTTCTGTGAATGTCTAGGCTGCAAATGTAAATACTTTTTAAGCTCTTGTGTACCCAGCAAACACACAACGTAATAAGACATTAATATAAGGTTGAATTTAGGTTGCCAGAGTTTAAGGATAATGTTATTTAAATGTCCAATAACAATGTGAAATGACGTTGATACTTTTTTGATATTAGTCTGTGTTTGAAAGTGACCAAAAATTCCAGCGTCGAGCCAACATCTTAAACTAACGTCATATTGACGTCAAATACTGACATTTATACATATTCATGTCAACCTGATTTTCATTTCCAAATAAAATGCAACGACCCACAACGTTGGAGTCCAATGTCAACTAACCAGCATAATCTGAATCACCTATTCCAACAATTTAGCTTTCATTGTAACACAAAGTTCACATTAGAAGCTTAGTAGCAACTAATATGGAGTTAACCTTATGCCTAAATTGCCTCCTCCTATATTCCTAAAGCAGGACCTAGTTAGCAGGTCACAAGCTCCAAGAATAGTATCACAATCACATTAATTGATGTTTACCTTTATTTAAGCAATAAGCTGCCTTCGAATCATCAAAAAAGTAGGGTTGAGAAATCTGTTTAAATATTGATGCAGTGCAAATATGTAAATAATAAATATTCAGAATCTGTATCTAAAATTAATCAGTGGCAATAAATAAATACTGAACATAATGGGAATAAAATTACATCTAGGTTATTGTAGAGGAGAAGCTGCACTGTTTAGTTTGCTATCGCAGATATTAATAATTCATTCTTAGTATTATCTCATAAATTGCAAACAAGTAACATTATCAAAAGCAGAGGAATTTGCAATATTAAATGTTTGTAAGGAACCTATTTTTACTTTTCAAATAATTAATTTATATGTAAAACAAATGGCCCTTTGAGTTGAAATGCAATGGGGGGAAAAAGAAAAGGCAACAGAGTGGTCTGCAAAGGACAAATAAAGGGGAAAACAATGGAAAACTGAGGTTTGAAAGGTGTTCTGAAAATCCAGATTTGAAATTGAGTAATTCGCTTCCTTGGTTATCAAACAGGTTTCTTTTCTAGATAGTTGGAGTTAATAGTTTTTTTTTTATTATTTTATTTATAGAGCATCTACCTTTTTAAGCTAAACATTTAGCATAGGCTTAAATAGCAATGTTAAAGTTAAATCAAAGAAAACCGACCTCATAAACTATGACAAGAATTATCTGTATAATCTATGTATTTACTGTACTAAATGTGTAAATGTAAATGTGAATTGGAAACAGTCCTTTCAACAGCCCTGCATTTTGATTGGATATGCCAGACATGCATTTTCATCCCAACATAGTCATTACTCATACACCAGGTAGAGGATGCTTAAAACATATCAACAGGTAATAACAAATTGCTTGCACATCCTATTTGAGAAAATTAAGAACTAAACTACTTGACACTTTCTTCAAATTTGTCAAATTCTCTAAACTCTTATGTCAATAAACTTAGATGGGTATTGCCAAAAGTTACTGACACAGTCAGGTTTCTTTAGTTATTGTGTATTGCTTATTCAAACAATGGCGGACAGAATTTAAAAACTGCCTCTGCCAGCAAGATGGCTATTAGCACTCAGTGTAGACAGACACTCAGTTATCAAACACTGCATGTTCAGATTATTTAAATTTGCCATTTTAAACAGTCTATCCAACATCATTACTAATCAGAGGCCTCTGTAAATATTTAGTTTGTTCATTGAGTTTGATTAAATGGAGTTTAAATGTGCAACCACAACTAGGATGTAACTTGCACACAATTGGTCCAAACAGCTCCAGGTTCCCTTAAGTCACATGGGTAATCAAATGAAGACTTATGATATTAAAATGTTAGTTTATGAAAAATTAAAAACCAGCTCATAAATATGTATTTTAACATTATATTTGACTCTACATTCTAGGAAAAATGAATCCAGTATGATGCCAAAAATCAGTCACATATTTCCAACAAGCTTGGATTAAAAAAAAAAAATTCAGATAAAACACTTATTGTTTAATTAGTAGCCATTCATCAGTTATCAACTCAAATGTTAAAATAAAATGTTATTTGCTCAAAATACATCAATATCATCCTCATGGCAAATTAAACATATAGATACTATAACAGGTTTCTTGGATTAAATATCCACTCTTTAAAAATCTGAAGAAGCCACCAAAAGCCAAAGCACCTCTCTGGCAGTCAGGATTTGGCTTCAAGTTTCACAACAAAGCCTGTTTGTGCAGTTTTAACGACGTCATTGTTGCCCACAAAATATCACTTGCTAACTCTAACAGATGGCCCAGATTCCTCCCACTTTCCTCCTCTTATGACTATACAGTGACTGTGTCTCTTGCACTGCCTCTCTCAGCTTGCATTCATCAAAACCACCGAGCCAAGACCCTACTTCTTCCTCCCTGTGCGAGGAAAATTAAATTCACCTGTCCTGAGAGTAATTTCACCTTTCACAGAGTGAAAGACAGACACAATTAGCGCCTGCACATGCATCACATCAGCGGTCTTTCAACTGAACCTGGTGCACCCCAGCAACACCTTCACCTTGTTAAATCACACTCTTAAATGGAAAACTGTATTCCAAGTTTAAGACAGGCCACGTTGGGTAATAACCAGCAGTCCAGATCTGTAAGAGTGAAGATGTGGTTATGTTTGCAGGAATAAAACTCATCTATGTCGCCGCGGTCAAACTGCACTATTCACGACACAGACTTCCGTTTGTACACATGCAGTGAGGCAGACTGGAAACGCAAACTCATGCGACAAGTTTCGAATGTCGCCGCTGTGTTCGACAGTTCAAACTTGGTGGCCTGCAAAATCACATCACGTGATGGTGTTAGAGCAATAAAAGATCAAAACATCACCTCTCTGTACAGAAATTTACAATATAGAGCAATCGCTTACTTTTTTAATGTCTAATCATCTTGTTTAATCCCTCCCCTTTTCACAGCACTGTACAGCAGAATTTTGCATGCTTAAACTCTATTGTAACTGAAGCTAATGTCTTATCTGGTGATGATGGAAGTGGTAAACCTATGAATTTGTATAGAAATTTCTGTAAATGCCTTGACTAAAAGGATACAAATTCTAAAGCATCCTGACTTTCAGTCCCATTTATAGTAGTAGTATTAGCAAATATTATATAATTAATATTATGAACAATTATAATGATAATAATATTCATTATTTATAAATACATATAATACATTTGGGATTTTTTAAAGTTACTTAGTTAAATGAATTATTTGCCGTAGCAGCCATTCAAATGTATTTGTATTAATTATATTATTTAAATATAAATAAATAAAAATAATCAAATTAAATATTAAATAAAAATCATATTACTCATAATATAAATATTTGTGATAAATTATTATGCAGTCCTTATTAAATTCTTAATATATTGTTTAAATTAATTGTAAGTAATAGTAAACGAAGAACTTGTGATAAATTGTGTTATAAATTATTGTTAGTAAGTTAACATAAATTGTTTGTTGTTGTTATAATCACTGACATTAATTAGTTTTGTATAATTGTTATAATTATATTATATTTAATAAATATTATAAAAAATCATAATAATAATATTTATTATTTCTAAATATATACAATTAATTGGGATATTTTAAGTTACTAGTTTAAATGATGGATTATTGTTTGCCATAGCAACCATTCAAATTTATTTGTATCATTGATTTTAATAATTGTTATTATTAATAATAAAAATCTAATCAAATATTAAACAATTAAAAATCATAGTAGTCATAATATTAATAATAATATGTGATAAATTGTTATGCAATTCTTATTAAATCCTTAATAAATTGTTTCAATTAATTGTTAGCAATAATAAACAAAAAAATGCTTATAAATTGTGTTATAAATTATTGTTATTAATAGTTCACACATAAATTGTTTGTTGTTATAATCATAATTAGTAGCATTGATCAGTTTTATATAATTATATAATTAATATAATTCTATATTGTATAATTAATTTTAAGAAAAATCATGATGATAATATGTATGATATTATTATTATACAAATAATTAATTGGGATTTAAGTTACTAATTTAAATAAGGCTTATTGTTTGCCGTAGCAAGAAGTCAAATTTCTTCTTATTATAAATATTAAAATTTTACTAATTGTTATAATTAATAATAATAGAAATCAAATCAAATATTAAACAATTAATTAAAAGTCATAATAGTCTTAGTATATATAATATTTGTGATACATTGTTATGCAATCCATATTAAATCCTTAGTAAATTGTTTAAATTAATTGTTAGTAAGAGTAAAAATAAATTGTCAATAAACTTTTAGAATTTATTGTTAGTAATAGTTAACATATAAATAGTTTTTGTAGTGATTATCATTACAATTAGTATTAATTCGTTTGTACAAATATTTGTACCTAAAGGTTCCATTACCTAAAATGTACATATTCCTAATTAGATAAACAGGTACTAATTTCAAGATGCTGTAAAGCACTTTTTAGTCAGTGCTGTGCTGTGGATGTTTTAATAATGCTATATAAATAAAGCACACTTAAAACATTTGTACCTAGCATGTACACATGTACATAAGGCTTGAAGTGTGCATTCAAACAACATTTCAAATAGAAGCATACAGTAGATCAGTTCAAATGATAAATGTTTATTATTGTTAATAGTATAATAGCATGTGATGTATTATCTACAGTATTTTAAACAGATCATATAAGATCTGCTGTACTTTCAGTGTGAGAGCACCTTCAGTTTTAGTATAACAGCTGTTGGAGGTGAGTCTTCTTAACACTGAAGAGACCAATCAGAGGTCAGTGCAAGATCTGCAACCAAAACAGTGGATACACACGAGAGCAGAGGTGAGACGACACCAACCCACCTTTTCCACCTGCTACACTTATTCACGGGCACCTTAATCCTCGGATGCAGTCAAAGCCGGGCATCCTCATGTCAGAGCACATCTATAGTGGATTAAAATAGGACAGCTAATTAGCATTTACCTCGACAGGATCACGGCTGAATGTTGGGATTCTAGCTTTGGTAATGCGTGTAATTGTCTGTTGAATAATGCCGACCCACGCTCCTTGTATCTGACTTGGCTCACTCACTCATGAAAAGACACTCATGAGTTGATAAGCGGGATGCTGCAGCTTAAGCCTTTTCAAGAAACACTAATGCCAAGTGCTGCTGTGGATCCCCCTTACTGTGTGAAAAGCAGTTTATTAAAACTCCCTCTGGAGTACCATTGGTGCAATTAGCATTGAACTTTGATCTGAAGGGGGCATATAATGAAAATATGAACTTTGTTATGATTGGATCCACAATACATATAGTTTAAGTCAAAATTACTTGCCCCCTGTGAATTATTATTTTTATTATTTTATATTTCTCAAATTATGATTAACAAAGCAAGGGATTTTGTAAAGTATTTCTGATAATATTTTTTCTTATTATTTGATTTATTAAGGCTAAAATAAACGCAATTTTAAATTTTTTAATACCATTTTAAGGTCAATAATATTAGCCTCCTTAAGCAATATTTGTTTTCGATTGTCTACAGAACAAACCATTGTTATACAATGACTTGCATAATTACCCTAACATGCCTAATTAAACTAATTAATCTAGTTAAACCTTAAAATAGCACTTTAAGCTGAATATTAATGTCTTAAAAAATATCTAGTCAAATAATATGTACTGTCTTCATGGCAAAGATAAAAGAAATCACTTATTAGAAATTAGTTATTAAGGCTGCATTTACAATAATACATTTTAGTTTTAAAACGCATAAGTTTTGCTAAGGTTGCGCCTTCAGTCCACACTGCCCCTGAGTTTTCCAGCCCTGAAAACAAAGCGTTTTTGAAATGTTGAAAAAGATCGTCTTGGTTTTTAAAAGCTGCATGTCAGTGTGGATGGGGGAATTTTTTTGGGAAGGTGGGAAGATTTTTTTTTTATATTAGCACCTAAACAAAACTTTTGAGGCATCATGTAGCAACATATTTATATGACCCTCATCTTCAGTGTATGCATATTTTTAACAAACGGAGCCTATATCATAACTGCCTCCTTTCACTTTCATTAAAGAAATGAAACCCTGTCTTTTGATGAAAATCAGTTTTAATAATTAATAATGGCCATTATAAAAATATAACATACAATATGTTTTTACAATTCAGGAAAGAAAGACAAGAAACCAGTGAATGTGCAGAATCAGTACGTGGTCACATTAATTAATATATTAACTTATCTTTGCGCTCAGCCAAAACACATTACTAGTGTTGCCAACAAGTGATTCAAAAGACCAACGAATCGTTAGATATTCAATCAATTGTTTTGTATGTCAAAATGCAGAGCAGTGCAAATAAAACAATATCTCAGAAACAACAGCATGTTGTGTTGTTGAGAAAAAAAATATTTTGGGCTCTATTTTGACAGTCCGAAAGCGTAGGGCGCAAACGCATTCAGGGTGTGTCATAATTCATATTTTCTAATATAAGGACAGGAAAATCTGCTTTGCGCCATGGCGCATGATCTAAAAGTGTTGAGTTTATTTTCTTAATGAGTTATAGGTTTGTTTTGAGAATAAACCAATCAGAGTCTCATCTCCCATTTCCTTTAAGAGCCAGCTGCGTCGCGCCAAAAGCACATTTTCTATTTACATGACGTAAAGTAAGTTCCCTTTCGCTCTCGTGGATAAGGAAACCTTGTACGCACAGACATCAAATAGCCTCTAAATAATTAATTTCATTTGTTGAGCGCAAAGATTTGTTTCAAAACTATTTCTAAATTCAGTTCTAATTTCCAGCAAACGAATAAATGAACAATAATAACAATGTGAGGTCAAAATACTGAGATATTTCCAAATACACCTACTATGCCCCATTTGGACAGGTGGACAAATTTAAGCTTGTTTTTAATAAAACAAATATAAATATGGATATAATAAATAATACTGATAATAATAATAATAATAATAACATTATACAAAAGCAAATTGAATGAGCTGAAAAAAATCGACAATATTGAGTTGAGATGGAGGATTCAAGGCAATGGTTTTTAAATTCATGTAGGCTAGAAAATAGTATGTTTTGTAATATTTTAATTCTTTATATATATATATATATATATATATATATATATATATATATATATATATATATATATATATATATATATTCTTATTATATCCTATATATACTTAATTTTTTTATTCTTTTTCATATGTAAAGATATTTGCGTATTGCTCTACATCTTTGGTGTAATAAGCAGCATGTAAGCGAGGCGCACTCTGCGCCGGACAATAGACCGGCTTTGTTCTGGTCTAAAGAAAAGACTATTACAGTTTCTCAAAATAGCAACACGCCAGCAATGCGCCAAAACACGCCTGCTGTTTTAGACTACAACGCCTATGGGCGCAAATGCATTTGCTATTTAAACAGCTTGGCGCAAAATGTCAAAACGACTCTTGCACCGTGCTTAAACTAGCAAATAACATTTGCGTCACGCCTTGCGCCACATTGCGCCGGGTGTATGATAGGGCCCGTTGTTTATTAAATGAATACTTTGTTTTCCTAACGAATATCACATCTTTACATTTGTGGCCACAGCAGTGACATAAAAAAACTGTCTATCTGGAGTAGCAACATGCAGCAGTACCAAGAGGACAATAAAAAGAATAATATAGAGGACAATATAAAGAATTTATTATGCTACTGGCCTTTTCTGACATTTTGACTGCATGTGATTCACTTGTTTTGTTGTTTCTGGACTTTCAGAATAGCTGGAAAAGGTTCTTTCTTCTGGCAAGCAGCAGCTTGTTTGCATTTAAATAGACAGAAAAATATTTATGTTTTTGATCACACTCAAACTTATATATTAAGCTGAAACTTCACATACATATTCTGGAGACATTTGACATCTTTTGAGAAAATAGCAAAACATGTCCCCCTTAAGGTAATCATATACATTTTCTGAACTTTGCAAAAACAACTTTTAGCCAAAAATAAGCATCAGTATAGAAGAGCATCCTTATAGCTAAGTGTACTGATTCACCATGATTAAAGGTTTCAGTCCAAAAGCACAGCACAGGCGCAGAGTTTAACAAAGACGTGCATATGAAATATACATGATCTATTTTCCTCAGAAGGCTTTGACTGTTACAGCTCCATGGATAACTTACAAGTTCTAGACACTTTTAACAGTTCTGTCTAAAATAAACTTAGGTGCACTTACAAAATCATTTGCTAATAATGTCATACACTGTGAGCTGATTTTAAAATGCTGTCAGTGTGAAAAAAATGTACAATTTGTATATTACACGAGTTTAATTTTAGTTTTTTGTCAGACCTTACATTAAGGTTGCATTAATGATAATTTATTTACTAACATGAATTAAGAATTAGCAATATTTGTACAGCATTTATTGATCATAGTGCAACATCTGCTAATACATTATTTAAATAAAAATGAATGCTTGTTAACATTAGTTAATGTACCGTGAGTTAACATGAACTAACAGCAAACAAATGTATTTTCATGACTTGTTCGTGTTAGTAAATGCAATAACTAACATTAAATTATACAACCTTTTGTAAAATGTTACTAATTTCTCATGTTTAATTTGGTAATTTGTTTTTTTATTTTAAACTCATTTTAGTACATTTGATACAGGTATTATTTTCCCTTTCAGCTGTTTTAGTACATCACGTTAACAGGGTTTCTGCAGTTTTCAGCAAGTTGAATTTAAAACTACTTAAAACTTACTTTTTTTTCAAAAGCATTATGAATGAAATTTTAAACTCGTAAAGGGATAACGATTTTTCGATGGCTTAGTGGAAAAGATTTGTATTTTTCCTATCAATTTATTTATTTTTTTATAATTTAATAAATGTAATTATACAATAATAATAATTTAATAATTAAAAAATAATAGTTTAGTTAATTCTATTTTAAATGTTGTGTCAAAACAAGCAAGCTCTAGTTGTATCCATACACTTTATTCAACATAAACTTTCTTAAAATAAAAAGGTTTTTAAGGTTTTAAAAACTATAATAAACTAAATATATGCATAACAGCCTGTTCAGCTTCCACAGCAGTAAATACACAAAGAACTTTTAAAAAAGTGTTCTTGTAAGGAAAATAATGAAACCTTCTGGTGATTGGATGGGTGTTGGCCAGATTGGGTAGCTATACTTGAACAAAGAAACATTAAACATTAAGGCCTGTTTAGGCTTAAACCTCAAAGGACTTAGGACCTAAAAGACCTAAAACACAATATTACAGTAAATTTAAAACTTTAAGGCGTAAATTTTGTTTTTGAGATTCGTGACATTTTAAGACTTTAAGACCCCATGGATACCCTGAGGTAAATTCATTTTTCTTCTGACTTAATTTTATAAACTTTATTTCAGATATTTTAAATAGTTTGAATTATTTTTTTACATTTTAAATTTAATGTTTTAATATTATAATTTGGTTTTAGTTGTTTTAGAACTGTACATCAAGTAAAGCTAGTATTTATTTGGACATAGAATCCTTCTGCATAAATTTATTTTAAGAAAAAATGTATTAGTTTCATAGTTTTAGTTTGACAGTTTTAGTAAACTATAATTATCCTGGTATAGAACATCACTATGCAGTATTAATGAAGGCTTTGTACATTTGATAGTCCTTTTGGACAAAAGTGAGCTATACAGAGCTCAGTAAAATATACGGAGGGATTCATTCCCTCTGTAAAGCCTTCTTTTATTTAATCTCAGTCTCTCAGAGACTTTTCCTCTCACAAAGGGGCTTTACTGCATCTAAAACACTATTCTCATTAGAAATGTTCTCTCTGAGCCACTTCTCCACATTCAACAGTCTCAGAGCATAGAGATGCATTAAACATGGGCACTGGATCCCAATCTAAAGTGCATGGCATGCTGCTTTATGTCTGAATGGGCAACACTGCCCACAGGTCAAAAGTACTGAGGACAGAAGAGAGAGACGGCAGAAGAAGTGGCATGTCTCACAAGCCCCATCTGTTCCTTTAATGATATCCATTTATCACATTGCTGCTGCTCTCTGACTAATCCTAATATCTTAATAAACAGCTTTATGATAAGATAAAATAAAGGTCAGAATGCAGCCGGTCATTTGCTGAGCTTACATCTTGTAAGTATAGGACATTCAAAAAGACTGCACTTAAAAAAAAGAGCTCCTGACACCTTATACAAGTTCTCTTGAATTTGATCAAATATAGAAAGCCTTCACAGTGTGATTGTATCTGTTGCAATGAATGATTTACCCCACTAGGGGTGGAACTGCTGCTCCATAAAGCAAAAAGTTGATACAAATGCTGTTCTCAGGTTATGACAGGGCATTAACCACATATAAAACGATCAATAAGTCTAAATTATTGCTTAAAAGTGATTAACACTCTTTTTTTAAAGGTGGTCATTATGTAACTTACATATAAAGTAATATATTTATTTTGATTCAACATCAGGTTTTATGATATGTACAACTAACAGAAAGTGCCACTGGTTGCATTAAAAATCACATTTTAAATGACCTTGCAGTGTTTTTCTTAACATACCATTTCATATGGTTTACATTTTTCACTTTTGTGGCAATTCTGTGGCAAAAACAGCATAGAACATCATGTTTATCATATAACATCATACAAAATGAAATCAATAAATTATTTATATTTTATATTTATTAATTTTCCCATATTTCAAATATACTAAGCAACTGTACTGTTGGTGTTATTCTTCCCCAGTCCAAGTTATAATTTTCACAATTCACAACAGGACTTCTAAAACTGCTTAAATATTCAGCTGCACAAATTACAGACGTTTTAAAGTCTGATCTAGTCCAAACTAACCCAACATGAAAGTCAAGCCCCTGTTAAGCCACATAAATTTCACAAAAAAAATCTTTCATTAAATTGTTATCTTCTTTACAATCACTCAGTCATCAACGATAAAAAGATAACATAAATAATTAAGTATTTATTTTATGATAAATACATAAAATATTTTCATCACACTCAAATATATGGTCACTTATCACTTTTGGTGTTATTTCTGACTCTTAACACCACAGGAAGTCTAAAACTGCTTAGATATTCTGCTACAACAAATTACAAACATTTTAATTTCTGGTCTATTCAGTGCAAACTAACCCATATGAAAGTCAAGCCCCTGTTAAGCCACATATATTTTGCTAAAAATAAATTCATTAAATTGTCATCTTCTTCATGATGAAAAAATCCCTCAGCCATCAACAATAACAAGCTAACAGAACATATTGAATTAAACAAAATGTTTTCATTTCACATGGTGTTATTTATGACCCCAACACCACAGGAAGTCTAAAACTGCTTAGATATTCTGCAACAACATATTAGCCTACAATCATTTTAAATTCTGATTGATTCAGTGCGAACAAACTCATATAAAAAGTTAAGCCCCTGCTAAGCCACGGCCATATCATTCACAGCCAGATGTGTGTCTGAAATCTTCTAAAACATCCATTGAAGCAGTTCTCTCACACTACATTGACTTTCTACTCTTAAACCACGTACATAATAATGATTGAAATAAACCAGATACAGAGCCACACAGCTTTCCATAAAGTTCAGATTCTCTAAATAGATCTCACCCATTAGAGCATACCAAGCTTTCAATGCCTTAAGGGCAGCATGACACATGTAGGTTATATCTGTCCTTACTTTATGCCGGTTGACTCACCTATTATTTCTCTTTAAATACCCCAGATGTCAACAGCGTGCACAGAAAAAGACAGTTGACAACTTTAAGGCTTAAAACACAACACAGACCAGCGCAAAACGACGCTAGATTGTTTTGATGGGAAGATTGCACATGCACAGGTGCGAGTCCCCTACATGATTCTTAACAAAGACCAAGTTGCTGACTGTATTTGAATTCCTCCGTAATAAATGAGCGTTCTTACCGTGCCCAGACGATTCAGAGTGTCATCTTCAACTTCTCCGCACGTTCACACATACTGTACATGTTTGTGTGGACAGCGACGGTAAATGAATGCTGCCCGGAGCGCGCACGAACGCGGTATGACGCCAAAAAAAAAGCTGTCTAGGTAGGCAGCTCACTAGATTGTCTGACGTCTTTTCCAGCCACGTTGACAGTCCCGTGGTAATAGAAACAAACAATAAGGATCCCGGCGCTGTTTCCTACATTGGCAGAAAGCTGGTTCGTGTTGTAGTTGTCGCGGCGCAGTCGGTTGTACGCAGCCGCTGCGTCCTCCCTCTCATGCCGATTGAGGATGTGAGCGCAGCCGCCGAGATGCTGGATCGCGGTGAGACCTGAAGCAGCCTAGAGCAGAGTCACCCAATGTGATGATGAGAAACACAGCGAATACTGAAAACAACAGGCTGTTAAATCTCAGCCAGTGACATAACAGCATACTTGCTGTTAATTACAAAGGGGAGGCAAAAGAGCAATAGTAATTCAAAAAATGTTTAACAAACGCGTAAGGAGTAGAAAAAATAAAAATCGTAGTAAATGATGAGGCAAAACAGGTAACATGTTTTAAACAGTAAATTTGAAATGCTTTAGCCAAAAAATATTTGAATCGATTGTTGAATATAGCCTATGATGCACATATGCTGTAAGGTATAAGTATTTTTAAAAAAATAATACATATAAAAATTTTACTGTATAAAGGATTGATACAAGTCCTAATATTTATATCTGGTTTCTGCAATAACCAATCTACATTGTTCAACTTCTTACATGCTATGTCCCACATAATTAAAATAACAGAGTGCAAAATATTTTCAGTTAAAATCTGAATGTGAAGCTTGTGCTAGGAAGTGACAAGTTAAAACCAGACAGACATTTATGGGATAAAAAAAAATATGGGTACAAGAAATTGGATGATATATAGATACATTCACCGGCCACTTTATTAGGTACACCTTAATAGTCACGTGTCGGACTCCTTTTGCCTTCAGAACTGCCTTAGATACAACAAGATACTAGAAATATTCCTCAGAGATATTGGCCCATATTGACATGATAGCATCACACAGGTGCTGCAGATTTGTCAGTTGCACATCCATGATAAGAATCTTCCATTCCACCACATCCCAAAGGTGTGGTCTTCTGCTGCTGTAGCCCATCCGCCTCAAGGTTGGACGTGTTGGGCATTCAGAGATGCTCTTCTGCATACATCGGTTGTAACGAGTGGCTATTTGAGTTACTGTTGCCTTTCTATCAGCTGGAACCAGTCTGCCCATTTTCCTCTGACCTCTGGCATTAACAAGGCATTTGCACCCACAGAGCTGCCGCTCACTGGATATTTTCTCTTTTTTGGACCATTCTCTGTAACCCTAGAGATGGTTGTGCATGTAGATCCCAGTAGATCAGAAGTTTCTGAAATACTCAGACTAGCTTGTCTGGCACCAACAATCATGGCACATTCAAAGTCACTTGAAATCACCTTTCTTCACCATTTTGATGCTCGATTTGAACTGCAGCAGTTCATCTTTACCATGTCTACTTGCCTGAATGCATTGAGTTGCTGTCATGCTATTGGCTGATTAAAAATTTGCTTTAACGAGCAGTTGGACAGCTGTACCTTATAAAATTGCCGGTAAGTGTATATATACTTTTTTATTTTTAATCTGGCAACAGCTGGGTTTGTTTAAAACAACTGTGATACCCAAATAACATAATTAAATATTAATTTATTGATTTTGATTTAATATTATATTAGCTCACTAACCGCCAACTATTCAAGCATATGTTTTAAGCAGCACAAGTTTTACCTTCCCACTGCAACCCAGTACTGGGAAATGCACACATACATTAATTCATTCATTCATTCATTTTCTTTTCGGCTTAGTCCACCCAGGAGAATCCACACAAACATGGAGAGAACATGCAAACTCCACACAGAAATGCCAACTGACCCAGTCAAGGCTTGAAACAGCGACCTTCTTGCTGTAAGCTGATTGTATTACTTAATGCACCGCCTTGCTGCCCCTTACACACATACACTACGGCAAATTTTGTTTACTTAATTTACTTATAGCGTGTCTTTGAACGGTGCGGAAAAACAGAGCGCCTGAAGGAAACCCAAACGAACACAGGGAGAACATGCAAACTCCACACAGAAATGCCAGGAGTCAGGACTCGATCCAGCAACCTTCTTGCTGTGAAGTGACAGTGCTAACCACTGAGTCACCGTGCCACCCATTACTGTTTCTTATAAATGAATAATGAAATGGAAAACCATGAATGACCATAGAAAATCACTTATTTCACAGAGTCAAGCACATAAAGCTGAGCTGTTCCTTTAAAATATCTAAACAAAATAAAAGGATAAAATTGACACAAAAGCTTGAATGCATTCACCTTGAGTTTTTCATGTTTTTTGCCGAATGCACTAAATTCTGTTTTGCCTTTGTTTAATTGAAGAAAGTCATGGCACATCGTAGTTGTTTACGAGGCCTTAATTTACAGTTGGCTCTTTTGAGGAATGAAAATAATGACTGTGTGTGCCAAGTTTGCAAGGTTAAATTTTTGATTAGTAAAAACTTTTAGATTGTTTAAATTGTTTTTTTTGTCCACACTGTGGTATTAAAATAAATCAGACAATCTCAGTCTGAAATGTCTTTTACATTTTATTTAACAAAAGAAGTTTTCCACACTGTAAAAATTAGTAGTTTCAACTAATTGTCATTTAGTAACTAGTTCCACTGAGATGTTTTATACATTAACTAACTTTCTCTCTTCAAAATATTACTTGTGTTGTTACTTTTGCTATTAGACAAAACTTTCAAAATATTATAATTGTGTTTTCATTATGTAGATTGTGTCAAAGCATATATATATATATATATATATATATATATATATATATATATATATATATATATATATATATATATATATATATAAATATATATTGTAGCGAGGCAGAGGGAAAACACTGACTCAGTTGGATAAGTTTACAGACAAGTCCCCGGAGGGTGCTTTATTTACAAAGTGAAGGGTGTGCAAACGGTGCTCTTCTTCGAGGTGAGGTGCTCCGGGAAGTAGGTGAAGGACAGTGAGTAGTCGGGTGTAGGATCGTCACGAGCTGGAGTCTGCTGTGGAGGAGAGACAGAGAGACAAGCATTAGCGCAGGGAGTCATTAGTTGAATGAAGCTCATCTTCCTCTGGCGTGGGCTTGGCTTTTATGCCTCTCCTTCTGATGAGGTCCAGCTGTGAGCGATCCAGTGTTAATGATGATCCAGCTGAGGTGGATCTGCGACCAGGGCGACGTGGCATTTGTGTGCTCGCTACATTCCCCCCCCAGCCCCCCCTCCCCCTCTAAGCGTCGTCCTGGTCCTGGGTTTCCTGCGGAGGAAAGGTAAAGTATTGAGAGGGGGGGTAGAATGCTTTGACAGACCTGCCTATCCTGACCAGAGCCTTGAGAGACCCACCGCGTTTCCGTGGGAGGCCCCGGCTCGATGTTGTACTGAGAAGTTGTAATCCTGGAGCGACAGGAACCATCTGGTGACTCGAGCGTTGTTGTTTTTCGCAGTAGCCATCCACTGTAGTGGCGCGTGGTCAGTCACCAGGGTAAATTTCCTGCCTAGGAGATAATATCTGAGCTCCAGGATTGCCCACTTGATCGCCAGGGCCTCCTTTTCCACCGTTGCGTACCGGGTCTCTGCAGAGGTAAGCTTCCGACTCATGTACATGATGGGGTGTTCTTCATCGCCGTGGACCTGGGAGAGGACCGCGCCCAGGCCCGAGTCGGAAGCATCTGTCTGAAGAATGATGGGGCAGCCGAAGTCAGGTGCGTGCAGTACCGGTGAGGATGTGAGGGCCGTCTTCAGGGCTTGGAACGCGTCATCTGCTCTTTTGTTCCACTGGATCCTCTCCGGCTGCCCCTTTCTGGTCAGGTCTTTCAGAGGGCTGGCTATGGATGAGAAATTAGAAATAAAACATCTATAGTAGCTCGCTAACCCCAGAAATGCACGTACCTGGGTCTTTGTGGTGGGTTGTGGAGTTTCTTGTAGTGCTTTGATCTTGCTTTGTTGTGGCTGTATGAGACCTCTACCGATGCGGAATCCGAGGTATTTGGCTTCTGCTAGACCCAGGTGGCATTTCTTGGGATTAGCTGTGAGCCCAGCCCTACGCAGATCTAGGAGCACCCTCCGCAACCGGGATATATGTTCTTCCCACGACTCGGAGTGGACGATCAGGTCATCGAGGTATGCTGCTGCATACGGCTGGTGGGGCCTCAGCAGGATGTCTATCATTCGTTGGAATGTGGCTGGGGCCCCGTGGAGCCTGAAGGGAAGAACCCGGTATTGCCAGTGCCCACCGGGAGTGGAGAAGGCGGTTTTCTCCTTGGCGCTTTCACTTAGTGGTAATTGCCAGTAGCCTTTGGTGAGGTCGATCGTGGATATGAATCGGGCTCCACCCAGCCGATCCAGCAGCTCGTCCACCCGAGGCATGGGGTACCCGTCGAACTTAGATATTTCGTTGAGCTTCCTGAAGTCGTTGCAGAAGCGGAGGGTGCCGTCGGGTTTGGGGACCATCACTATGGGGCTGGACCACGGGCTACGAGATGGTTCGATGATTCCTAATTTCCTCATCTTTTGGATCTCTTTGTTGATAGCCAGCCGGCGAGCTTCTGGTACTCGATAAGGCCTCTGCTGGACGATGGTGCCAGGTGGAGTGATGATGTCGTGCTGGATGATGGTGGTTCGGCCCGGTTTCTCTGAGAACACATCCTTGAACTGACCGACCAAGGCTTGCAGCTCCGCCTTCTGATTCGGTGAGAGTTGCTCACCTATATGGACAACGGGAGAAGTTTCTTCTGAGAAGGCAACTAGATGACCTGGAGCTGCAACCCATTTCTTCATCAGGTTGATGTGGTACAGTTGTTCTTCTCTTCTTCGTCCCGGCTGACGGACTCGTCCCAGTCGCGCCCATCCTCTGCCACCACCCGGCGGAGCATCTGCTTCAGCGTCTTGTTGAACCTCTCTACAAGGCCGTCAGTCTGTGGATGGTAAACCGATGTTCTTATTTGCTTTACCTTTAGGAGGCGGCAGAGGTCTGCCATCAACCGGGACATGAATGGGGTGCCCTGGTCGGTCAGTATCTCTGCTGGTATTCCTACTCGGCTGCATAACAGAAACAGCTCCTTCGCGATCGCCGATGACGTGGCTTTCCTCAGGGGAATCGCTTCAGGATATCTGGTGGTGTAGTCGAGGATGACAAGGATGTGCTCATGTCCCCGGGCCGACTTCGGCAAAGGCCCTATCAAGTCCATGCCAATGCGGTTGAAGGGCACATCGATGATGGGTAACGGTATCAGAGGGCTGGGGGGTGGTCGTTGGGGAGACGTTCTTTGGCAGATGTCGCATGCCTGACAATACCTCTTGACTTCTCCGTCCAGCCCGGGCCAGTGGAACCTATCTCTGATTCTTTTAATTGTGTTGGTCGCTCCTAGATGTCCTGCCATCGGGTGAGTATGTGCCAGCTCCAGAACCATCTCCCTCTTGGTCCTCGGGACCACCAACAGTGTCTTCTTTTCCCCCCGCCTCTCTGCGACACAGTACAGCAGACCATTTTGTACAATAAAATGTGGGAGGGGGTGAGGGCTGGGAAACCGTTCATTACCTTCCACGATCCTCACTTGTGGCCAGCAGTGTTTCAACGTCTCGTCTTCTCGTTGCGCCCTTCCGAAATCGCCACCTGCAGTTATCTGTTGGAACAGATCAAAATATAGGTTAGCCGATGATGACTCACCCCCTCTGTCGCTCTCGGTGGCCATCAGCGCTGGTTGGCGGTCCCGCTGAGCCCGTCCTTTGTTGTTTTTCTTCGGACGAGCCGATAGAGCCTGATGGTGGGTGAGGAGATCATAGAACCCCGGCCAGTCTCTGCCCAATAGGAGGGGTACGGGAAGATCCGGAACCACTCCTACTTCAATGCGCCAGCTGCCCGATTTTGCTGCAATGGTCACTCTCTGTGAAGGTACGTGGCGAGTATCCCCGTGCACACACGTAATTGGGATTCGGCTTTTTCCTTCATGATGAGCTTTTAAAGTTTTCGGGTGAACTAGGGTTATGGCGCTTCCTGTATCCAACGTGGCTATTTGTGTTTTCCCGTCTAAGAATATTCTCCGGGTGGGAGCTTCGGGAGGGACTTTGCGATGTACCACGCACCCTGCTGTCCAGGCCGGGGTCGAGTGTGATGTGGGCTTCGTGGGTATCGGCTCGTCGACTGGGCTGGGGACCGCCGGTCTGCTGCCTGGTCGTGCTGTGCCCTCCACCGGTCGCCATGGTGCATTTACCCTCCGTGGTGGCAGAGCAGCTCTCTCCCCAGTCTCCCGGGCCACGTGAGCTTCTGCTAGCTCAACCGCCTCCACCAAGGCGGCTAGCGATTCGGGATTCCTCATGCTGGTAAGTGTGCGGAGTCGTTTTGGTAACGCCCTCATCATCTTTTCGATCACCACTTTCTCAGCGACCTGGATCGCCGAAGGATCTCCTCCTAACAGCCATAACTGCCCCAACCGAGATAAGTGAGCTGCTTGGGTACGTACCGGCTGCTTTTCATCATACGACCACGAGGAAAATTGCTGTGCTGCGCTTATTGTGGAGAGCCCCATTCGGGCGAGTATCTCCTTCTTCAATGCTTTATAATCGTCATTTTTCGGTGTCTCCAATGCAAAATACGCTCGTTGAGCTTCTCCAGTTAGGAACGGTGCCAACATCCTTGCCCAACTTTCCTTCGGCCATCTCTCTCTTTCGGCAATCACTTCAAAAGTGTGCAGGTAAGCATCTATATCATCCAGGTCGCTGAGTTTGGTGATATAACAGTGAGCGCTCATATCAGGGAACTGGCTAGAACCGGTCGCTTGGTGGAGCTGTTGCTCCATTCGGTCTTGTCTGGCGGTGAGCTGTTCGGTTATTACCTGTTGTCTTCTTGAAATTTCCGCTAGATGGCGTACTATTTCTTCCATCGACATGACTCAGGAGAGGATGACAGCCGAGCAAGAGAGCGTGAGTGAGAGAGAGAGAGCGGATGCCTGTCTGTAAACACAAAGAAAGAAGAAAAAAATTCAGCGATTATTTCTCCTTACTGGTAAGTGCTGTTTTCTGAATTTTTTCCCTCTGTAATAGCGCGCATTCTCCACCAGTTGTAGCGAGGCAGAGGGAAAACACTGACTCAGTTGGATAAGTTTACAGACAAGTCCCCGGAGGGTGCTTTATTTACAAAGTGAAGGGTGTGCAAACGGTGCTCTTCTTCGAGGTGAGGTGCTCTGGTGCTCCGGGAAGTAGGTGAAGGACAGTGAGTAGTCGGGTGTAGGATCGTCACGAGCTGGAGTCTGCTGTGGAGGAGAGACAGAGAGACAAGCATTAGCGCAGGGAGTCATTAGTTGAATGAAGCTCATCTTCCTCTGGCGTGGGCTTGGCTTTTATGCCTCTCCTTCTGATGAGGTCCAGCTGTGAGCGATCCAGTGTTAATGATGATCCAGCAGGGGTGGATCTGCGACCAGGGCGACGTGGCATTTGTGTGCTCGCTACAATATATATATATATATATATATATTAGGGATGTAACGGTATCAGAATTTCACGGTACGGTAATACCTCGGTATGAATGTCACGGTACGGTATTTATTGAATCATTTACAGGAAAAAAAAAACTTTTGAAAATACTCCAAAAAAGTGCCAAAAGTGTCAATGACATACAAATTAGCCATCTATCTGTTAGCTTTGAAACAGGAACTTCAATTTTAATAACAAAAAATTATTAAACCATGTAAAAAAATAAAGTTTCAATTTAGTATTGTTAAAAACTCATCACATTTAACATTTAATCACTCACTTAGATAGAGATGGGTTTAAAGGAAAATTATCATATAACTATAATCTGGTAAAAGCTGGTATCTCTGAGTATTTACAATGTCCCCTGCAACAGAAAAAACCCCTCTCATTTGGGACTGAGGATTCTGGGACAAGAGAGATATGACTTGGCCCATGTTGACAGCAGTGGGGTAACGTTGTGCATTGTCTTTCCCCCACTTGAGAGGACAAACCATGAGTGAGATAGAGATCTCTTTGCGGTACAAGTCAATGTCTGCATCAATCTGAACAGTGTGCTGTGTTTCTGCAGTCCCCATGACTGTTATTAGTCGTATTCCCCAACTTGCAGGCACGTGCACACATAGGGCTCAACCTGTGCAGTGCACATGCCCTTTTTAGTCTTGGATAGAAAAAGCCCTTCCAAAACGATCAAAAGTGCCCCCGCGACGCGACACAACCTCCGTCCAGTCCAGCCCTTCAGTAGGCGCGCGATAACACCTCTCTTGAGTATGCGCGCTCAACCCCCCCTCGGCGCTTTACAATACGCGCGCCACAACACAGCTGATCAGAACGCGCGCGACAGCACCGCTATTCAGCACGCGCGCGGCGACAACACCCGCTTTAGGTTCGATCATTTCCATCTTTTTTTCATCTCCGCTACTAGCAGCACACTCCATTTCCGCATTACTGGATCTGTAGCGACAACAGACCGCAAAGGATTATGGCCACGCCGGGGCTGATGGGAAATGAAGTTCCAGCTACCTCCCGTTCGCTTCGTTCGCCTGAGCAAATTTTCTCAGAAGACCTATAGTTTTACCGAGTCATGCGACTTCGGTAATATCGAAAAAATTTAATATTGCGGTATGACGGTATTTACAATACCGTTACATCCCTAATATATATACTTTTTTATACTGACTTCGCCTGAGAGTTAACCTGCCCCGGACCAGGCTAGTTTCCCAGCACAAGTTGCCAGAGTAACTGAGTTTGAGCTATCGTAAATTTGACTTATGAAACCGAATCGGTCAGGTTGACTGTGTTTTTCAGTCCACTCAACATGTTGATTTTTTTTTTCAAGATAATCCTCCATTTTACTTTCATTCATTCATTTTCTTGTCGGCTTAGTCCCTTTATTAATCCGGGGTTGCCACAGCGGATTGAACCGCCAACTTATCAAGCAAGTTTTTACGCAGCTGATGCCCTTCCAGCCGCAACCCATCTCTAGGAAACATCCACACACACATTCACCCACACACACTCATACACTACGGACAATTTAGCCTACCCAATGGTAGCCTACCCAATGGTTCCAGAATACAGGTAAGACAAAATTCAAAAGCTAAAAAATAAAATAAACAAGTAAATAACAAGGGTGAAATTGTGGTGAAATCTGAAAACGCATCAAAAACCAGGCGAGGGCTTTTCTTTTTGTAGATTGCTTTTTAAAACACTGTGGTTGGGTTTAGGGAAGTGGATGGGCTGGTCAGCTGGTGCTTTTTAAAACACTATTGGTTTGGTTTAGGGAATGGGGAGGGTGGGGGATCGGTCGGTTGGTCAGTCAGTGAGTCAGTCAACAGTGGCCTCTGGTGGATTTATGTGAAAACAGCAGGCGCAAATGGCACTCACAGGATAAATTTGAGACCTGAAAAGCATTCACAGTGGCCTCTGGTGGATTCGCAAAAACTGCAAAAAACGTCGCTCCTGGAACTTATTTTGCTCTCTCCATGTATGTCCAATGTATATAGCGGTACATAATCATAATGAGCCTGGGTTGAACTGATTGGATTGTTGGATCATTGTCATCTGCTACAGCTACTCTCATATAAGTGACAAGTTTGTCCCACCATTGCACCAATAAACATCATTCAAGAAGACATGCTCATGATTAAAGATTAATGGGGTGTTTTATATGAATAAGAAAATGAAAAAAAAAAATCTAATATACAGTTGAAGTCAAAATTATTAGTCCTTCTGTGATTTAATTTTTTTTTTTTTCAAATATTTACCGCATGATGTTTCCCAACAGTGCAAGGATTTTTTCACAACATTTCTATAATATGTGTTCTTCTTGTGTAAGTCTGATTTGTTTTATTTTGGCTAGAATATAATCAGATTTAAATGTTTTAAATATATTTTGTATACCACTGTTATACACTGACTTGCCTAGTTAACCAGTAATTAACCTAGTTAAGCCTTTAAATGTCACTTTAAGCTGAAGACTAGTATGTTGAAAAATTTATATTATATATAATGTACTGTCATCATAGCAAAGATAAAATTACTCATTTATTAGAAATAAATTATTAAAACTATTATGTTTAGAAATGTGTTGAAAAAAATCCGTTAAACTGAAATTGGCAAAAAAGATATATATAACGGGGCTAATAATTTAGAAAGCCTAATAATTCTGACTTCAACTGTATATACTGTAATATATGAAACAAGAATTGTCCATTTGATTTTCTGGTGACTTTAATCTCATTAATGGGCTGCCATAGAGAAAAGTATGACTGGGTATTTGTCAACTCATAGCTTGTTTTAAAATATTACACTACATTGTGGCAATCCATTTGCATAATGACCTCATTGTTGTAATGCATACAAGTAAGATCTCGGAGCTTGATAACCTTCCCTGTAATATAATAAACACTTTCATGCTCTGAAATCATAATAGGCATAATATAAAGCAACTTGATGTACTCTCGCTCTCAACCTCTCCCTCAGAGTCAAAATCATTGCTTTTTTTTTCCAATAGGTGAATCACGAAATGTACTGGCCACCCTTGCAAAGTCCTGTCATTTTTTTTATCCCCCTACAGCCTCATTTGGAATGCGTCCACCTAAATATCTAATCAACAGATCAGTTTTATTCTTGGCCTGAACTATTCATTTCCACACGCTATCACATTGTCATCAGCGTGAATCAAAGACCTCTGTGAATGAGGAACTTTAATCATACATCCTCAAGACGAAGACACAATAGTTCAACGAAAGTAGGTCTGGGCACATCAAGGACATTTTGTGATGAATGGACTACATGTGTGAATGATCCAACCTAGAGCAAATGAGTTTAAATAGTTATTGACTGGGCGTAACAGTATTATAAAAACAACCAAGGGTCATTCTGATTACGTACTCTTCTGGAGAGTGTCAAATCCACCTCGAACCACATTGTTGTGGTCAACTCCCCTCTGAGTCTCCAATGCAAGTCAACCGATACACGTGCTACCGGACAAACTGGTAACAGTGGAAAAGCCGTCAATATGGAGGTAACCAGTCAGCTGATGAGAAAAGGAACGGCATCATACCACTCCATAGAATTTGTTAGATGAAATGCAGCCATACTTAGCTATGGCTACATAATTTGCGATCTCCAGAAATGTATATAGGGCTACATTTTCAGAATGAGCCTATACGTTACATTAAAATGTTGGTGCATATATTATTTTTAAGGCAAGACAGTGCAGGTGGACAAGATAAAAAAAATCATCTTTCTGCATTACAAATTCTATAAAATGTTTAAATATGCAAACGAGACACTTTATTTTTACAGAGGAGATTTTGGGAATCAATTTTATAACACCATAATTCAGAAAGTACAGTGAACAGCTTTAGTGGACAGATTATAATCAGATAATTTATGTATAAAATATAACTTTCACATAAATGTTTACTTTCAATTAGAAAAAAAAAGTGTTTAATTTAAAGCCAAAAATCTCAACATCTCAAAATGGGCAGGTGGATAATTTATTTATTTATTTTGCCTGCAGTATCTCATCCTATGTCAAGTTTGAGTGTGTTTCGCTACAACATGGAGGAACATTTTATTTGCATTTACTTAACTTAGATTTGGTTATAAAGATTATTTAAAATAAAGGTTATTTAGCTTAGAAGTAAGGATAAAAGACGCACTTAAAATCATCCGAGAGGAGCAGTATATAAATGCTATGACAAGTCTTAGTAAACAGTGGTCATTTTAGCATATAAGAATGATGTGATAGTGAAGAGTAATATAGTTGAATATTCAGCTTTCATATAATGTATGTGGGACTCTTATTTTATAAACAAGAAAAATGCAGAAGAAATGCAAGCAATATGAATTATAAATAACCCAAAGAGGCATGCGGTCTTTTTAAATGAACTTTTGTTAACTTGTGAAGCTGCACATAAAAAATGGATTTGCACTTCAAATTAAACCTCACTAAACTAAACTGAACTTCAAATCTGAAAACTGGACTGACAGTTTCAAGTGACTTAAACTTTTAAGCTGCTTTGAGACCATCCACATTGTAAAAACGCTATAGAAATAAAGATGTATTGAATTGAATAATTTATCATGTATATTGGGATTTTTTTTTATAACAACATGCAATAACAACATGCAATTAAAACAGGTAGAAATACAAACAAATAGAAGTATAGTACAAATAATTTTTTATTTTTTTATTTTATTTTTTTGCAACAAGAGAAATGTCCCAGTTTTAAATAAATATAATTATGGAAAAACAAAAGAATGACAATAAGAAAAGAAGAAACCAAAAAATAAATAAATAAATAAATAAGAGAGGGCACATGAAAAATAATCCAAATTAATAGTGAATATTAAATAAAGCACATGTTTTAAAACTTTTGACTGCTTTGTTATTATAAATGTAAAATTTAAGTTCAAATTCTTGTTTAAAAAAATACAAGACGTGGCTTACATTGAGTATTTATGTATAAAAGACTTTACAATAAATAATATGAGGGCTATACAAAAAGTATAATTTTTATAGAATTAAAGTATTGTTTTTCTTTAATGTAAAACCCCAACATAATATGTGTGTTACTTAAAGAAAAATCAACACAAAGCTTTTGAACAATTAGAAAATTTACATCAGACCAGAAAGATTTAACAAAGGGACATTCCCAAAACAAGTGAGCAGACTCAGAAGATGTCTCACAGAAAGAGCAAGAGACGTCGATGTCATGCTTGAACTTCTATAAACATTTTTAACTGGAAAAAATCTATGAATGATTTTAAAATAAATTTCTTTAAATTTATTTGTTTAATACATTTTTTGGGGGGTGTCCAAACATACCACCATTTAATATTATCAAAAAGAAATAGAAGAGGGATTTGAGATGACAAGATCTAAAAATAAAGATTTTATGATTGGATATTTTTAGTGAAACAAATATATCCAACAACAGCAGAATCTGGTCTAGGAGGACATACAGAAATTAACGAATATTGTAAATTTGCAGTATTTTTAAATGATTTTTTTAAATTAATGTTTATGCATCATATCATATCACTGAGCTCTGAAAGAATTAAAATAATTAAGTAAAAGAATTCCATTAAGCTTTGTAAAATTAATCTGTTTATGTGGAAGTTAATATTAATTCCTGGGCAGCACGATGGCTCAATGATAAGCACTATTGCCTCACAGCAAGAAGGTCGCTGGTTCAAGTTCCGGCTGGGCCAGTTGGCATTAATGTGTGGACTTCGCATTTTCTCTTTGTTCACGTGGGTTTCCTCCGGGTGCTCCAATTTCCCCCACTGTCCAAAAAAATATGCTATAAGTGAATTGAATTAACTAAATTAGCCGTAGTGCATGAGTGTGTGTGAATGTGATAGTGTGTTTCCTAGGGTTGCAACTGGAAGTGCATCCACTGTATAAAACATATGGTAGAGTAGTTGGCGGTTCATTCTGTTGTGGTAATGAGGGACTAGCCTGATGGAAAATGAATGAATGATATCAATTCCTACTTGTGCTTTTATATACATTAAAGCCACAAAACAAATCTAAATACATCCATTTCATTCATTTTAATTCAAGTGGTTATAAAGAGCATATAAACCATTTCTGGAGAATGTAGCTAACTCACATACTAACTATGTAGATATCAGAGAACAACTGAACAGTGAACCAATGCATTTTATTCCACCTTTAAATATGAGTACTGTTTCACTGCAAATGTCGACCAAAAAAACTTATACAGAGGTCAGCTTTGTTCAAATACTCATGCCCCACAACTAAATATAAACATCTCTTCCTATATAACATTCATTCATTCATTTTCTTTTCGGCTTAGTCCCTTTATTAACCTGGGGGTCCCCATAGTGGAATGAACTGCCAGCTAATCCAGCATGTTTACACAGCGGATGCCCTTCCAGCTGCAACCCATCACTGGGAAACATCCAAACACAATCATTCACACAACAGACAATTTAGCTTACCCAATTCACCTATAGCGCATGTCTTTGGACTGTGAAGGAAACTGGAGCACCTGGAGGAAACCCACGCGAACAAGGAGAGAACATGCAAACTCCACACAGAAATGCCAACTGACCCAGCCGAGGCTCGAATCAGCAACCATCTTGCTGTGAGCCGACTGTGCTACCCACTGCAATACCGTGAAACCCTCCTATATAATAATGGACATTTTTATCCAAATGTGTATGTCAGAATACAGGTTTATCAAACAGATAAACAACACCTGGCTGACATTCAGCGTCTGTTGAGAATTTGAAGTGTGCAACCACTGGACACATTTTTATCCCGTAAGGACTCAGGTGCAGAAAAGCTGTCAGAATCTAAACTAAATAGAAAATGTTTGAGAACTGAGAGCGGGGCAGTTAATTTCAAGCATTTTAGGTAACAAACAAAGTGTACCTTTCTGCAAAAATAACACACTACAGTGCTTTCATTCTACATGCCTAAACAGCGTACAACAGTGAAAGTTCAAATTCAGGTACATAATCCCAAATACAGACACACTTTCTGCATTTTAAAAAGGAAAGAATGTTTCAGTTTTCTTATTTTATTCACATTTTATCAGTTATAGTAAATAAACAGTCTTCTTTTATCAGCTCCAAAGCCACATTCCCTTTCCAATAGTTTTTCAGCAAAATACTGCTGTTTGTTTGACGTAGTCTTGATTTACTTGGTTTATATTTGTCCAGAAAGCTATGGAATGATTCGTTTTGAACCTCTATTCGCTTAAGAAGTCAGTGAAGTAAAAAGATGGCATGCATTCTCCCAGGAGACCATTTTCAAAGTATCTTTGTCCCATGAGTATATAAACCCAATTCCTATTAAACCCACTGGGAGTTTAAACTAGAAAGGAAGTTTGTTAATTTATTTTTGGACCATTTATCTACTTGAGAACAATGTGCTATTAGTAAGACAGTATTTTTGTTCTTCTTTTTTTTTAAATAGCAAGATATATGTGATTTTAGTCATAATATTTAATGATCTGTAACCACTGTCTGGATATTGTCTTTCCCATTGCCATCTTACTAAATTAGCAATTTGCCTTCCAATTACATGAACCTAAAACTTAAATGGTTGAAAGAGCTGAAGTTTAGTTTGGAAAAGCACATCCATCTTCAGCCTGTGCAGATCTTATCCTTTAACAGATCTTCATTTTTTATGACTTTAACCACAGATTTTAGCAGGTCATTCTGCTCCTTTTTTTACCCTTTATCTTCTTGAGCATCACCCACAGCAGGGAATAGATGTCGGGATGTTCTGGGTTAAAGGTTATGCTAGAATCATGAGTATGAAGGCAATTGGCCTATTTTTGCAATGTCTGCAAATTACAGAGTGAATGGAAGGCAAAGGACAAACACTCTGGTATCCGATAACCATCCTGTTGTCAACAACAAACACAGATAGACCTGTGCAAAACTATTGTGGAAATGTTTCTTTAAGATCCGCTTGGGATAATAATAAGAAAAAGCATAATACTGTATATTTGTAGTGTGGCACTGACAGGGACGGATTTGGGGGCCTTAAGCAATTCCAGGTATGAGGGGCCAGCACTGAAACTCAAAACACCCTCTTTGTCTATAGATATTTTTTCTCTCTCTCTCTCTCTCTACATAGAGTTGTTGTTGTTGTTGTTGTTAAAAATAAATTAATTGGAACCTTCTTAATGTAAAATGTAATGCAATAAATTCACAAATAAAAAAACAAGCTCACAAACTATGTACAGTTAATTACCCATACTTGTGATTAGATCTTAATATTTGCATGTGTACAGTACGGATGGAACATTCCCATCTATGGGGGTATTTATATAATGCATTTATTGGCTATGGTAATACAGCCAAAGCGCTTTACAATCATGAGGGGAGGACCTTTCCACACCACCACCAGTGTGCAGCATCTACTTGAATGAGTCGATGGCAGCCACAGAACATCGGGGCAAGTTCACTCACCACACACCAGCTATACTGTAGGTGAGACAGTAGTTTCCATCCACCTATTTTTATGCACATTTTGGATGTCAAGTGCAAAGATGCATATAAATGCTGAAAATGTGCATAAAAAACATGCACATAACTGCCATAGGATTTTAATGACACAGAGTCAGGACCTCGATTTAACGTCTCATTCGAAAGATGGCACTAACAGACAGTATAGTGTCCCCGTCACTATACTAGGTCTAGGACTCACACAGACCGCAGATTGAGCTTCCCCTGCTGGCCACACTAACACCGCTTCCAACAGTAAACTTTCCCATGTGGTCTCACATCCAGGTAATGACCAGGTTCAGCCCTGTTGGGACTGCAGGGTGACATGGCTGTGGCAATATTGCATAATAATATTACAATTTACTGTTTATATTTGAATTTATTTTACCTTAATCCACAAATTAGGTTCTCAAAAACATTTCTTATGGTACCAGTGCTAAAAAAAAAAAGTATAAAAAAGTAAAATAAAAATAAGATGGCCTATAACATTATTAGACGTTGATATTTGGTTGATTTTAGGTTGTACGTAGGACTGTGACATCGGACTGTCACAGGTTTCTGACGTCAACCCGATTTTCATTTACAAACATAATGCAACATCGCAGGTATAACGTGAAACGACACTGGACAAAGCGAGTGTGGATCCAAACGCAGAGTTTATTAGCAGGATGGTCAGGCAAACAACGGTCAACACATGGGCAAACAGATGTACACAGGAAATCCAGAGTCATAGTCAATAATCAGGCAATTGGTCAGTACAGGTAGGCAGCACGCAAAACAACCAAAACAAAGTGGCAAGACAAGGCAAGGAAAACTCATAATGTTCTCTAACAGTTCAACAAGACTCAGCAACTTCTGTGTGTTTGCGTGTTGTATACTGTAATTAGTCCAGTAATCAGTCCATGAGCAGCTTCAGCTGTGTTTGACTGGATATTGTAGTCCATATATCAGCAGATTTGTAGATCTATGAGTTTACCAGCGATCTGTAAGGATTATATTGCTGGTAATTTTGAAAGCAGGATAGGTGGACCGAATAAACTAAATTGGCTATAGTGTACAACCTTGTGTGAATGTGAGAGTGCATGTGTGTTTCCCAGTACTGGGTTGTATGGAATAGGCTGGAATAGTTGGCGGTTTTTTCCACTGTGGCAACCCCTTATAAATAAAAGACTAAGCCGAAGGAAAATGAATGAATAAATGAATGAATAAAAATAAAGGATGCATTTTATTGTCTCCTATAATTGTGCACTCGGTAACAGAACAACTGAATTAAATCATAATTATACAACTTATAAACATTTGCCACTTAAAGTATTTTAACATAGTATTTATATTCTTTGTCTTACAAAATGCCTTCCTTCAAAAGCATCTCATAGTAAATCATTTTAGTACAACATAAAGATTGTGTTTACAATTTTTTTAACTTATATTGTTAGATTATATTAAATGTGTAATTGTATTTAATGTAATTTATTTTTTTTATTTTTTTTATTTTCTGTATTAATATTATTTGTTATGTACCTAGATTCTGAGAGTAATGCAATTTCGGTTCTCTGTATGTCCTGTACATGTGGTTGAATTGAAAATAAAGCTGATTTTTAGTGTAAAATTAATGCAACTTACCTTCTGCAATACAGATAAAAAACAAAATAAATACACCTCATTTTCTGAGCTCATATTTACGTTATTGAAACAAGATTCAGTTTCAACATCAGAATGCTCTATGAGTCAGTTTACCCATAAAGTTCAGGTACAAATATGTCTACGTCTGAAAAGTAAAATACGAACTGTTTCTAAAATTAACAAGACGCAGAGGTTGAAAAGCACTTTCAACACATCAGCCGCAACCTTGGGTGAGTAAAGGAACCAGAAAGAATTGATCCCAGAGGGAGGCCATTGAAAGGAGAGTGAATATGTGCCATAATAGTAGCATCCAAAAGGTTTTAGCATCTTTCTGTAGTTTATCTAAGAGTTTGTCACTGATGCTCCATAGTCCACAATATTCTCTGACAGCAAACCCAATGAGCTCATGGTCCCAAGAGGAAACGTGTGTGTGTATACGCCTGTCTGGGCAGCCTTTCCTGGCATATTTAGAAAGCTAATGAACACATTGTAAATCTCTAAGAACGTAAAATCTACAGTGCTGAGTGTTACCCACTAGAGGCCAATTTTAGATGAGATATGCTGCTTTTATTGATTCGATACAGACGTTGCTTTGAATAGAAGTACAGCTGAATAGATGAAGCATCGCGTTACATATTAGTTTAGCACAACATATTTTGATGGTTGGTCAACACACACTGATCTAATTTATTACATTTTTAAATATTTTTGGCCATTATATGTTGAATCACAAGATATAACAAACAAATACAACTACAAGCACAATTTATAAAGGATAATAATGAAAAAAAAGTAAGATTCAATCATATTCTGGCTGTGTTCATTGGGTTTGCTCTTCTTTACAAATTACTTGTATCTACTTAAATCGGTATGCTCTATATAGTATGTCTATGAATGAAAAAAATACGTGAAGAGTTAAATTTAAGTGTCCAAATTAATGCATTAATTAAGCATTAATTGATGGTTCATTTGTTCACAAGTTGTAAGTTAACTGTAAGTTAACTGAACAACAAGCAACTAATTGAGCTTAATTACTGCTGGTTTGCAAATACATATATAGCCCAAATAGTATAATAAACATAGTTAAACCTCATGTCCTAAAGTTAAAGTTATATTAATGGCACTTGAGTCATATTTAATTTTATTTACTAGAACTAGCTAGTAGCTAATAAGGCTAAAATGTCATTAATACAGTTCTAATACAGGCAATTTGACCCCCTATTCTAAAGTGAAAGTGATATCCACATTGATTATGGCAACTATTGGGGAATATTCAAAAACAAGCTAATAATTAAGGATGAAATGTCATTAATACAGCGTTAATAAAGGCAGTTTGACCCCCATTCTAAAGTGAAAGTGATATCCACATTAATTATAGCACTCATAGAGGACTATTTAAGTCTATTTACTGGAACAAGCTAATAATTATGGCTAACATTTCATTAACACACTACTAATAAAGGCGATATGACCCCCTATTCTACAGTGAAAGTTACATCCACGTTCTATGAACTAGAAGCTAATAGTGCTAATCTGCTATTAATAAAGTGATCATACCATATTTGCTAATTGTCTTTATTGCCAACCTGATTGTCATAATTAATACTCTTTGTAAGTTAACTGATAAGTGACTTGGTACTTTAAGTTGAAGAACTAAAGATTTGCAATTTGCAAAAGATTGACATTGGTTAAGATTTTATAACTAAGTAAACCGGACCCGAACCAATTAGATGTTCTTGGCTGGTGGAAGATGAACAAACAATCCTACCCAAAACTTGCAATATTAGCCAGATCAGTACGCATCCCAGCCTATAGCAGCAGCAGAGAAAGGGTGTTTAGTGCTGCTCAGTAGGGCTGGGCGATATATCGGGTTCTGAGGATATATCGATATAATTCCCCAACGCGATGCGGTATTATCCAATATCATTCATATCGATATGGTTTGAGGCCACACTTGCGCATTCTGCAGGAAACAGACCACTGTGAGGCAGCAGCACACGAGCTCCGCTTGCACAAATATGTGCATGCACAAATGAATGGTTCACTCCATGAGTTGCATAAAAGATTTGTTCAAAATGAAAGAATCGTTCAAGAACGACCCATCACTACACGCGACATGGAGGAACATTTAGTGCCGGTGTGGTGAGAAATCCATCACACTCGCTTGTACACCATTACACTGTGCCTGAAGCTGTCACAGCTGTATATAGGAAACCTTTTATCGATAATTTCTTCCTCAATTGACAGCAAGAACGAACGTAGAACCCTTGTCAAGTTGACAAGCAGCACCTGATCGTGTTTAAAAGAATTTAAAATGCCAAAATAGGAGGAATTTATTCTGCATTTCGCAAGTGAAACCACCTCATATTCACTGATTATTGTCAGTATTTATTACACGACGATCTCTTCTTTACATTTACGTTATAACACATAGCTCTGCGTTCCAGCATTTACTCTAAAACAACCTCATTACTTCTCATATCTATAGTCTATTTGTTTTCATCTCCTTATTTAATATTTGATAAAACAAGTTTAGTCAAATCAAAAGAAAAAGTGTAGGATTTTTTACATGGAGTGAAAGACTTCTCTTTAGATATGTTTTAATATGTTCACTGTTTAATAATATGTGCATAATATATGTAAATGTGTAACTAAAACATATACAGCTGACATATATCAGTGTTGCACACACAGAAGGGGCAGAGATTTCTGGTGGCACTATAATATTTTTTTTTTATTGCTGTCTCACTGCACAATCTGTAATATAAACAAACACACACACAATGAGAAGATTCTGTGACAATTGTTTCATTGCTGGCAGTGTAACTAATTCATGAATGTGTGAACGATAAACACAGAAATAATAAAGTAAATACAAAAATATACAATTTACCAACATATAAAGGCAATAAATACACTATAAATCTCTGCATTTCTCCACACAATATATACATTACCACAGATTAACAGTAGCTTCAAACTCTTATTGCATAAACAATAAACACAGTAACTATTTTAATTTACTATCATTACTTAAATATTTTCTAATATTTTGATATATTATGAAAATGTATTAACTTACAGTACTGTCTCAAAAGGTAAACTCCCACAAAATAAATCTATATGTATATCATATTTATTTGTATATTATATTTATATAATCACACGCGACCTCCACTGACAGGCGTCGGCGGCCTTCAATCGCGCGTACGCGCGCACGACTAGGCCACATATCTGCCGCGAGTACGCTGATCCAGTTATTTTATCCATAAAAACATACATATAAAACCCTCAAACGCATTGTTTAAACTGTTAAACCATACTAACCATAACATTCGATGCCACATCATCCATCTTACCTGTAATATAAACAAAAACACACAGTGAGAAGATACTGTGACAAATGTTCCAGAGCTGGCAGTGTGACTTCTTCATGAATGCGTGAACCCCTCCTGCGGCTCACGTATTGCTCACTAATCGCCCCCTAGCGTCACTCGCCAGGACATACAGGTTGAAATGATGGGCGTCAACCAACACATTATAACTAACCTGAACTTATAGGATCACTAATACTGGACGATGACTAATCAATGCATAACAGCTATAAAAAATTTAAGGAAACACAGGACTGTCATAACTTTGTACCTCTACAGCAGCTCATGTGTGATTTTGCGCTGCGATTACACCATTAGCCTACATTAAGACAGAAACAAAATTTTTGGGTGAATTATACCTTAAAAGCACAGTATGTGACACTTTTAACACCATTTGGAGGCGTCCATGTTGCTGAGCAAATGTGAAGACTTGTGCTACCGCCTTTATCCCAAATAAAATTAAGATTGTATAGGGTCGAATTAAGATTGCAATCTTTTTTTGATCAATCGTGCAGCCCCACCTGCAATGTTCAATTAAAAAGTTATATTGTGAAACATTGATATGCAAATGGGGCAGCACGATTGCTCAGTGGTTAGCACTGTCGCGTGTCGCCTAACAGCTTACCTAACCCTAATACAAAAAAATAAGGCAGGCATACTGCAGCGGGGGCCATATCCCCAATAGCCATAGAGGGGAATATACTAATGAACCTAATTTTAAATGATGGTATTGATAAAAGATTTTGGCAAATATATTTGTCATTTTTTGCAGTAACACCTATCCAAACATGGAAGCAGCACATACATAAACTAACAACAAACATTCACTAGTAAAGTTATCAAATAGCCTATTTCTAGTTTCAAAATATGGAAAGTTGCAATTGACTAGTTTATTGTCTTTACATGGGCATTATGTTGTTTATTAATGTATTAAATGTATTGTTTCATTTAATAAATTAATGCGTATGTGCCTTACTTAACCTAAACAAACAAATCATAATATTGCATTGGAATGTGATCCACTTACATTGTATTTACATAATTTTTGCAAAACTACAATTTGTGACCCAGTGTGTGAAAACCAGGCCAGATCTAATTCTGAGATATAGTTTGATTGTAGCCATTCATTTCACTGTGATTTCAGTTGTTGACATGGTTTTACTCAGTTAATAACAAATACATATTTTTATTATTTTCACAGACTATTCTTCATGTAGAAAACAGTAAATTACAATATATATATATATATATATATATATATATATATATATATATATATATATATATATATACTGTATATATATATATATATATATATATATATATATATATATATATATATATATATATATATATATATATATATATATATATATTCTCCAGCTTGATATTCACAGACTGGGTCACATTTTTAACATTATTTATCAATTAACCTAAATATTGTTGATAATGATTACACTGTCATTACCATGTCTGCTTCAGGGAAGACGTGGGGTACGAAGAACTGTTTGACTGTTTTTTGACTTTTGTGAGCTCTGTCATTGGGGGAATGCTGCTCTCCGGAGGCATGTTGTCGCACATCTGCCAGACCCGCAAGAGCCACAGAACGTTCTCTGACAAATTGTGCAGTTGGCTTAATAACAATTTCTAACACTCTGCAACCAAATATTTGTTTCCTCCCACTCTGCGATACTTTTGCAGTCGCTTGCATTTAAATTCTGAAACTTTAGGACGCGGGGGTTACCTGGAGAAGCATCTCCCATCACTCTCTGTCAAGACTTGACAGACTCCGCTTAAAAGACCCGCCCTCACTTGACAAAGACAAATCAAACTAACGATGACGTCCAAGCATTACCCAATCAAAAGTAGGAAATGAGGCATCTTTATAAAAAGTGTGCAGGATGATTTCCATGAAAAGCTAAACACGGGACAAAACCCGTCCCGTTTTGATTCAAAACGGGACATGCGATTTCCTTCTCAAATACGAGACGATTCCGTATTTTAAGGGACGGGTGGCAACCCTACTCACAGCAAGAAGGTTGTTGGTTCAAGTCCCGGCTGGGCCACTTGGCATTTCTGTGTTTGTGCTCTAGTTTCCCCCCACAATCCAAAGACATGCGCTATAGGTGAATTGAAAGTGTGTGTCTGTGTGAAGGTGTATGGGTGTTTCCCAGTACTGGGCTGCACCTGGAACGGCATCCTCTGCGTAAAACATATGCTGGAATAGTTGGTGGTTTATTCCGCTGTGGCGACCTCTGAAATAGAGTTTAAGCTGAAGGAAAATGAACGAATGAATGATATGAAACAATGTTTGACAAGCAGATATATGATGAAGATCTTCATTTTCACCCAGTCAATCTCATAAATGAGGATTAAATGAGCAAATCAGTCAAAACACACTTTTTTTAGGAGTTAGAGAGAGTGTTTTCACCGACTTTACAAGGAAACCCTTGTTTTCTAATCGCAGTGATCAAGACACCTCAGCGATGTTATTGTCTGTCAGTGTGTGTTCTCTAAAAATGTCACAGTTTGTGAAACAGATCTCATGCTGGATTTAATTGGGGGAGTTGTAACACAGCCTTATTGGATTTTTTTTAGCTTGTGAACAACTGCAGTACATTTATAGGCACTTAACTGCTTTAAAGACGTTATAGTTTTTACTGCGAATCGCTTCTGCTTGGTGGTACACCGCAGACTTTGCAGAATCATCATCGTTATTTAGGTCGAAAAAAAAACTGAGTGTGCTGGGTCACATCGATTCGGGTTTATCTAACCCTATTCTCAGCGGGCTTGAAGATGAAGGTAGAAATTTTCAGCATTTGGTCAGAAACACAAAGCCTATTAAATCCAGTGACATGGGGAGATCGATACACTCTTAAAGTGTTTACGCTTGTCCTTTGAGGTTGATATGCTCTCTGAATGCATTTGCATTGAATCGTGACGGGAAGACTTGGACCCATCATTTGCTTGTCATTATATGGATCAGTCCCAACCCCGAGTTCAAACGCGTGCTAAGCGCCAAGTAGGCGCGCTTTGAGTTTTATTGTGCAGCATTAATTAAACTGGGATGATTTACAGGAGATGTGTTTGCTGTAAGAAGAGATTCTATATGGTGTGAATGATGAAGGTGAGACATCTGCAAACAGGTCTTGATAACAATAACACCTTATATTGCTGCTTCCATATTTGTCTGTAATGGAATAGACTGCTGCTTTTTTCATTTTGAAGTGAACTCGCATAACATTCTCACTTAGAACAACAAGCTAACTATCAAAATTATTTTGTCTCACTTTATCTCTCCTGCCAACGGGGATGGTTTTGTGCCAGATATTTGTTTGTTAGAGTTCCTCGACTCAACTCCACGCTGCCCAAGCCAATTCAGCATGCCCATCTGTGCACTGCAGTAATTCACACACGGCAGCAGTGTAAATCAAATGAACTAATTGTCTTAATTGCCAGAAATCTCTGTTGCCATTAAGTCTCTACTCTCTTGGATAAACCCTTTGCAATTTGATCTACGTAATTGATTGGCGTGCTGAAATCAGCATTCAAAATGTTCCTTACATATCACTGATTTTTACAAGAATCACACATGACATGAACTGCTCACTGTGCAGGCGTGCGCCTTACTTAATGATAGATGCGCGCGCATAGTGAACAGAACCTGCTTAGACTGTGAATAACAGGTAATAAAGTTGTAAATAATATTCAGTTTGTGGCATAGAGTGATCGTTTGAGAGCCGCGCGCAAAATATTAACAGCACTTAGCAGTGAAAATGAAACCGAAAGCGAGCACATCATTTAAATAAGCATATCGCATTTTAGAGTTTTGATTGCGACAAGCATTAGATCTGTTTTTTCTTTCATAGAGAACTCACAGTTGTGCAAGAAAATAAATGTTTACAGTGTCAGTATAACTAGTCTAGCCTATATAATGTTGATTTTACCAGTGAATTAAATCTAATAATGTTGTCAATGACAGATTGCAAGCATAGGCCTATATCTCAAACATAATTTAACATCAGAACTATTATAAGTAGAATAGAATGTTTTATAGAAACCAGTAGACCTGCATATAACATTAATATTGTTGTTTTACCATTTGTTTGAGAAAAAAACAATAATAATTGTTGACTCATATTAAGCTTTATTTTACATCTACAGAATCGTGAGAAAATCGTGATCACTATTTTAAGCAAAAAACAAAAAACAAAAAAAAAATTGCGATTCTCATTTTAGCCTGAATCAGGCAGATCTAGCCTGTATGGTAGAGTGGCCAGGCGGAAGTCATTCCTTAGTAAAGGGCACAATTTGCCAAAAGGCATCTGAAACAAAATGATGAAACTGAAATTGAACTCTTAGGAGTGAATGCCAGGTGTTAGGTTTGAAGAAAACCAGACACCGCTCATCACCAGGCTAATACCATCCCTACAGTGAAGCATGGTGGTGGTAGCATCATGCTGTGGGGATATTTTTCAGCAGCAGGAACTGGAAGACTAGTAAAAACAGAGGGAAAGATGAATACAGCAATGTACAGAGACATTGTGAATGAAAGCCTGCTTCAGAGTGCTCTTGACCTCAGACTGGGAAGACGGTTTATCTTCAAACAGGACAATGACCCAAAGCACACTGCCAAAATATCAATGGAGGCACTTCACAAAAACTCGGTGAATGTTCTTGAGAGGCCTAAATCCTATT
The DNA here is from genome assembly GCF_052040795.2 of Danio rerio. NCBI lineage: Eukaryota > Metazoa > Chordata > Actinopteri > Cypriniformes > Danionidae > Danio > Danio rerio. Next base: position 18,059,287 of record NC_141038.1, read on the forward strand.
GAACACCTCTGGAGAGATCTGAAAATGGCTGTCGCCTTCGCTTCCCATCCAACCTGATAGAGCTTGAGAGGTACTGCAAAGAGGGATGGGCAAAAATTCCCAAACACAGGTGTGCCAAGCTTGTGGCATCATATACAAAAAGACTTAAGGCTGTAATTGCTGTCAAAGGTGGATCAACAAAGTATTGAACAAAGGCTGTGAATACGTATGTGCATGTGATTTTTCAGTTTTTTTTACTTTTAATAAATTTGCAACAATTTCAAAAACTATTTTTTCACATTGTCATAATGGAGTATTGTGAAGCGTTATGAATACTTTCAAAATGCACTGTCCATTTTCATCCAGAAACGCTGCTTTGTTCAGAATTAAAACGAATGAGTGAGTCATTGAATAATTTGTTGAGCTAAGCACGCACAAGATATCAAATGAATCAATCACTCAGTGATTTAATCAAATAAATTCTTTTATTTTAAGTTACTAAACTCTTCATTTAGTCATTTTATTCAAAAATGCCCCAGCATTCACAGGACGTCAATATGACATCAAATTGATGTTGTGGGAACTTTGCATTTTGTCTGGAAATGAAAATCGGATTGACGTCAGAAACCATTGTCAGGCCGACATCAATGTCCAACGTCCAATTTAAAATCAACGTCTAATTGATGTTAGAGCATGACGTTGTGTGGACATTACCACTATGACGTCTATCAGATGTTGGGTCTTGGTTGCCATACCTGATGAATAAATGTCAGTATTTGAAATCATATGATCAAGATGTTGGCTTGATGTTGGATTTTGGACACTTTCCAACACAACCTAAAATCACTCAAATATCAATGTTATTTTACATTGTTACTGGACACGTTGTTCTTAGACACTGACTAGACAATGAATTTTGGTGACCTGACTTCACAACCTAAATCTAACCTAATATAAACGTCTTATGTTGTTGTGTGCCTGTTGGGACATAATAATCACTGAATAATTAATGCAACCTTTAAGGAACTAATCACTGAATCATTCCTTCACTCATATATCAAAACAGATTTTTTTCATTCAAAACACTGGTTTAGTGAGGAATGAAACAAGAGAGTGGCTGAATAACTCAACCATTCCACTTAGAAATGCTAATGTGTTTTAGAAAAAAGAATAGTCAGTATAGACAACCAGCCAACTAGGCTACAGGCTGTAAGCTAACTGACTCATTAGCTCATTAGTTCAGTGATTTTATTATTAAAAATCACTGATTTCTGACCATGAATGCTCAGTTGTCAATGCACTAAATAAGTAAGTGAAATGTTACGTTAATATATCTGAACTGCTGTTATTAAAGCAATGACAAGCAAGTCACAATCATGCTGTTTTGAATCCTTGACAATGTTCAGCACGTTGTTCCCACTTGTGGTGAAGTTAAATGTACACAACAGCAGTGTGCCTGTTCTGAGGATTGGCCATTATTTACATAACATTATATGCACCGTCTTAAGCTCTTTTGCTAATGTCCTCAAAATTCAAAGAATATTACAGATATCAAAGCAAACCTTCTTTTGCTTCTCTCTATTTTTCACATGACAGGCTCACTGAGACTCAGAAAAGAGATGCGTATCAACACCTTTACAGAAATAACCTAAAATGCCATTCTTTCTCTTTACTTCTTTCTCTTTTTGAAGTGAGGTGTTTTGAAGTTAAAAGGAAGAGACAGTGTGGCCTCTGCCTGCTGTGTATGTGGCCTGCTAAAGGGACAGAAAGGAAAAAACATCTATTATTCTAACCAAAAGATAGGGAAATAGGCTGATTTTTCCAGCCTCATTCAAGATTGTGCTGCACTTTGTTACAGGATTTTGAACCATCTCCTTTGAAATATATATATATATATGTGTATATATATATATATATATATATATATATATATATATATATATATATATATATATATATATATACATATACACACACACACACATATATATAATAAATAATAAATTTATATATAATAAATAATACATTTTCACAGTATGTCTGATAATATTTTTTTCTTCAGGATATTGTCTTATTTGTTTTATTTTGACTAGAATAAAAGCAGTTTTTCTTTTTTTAAAAACTATTTTAAGGACAAATGTATTAGCCTCTTTAATCTATATATTTTTTGAAAGTCTGCAGAACAAACCATCGTTATGCAATAACTTGCCCAAATACCCTAACCTGCTTACTTAACCAAATCGACCAAGTTAAGCTTTTAAATGTCACTTTAGGCTATATAGAAGTGTCTTGAAAAATATCTAGTAAAATATTATTTACTGTAATCATGGCGAAGATAAAATAAATCAGTTATTAGAAATGAGTTATATAAAACTATGATGTTTAGAAATGTGTTTAAAAAATCTGCTCTCCGTTAAACAGAAATTGGGGGAAAAAAATAAACAGGGGCTAATAATTCAGTGGGGTTAATATTTCTGACTTCAACTGTGAATATATACAGTATAGACATATAGACACTTATTACAAATATTGCATTATATAATTATAATTATTAAATTATACAAGAATTAATAAATATGTATGTGTTCAACAATTTTAATGTCTTATTCTCTACACAGCAAAATCCCAAGAGTAGAGAGTATTTGGTCCCACACTACACAGTTACAGCAGTCAAAGAAAAAAAAATTGCGTAAACAAAATCAAGAGTCAAAAAGTAAACAAAAACACAAAAGTAAATACATACCACAATAGGGTCATCTAACACAACAAATATTTTCAGTAAATCTTATTTCAGATTTTTGTAGACATTTGACAGATATAGTAAAAATAAACCTGCTGATGCTTCTGTTTGTGTTGTTTAATGCTCCTGATGAGCTGAGATTTTGAGAGATTTGTTTTCAGTTGACTTTCTAAGGCCATGTCCACATGTATTTCTGTAAACGAAAACATTTTCAAAAATGTGGGTTTCAGTAACCTGATAATTAGTTTTTGTCTAAAGAAAGCTGCAATATAGATAAAGCCCATGTTTGTGTGGACAGTAGGTCCTAAGATTGTAACTGATATTGGATGTAGTTTTGTGTTTTTCTTCAGTGATTCTGCTTTTTAACAGCATGAGTTCAAGTTTCTGTTCAAGCAGCGCTTTAACTCTGCTCCAGTGTTATTTTAACTCTTTGTCCGAGGGGAAAAGTGAGAAAAGTTAGTTTTTGAGGATTTTGCTGTGTATCAAATTGTGTATCAAAAGAGTTTACTTTAAAGTAAACATGACAGATAAACGGTTGTTTAGTTGTTTAGATGGGGGATTATGAAAGCAAAATTATGAAAGACCAATAACCTTGATTTAAACTTATTAACACATTATCTCCTAATTCCCCATGATTTATGTACTTACAAGGTATTTGCCCACTGCCAATTATGGTTGAACACACAAAGCATTAAAAAAAAATATAGATCTTTTGAATGATTTGTTTTATTTGAATGAATCTAGAGACCTTCATGTTTATATTGATATTCATTTGTGAACAAAAAATCATTTTTAGGATCATGAATATAGCCTTTAATTGGGAAGGTTTGCATCCATTTTACATCCTGAAATTAGGCGTAGGAAGTTAAAGGCCTCGTGTAACAGAAAGTAAATCAAATCTTTTTTTTTTTCCTTTATTGCAATCTTTTATTTTAAGTATAAGGTTAAATGCAAATAATAAATTGCAAAAGCAAAACTAATAAGCTGATCAACTTCCAATATCTTTTAATGTTGACGTCAAATTCATCTGTCACTTGGTAATATGGCTAATACTAATGCAGTGTTTGTCCTATGTGCTAGGATGGTAAAATCACACTTCTGCTGTTGTTAATGCATTCATAAATTATTACAAATAATTGGCATAATATTGGCCTGCTTCTGTTCATGGAAATAATTTCAAAGGTTGTTTTGTAAGCTAAAGAAATGTTGGCATTTGAAAAACCTGTAACCTAAAGCAAGAAAACATTGCATAATCACGGTCTATTGTGAACCGGGAACAGACAGGGCTCAGTGAAGAGGAAATGGAGTAAAGTGGACGTCACATGTGCTCTTGCATGATGGATGGGACTCACCCAGGATGATAGCTGACTTTGAACTTCATTGTTTTCTTCCATGCAGAGTTAGGCACCGAGACAACACAGCAGCTCTGGCGGCCCCCGGTGCTCTCAGACAATGGGAGTTTTGCCCTTGAAAGGTTGATGGCGATAGACAGAAAGCCTGATAGAAATTTCCTTCATGTTACTTCAAATCCACTACTCACTTTCGCCCCCAAAACATGAAAAATGGCACTCCTTTCTGCTGAATTCCACTGCTATCTTTTGTTTTGTCTTCTCAAAGCCGAATCCAAACAAACAGACCTAATTAAACACACAGAAAGCAATTAAAATCCCTCTATCAGCTACGAACAGCTTTGAGAGCTTTGTGAGACATGACCCACACAAAGACTGGGTATAGTGTTCAAAGCCTGATTGAATATTTGTGTCACATTTGTGTATTTTTCATGAACACTGACAAAATATCCCTTTTCACAGAAATTAGGAGGATATAACTTGACATTATTTCTGCAATGGACCATAAAAAACACTCAGTGGAGAGAGTAGAGAAATATACACTCACCAGCCACTTTAATAGGTACACCTGTCCGACTGCTCATTAACGCAAATTTCTAATCAGCCAATCGCATGGTAGCTACCCAATGCATGTAGACATGGGTAGTTTCTCAATTCCAAGAACCCAGAGAAAGAACGCATATTGAGAAACAACCATGGTCTAGACCAGGGGTGTCAAACTCAATTCCTGGAGGGCCGAAGCCCTGCACAGTTTAGTTTCAACCCTGCTCCAACACACTTACCTGTAGGTTTCAAACAAGCCTGAAGGACTCAATTAGTTTGATCAGGTTTGTTTAATTAGGGTTGGAACTAAACTGTGCAGAGCTGCGGCCCTTTTGGAACTGAGTTTGACACCTGTGGTCTAGACGATCTGCTGCAGTTCAAACCGAGCATCAGAATGGGGAAAAAGGGTGATTTAAGTGACTTTGACTGTGGAATGGTTGTTGGTGCCAGACGGGCTGGTCTGAGTATTTTAGAAACTGCTGATTTACTGGGATTTTCATGCACAACCATCTCCAGGGTTTACAGAGAATGGTCTGAAAAAGAGAAAATATCCAGTGAGTGGCAGTTCTGTGGGCGCAAATACCTTGATGATGCCAGAAGTCAGAGGAGAATGGCCAGACTGGAACAACATAGTGTACCCATCTTCTGATGGCCACCTTCAGCAGGATAACGCGCCATGTTATAAAGAGCGAATCATCTTAGACTGGTTTCTTGAACATGAAAATGAGTTCACTGTACTCAAATGGCCTCCACAGTCACCAGATTTCAATCCAATAGAGCACCTTTGGGATGTTGTTGAATGGGAGATTCACACCATGGATGTGCAGCTGTCAATTCTGCCGCAACTACATGATGCTATCATGTCAATATGAACCAAAATCTCTTAGGAATATTTCCAGTACCTTGTTGAGGCAAAAATTGGTCCAAACTGGTACTAGCATAACTTAGTACTAGAAAGGTGTACCTAATAAAGTGGCCAGTGAGTGTAGAGCAAATGCCCCTCTCAATTATAGTGTTTATTCATTTTATTTTAATATATATATTTTAAAAAATATATAAATTAATAAAAGCATATCCTTTGAATGAGGGGAATCTTACTCTGTCTTAACCTTATAATGTAGGCCATCAACTAATTACGTTTTGTATTTTAATCATTCATTTTTTTAAACAGGAAAGGAGAGATCAAAGTTCAAAACTTCATTCCCATAAGTGCAAGAACTACATGATGAACCAATGTTACAAACTTAACCTCCATTTTTCAATTATTATATATGAACAGATTAAGTATATCTAGGATTTTATAGCATAACTTGGCATGAAATGTCAACATGATGAATGTGCTGTTTCTCTGTGCTGTGCCTCTAGCGGTTGAGTGTACATTAGCCATAGTAAGCAGCCATATGAAACACTCTAGAGGAGCAATCATGATGTGCACTTACACAATCCAAGTGGATTTTATTTCTGTCACTGCTTTGATACGGTAACACAGTGAAGGGCTCTGTTTTACCTACTGTAAGTGGTAAACTTATCTTCCAAAACCACAAGTTAGCTTGCTTTCTCTGATACAGAATGTACTGTGATCAGTTGTTTGACTGGAAGACAACACTTTTAGTAAGAATAGCCTCGTTACTGCTGTTTTGGACCAAAGCAAAGTTCCACTCTGCTTTTACACACAAAATTGTGAATTTTCAGAATAACTTCACCTACTATTCTAAAATGATTTCCACTTTGCTAAGCAGATGAGTAAAGTTTATTTTTATTAAGCAATATTTTATTATATTTCTATATATTTTATTATATGTTTTTTTCATATTTAAGATAAGATTCATTTTACAAACGTTGATGTTAAATAAACTTAAGCATTAATTTAACATTCAGGCGTAAAATGAGGTAAAAGACTGTTTAAATGCAAGTGTTGTCAGGAGCAGCAGACAAGGGCTGAAAATGTTGTGGTAAAATAAATTGAATTTATTAAGTTTATGGTGCAGAACAATGGAATTTATTCCAGTGCTTCTTGTCTAGTCTGAGACCCCACATTATATTGTATATATTTCAGGCAGTGAAGATCAGTTAGCCTGTCTTCTAGGTGTTAATTTTGCTCGGAGCAGAGGTGTAGAATCATTGGCTTACATTTGTTTTACATTGGTGGCATGCACAGTTTAGTTCCAACACTGCTTCAACATTCTTAAGGCCCGTGCACATCAAGACGTTTTTTGCTTGCGGTTTTCGTTGACGTTAAACGCGTAATGACTAAAAAAAGGGCGTCAATTTGATCATGCACACCAACGCGCAAAACGGCAGGCGCAAAAGCGTAATTTAAAAAAAAAAAAAGCCTCATGCTCGTTTTTTTTTTTTTTTTTTTTTACGCGCCACGTCAAAACCTTCTTCACCAATCAGATTGGCACTTTTGTTCACATGTACGGAGCTGCTGAAGTTACAGTAAACAGCACTTGGAGGCGCTTAAGCGCAAAACTGTCAATGTGAGTGCACATTGAAGAAGATACCCAGAGGCGATATGAACGTGGAGCTGCTTATTGCTCTGTGAACAGTAATCATTTCTTCATCGCTAGAGCTGGAGCTGCTACTTGAACCATCTATGCCTGTTCGAGTCACCAGTAACCTTAACAACAAGCATGTGAACTTCCTCTCTTCTTCCTCTTCTGTGTTATAAGTGGGTGTCAAAAGCTTAAAGTTGTGTAAAGTTGTGTAGCGCCATCTAACATCAAGGAGTGATTTTGCATACTCTTTGTTTGACGCCAGTGAAAATCGATTGGGTTTGAATCCGAAAAAACATCTCATAAAACGCTGACGATAAACGCAAACGAAAAGTGTCCCGGTATGTACGAGCCTTAAGTTTCTAGTATACCTAGAAAGAGCTTAATTAGCTGGTTCAGGTGTGTTTAATTGGGGTTGAAACTAAAATATGCCGGACACCAGCCCTCCAGGACTGAGATTGGACACCCCAGACCTAGTAAGAGCTTGATTAGATTGTTCAGGTGTGTTTGATTAGGGTTGGAGCTAAACACTCCAGGACACCGGCCCTCCAGGACCGAGTGTGGACACCCCTGCAATAGGACCTTAGCACCAGAGGTGCTCGATCCCTAAAAAGATGCAAAATGCCTCACGCTCGTTTTTTGTTTTGTTTTGACGCGCCACATCAAAACCTTCTTCACCAATCAGATTGGCACTTTTGTTCATGTGTACGGAGCTGCTGAAGTTACAGTAAACAGCACTTGGAGGCGCTCAAGTGCAAAACTGTCAATGCAAGGGCACATTGAAGAAGATACCCAAAGGCGATATGAATGTGGAGCTGCTTATTGCTCTGTTGAACAAGAATTATTTCTTTAGCCGTACTAACACTAGGTACAGTTGCCTCGAACAGGGTCAAAGGACGCTTGTCCACCCTCCCGTCTCCCCTGACGGCCCGCACTCACACCACAATCGGGCCTCGGCACACTTAGGTCATTGCTGCTGCGCTGTTCACTCAGAAGCACAGTGGAGATTTCTCTAGTTGTATCGTTTCAGTCGTTTGATATGCAGTGACATGCAGTCAAATATTTCGCCAAACAGTCCTTAGGGATGCAGTGACACACAGTCAGATATTTCGCCGAACAGATCCGCCGCTTATGGCGCTTATAAACAGTCATAAAGCCCTCGTGCTGCAGGAATGAGGAGGTCTGCTGAAGGCGCGCAGCTGTCGTGCAGTGAGGAGTTTGCGTCTTTAATAAACTACGGCATGAAACAGTCCCTTAAAAGTCACGTCTCGCTTTGAGTTTCGGGCGTTTTGCACTTATACTACAAACGTACCGCGCCAAAGCCCAAGTGAACCGCGCTCAGGTCCACCTCTTCCAACCAGGCCAGGGCCGGCCAAGTGAACCATGCTTGAGCCCCATTCAGCACACTCACACTTCTCAAACGATCCGGGAAATGGGCCTGGGCACAGTACGAATGGCATAGTGTGAGTAGGCCCTTTATCGCTAGAGCTGGAGCTGCTGCTTGTACCATCCATTATAACAAGCGTGTCAACTTTGTCTTCTTCTTCTGTATTACAAGCAAGTGTCAAAACCTTAAAGTTGTGTAGCGCCATCTAACGTCAAGGAGTGATTTTGCATACTCTTCTGCTCGACGCCAGTGAAAATCGCTTAGGTTTAAATTCGGAAAAACGTCTTGAAAAACGCTGTCGATAAACGCAAATGAAAAGCGTCCTGGTGTGTACGAGCCTTTACCTGTAGGATTCATTCAAACCTGAAGGACTCAATTAGTTTGATCAGCTGTATTTAATTAAGGTTAAAGCTGAACTGTGCAGCGCTCCAGGAGTTTAACACATAAGGTTTGCTCTCAGGACCAAACTAGCCCATTTCTGCCCTTTCCTCAAGAGGTACTGTACACAAGAAAATTATATGAGAGGTTGTAGAATCCTGTTGAGCACAAACTAGGTAGAATGTGAGGAGATGTTGGCAGTACTAGAGTGGAGTTAGTAGCTACTTCAGCTACTTAGCTATTTTTCAGTAACTTGACAGTAGCTCTGTAACTTATGATGTACAATGAAGCTTTTCCAGTAACTAGCTATTTTTTCGAGCAAGTAGTGGCGTTGCTTGACAACAGCTATATTTCATTTAGTGAACCTGTAATAGTCTGAAGCAGCACAGCATCATCTTACAAGATAACTGCATAGTGTATTACAGCCGTCTATTGGTAAATCACACATCCCACAGTTTTACATAAACTTTATTCATTTATTTTCTGTTATTTAATAGAAAAAGGTTAAATTCAGTATAAAATGTATTCTAACAGCTGGTAAAATAATTTGAAGTAAACACATGGGTGAGGGCTTCAATAAAATTTCTTGCAAAAATAGAGTCATACAGCATTTCACTTGTTTTGAGAAAATGCTATTGTGTGCTTAATCTTGGTGAATTATTAAGTTGTTTCAGTCTTTTTGTAGTTTGTACTTTTACTCTTGACTGTCTGATGGAATTGAAAACTGATATATAATTTAAAAAAAAAAATAACTCCATTGCATTATTTTAAGTATTAATATTTTACTTAAGGGGTACCTATGATGAAAATGAAATTCTGGAAGCTGTTTGGACAGGACTGTGTGTAGATATAGTGTGTCCACTGTCACATTGGAGTGGTATAAACAACAAGTCTCTTTTTAAAAATTTCCTGACATTCAGATAGGATTCAAATCCCAGTGATTTTGAGGTCCAAGCGTGACGTAGGAGTGCAGTTTTCCGCACCCAACAAATTGATTGACAGGTGCCATGTCTCCATAATAACATGTATATACATGTCCACAGAACATTTTTTGCAAAAAAAAAAAAACTAACTGGGATTAAAACACAATCTCTATGATCAGCTACACCTCAATAATTAATTTTAGAAGTTTCAAATATTTCTTTAAAAAAGGAAAAGACATTTGTGTGTGACTCATCCTTTCAGAAAGGCTTGAATAGACTTCACTACAATTCATAAAATAAATTTACTTAGCATTTTTGACTAGTGACCTTATTTCAACTTCATCTGTGTCTGTCTTTATCACTGATGGCTGTTTATCTAATGTAACACAGGAGAAGCAGACATGCAAGTGGGAACGATAGACGGGGAGAACCAGCTCATTTGGATTTAATGCCACAGGCTACAAAAACAGTGACACTGTCCTCAAACCCCAAAATGGCAGATTCTACATTATATAGTACAATAAATAATAAATAAATAAATAATCTGATGGGTCTTTTGAGCTGAAACTGTACAGACACATTCTGGAGACACCAACGTCTTCTTACATCTTGTGAAAAAGGTAAAATAGGTGTCCTTTAAAATTTATGATTATTTGAGAGTTTGTAAGCTTTGAAGAGTCTTCAAGTAGCTTCAATGTAAATTCTTTTAGGCGGTAACTTGTAGTTTGGCTAGCTACTTTATTTAGACATATAGATTGACAGAAGCTACTTTTTGTTAAGTAGCTTTTCAAGATACAGTTTAAGAATAACTTCCTCAGCACTGTATATTGATCCCATGTCTCAGAGGGAGTGAGGTTTACAGGATGAGTGTAATTGAAGCCAGCTAGTTTGTCTTTTCAATAGGTTTGGAAATATTATGTGTCAGTTGCAGCTGTCTTGCAATCTTTAATACCTTTACTATGAGTTCTGTTTTAAAGAATTCTTGTCTGTGTGTTCAGCATAAAGAATGCAGAAAGCATTGACTTATTTTAAAACTTACATAGACTATGCATCAAAACAGTGGCATTAGTGGGCTTACCGTATGTTCTATTTATGTCATAGGCTACAGTAATTATCCCTGATCTTTGAAGGCTGATTTGCATACTTCGCTATTTGGAGTTCCTCCAATGTCATTCAAGTCTTTTTAGCTCAACTGCCCTTCTGGATGAAAAAAGTCCACTTATTTATGTCAGTGTGTTCATAAGGTGATGGCAACTGATATCTGTTGTCTGTTACAATTCAAAAGCAATGCATAAACATTAGAAGAATCAGTTAGATCTCCAGGCACCACTGGGCATCAACTCACATTAGATTATAGGCTTTTCTAAAGGAGGCTTTCCTAAATGTCAAAAGACATAGATGTAAAGTGCTTATAAAACTGTGACCTTTAGAAATTAGGTTTTTAGCTGACTTTCGGTGTTAGTTGCCATCCCTTTGTCCCAATATGTTTTGTAACACATTTGCAAATGTTACATTTATTTTACCTCAGAAGCCAGGTGTCAGAGTTTGGAATAATGCACACCTTAACGCAAAAGTTAAAAACCAAGCAACTGTTGCTTTTTTGTTATAGTATATAGATTAAAAAGCATTTTTGTCAATACCAAGGTATCATGTCCAAAAACAGAGGCTAAAGTTGCTGTTAAAATTTGTCTAATAATTTATTGGTTTGATTTGTAACTTAAAGTTTCCTGGTTCAATTCACAGTATACCACCTGTTGTTGTATTTCAGAAATAACATCTATTCAACATGTTTTACACAGTGCAATCGATTCACTGCTGAAAACAACACAGGCTCATTCTGAATACCCTATACAATTCTGAAGAGTGTGAGTTATGTATCAAATTATATTATGTTTTTTAGTCAGTCAACAGTGGTGTCTGATGGTTTACGCAAGAAGAGCATGCGCAAATGGCATCCGTGAGAGAAATTTGAGCTGATTTTGACTAGTCTTGTCAATTCAACAAAATGCCTTCATATGTACAAAATGGAAATCGCATACAAATACGTTTTCACACAGCCACTGAAAACAGAATAAAATATCCATTTTGTACTTTTATTTATAATACCAAGACCTACTGCGAGACATTTCAACCAGTGGTGGCCTATAATTATGGAGCCATTTAGTGTTGCTTTCATCAAATCACAAGGACTAAGTTTTCCCAACAGCTTACAGCATGAGAAACTGTGTGAATAGGAATATGTCTGTAAAAGCACTTGGTGTGAGATACCTATTTTACTCTGACTTAATTCCGTAATTACTTTTCTCTCCTCATTGCGATAAGGCTTAGGGCCATTTTCTCCAGATTCATTTAACAGTAGGTCTCATCAATGGAAAACTGCACTTGAGAGTTAAATTGAGTGAAATAACAAAGGCATTTCAAAGAAATTCAATAGAAGAAGCTTATTTTCTCAATGAATATTTCTTTCTCAGAAATTAAGTAACCACCGTTCTAAGAAAAATAAGAGTTTCAACAGTTAGTTTACACCAAACTGAAATTCTTTCATCACCTTCATATAATTTTAATATATTTTTAATCAAATACCTCTTTCTCTCCCTCCACTGAAAGTGTATTCACCCAAATATCTGATGCTTTAGGAGATCAAAATAATACCAATCAAAATATAAATCCATAGAAAAAAATTAGTTTAATCCAAGTCTCCTGACATCATTTTATATGATGAACAGATTTAATTTTGGTTTCATTTTGGTTTTCTTTCTTTCCTGATGTCAATGCGATTTGTCTGGACTCATGACATTCAGGTAAACATGTAAAATACATTTTAATGTTTTATCTTAGCTATAATGATTCTTAATGTTATATTGTTATGACTGAACCTATTCACGTTTTCGTTCACAAACCCTGATGAATTATAATGTTTAACTTAATTTGTCGATAACGTTGAGCAGAGGGTATTTTTTTTCTCATTATGATAAACAAAATTGGCCAAAATTTGTCTAATGTAATAAAAAAATGTAGTCAGATTGCATTACCTAAAATGAGTAACCCAGATTATATAATTGTTAATTGTTTTTTATATATGTTAGTTTCAGTGTGTTAGTTTTAAGGATATTTAGTATAGATATTGATCTCAAGCATAGATATTTACATTAGATGTCGCCTGTATTGTTGTCTGTTGGAAGTAATGCGTCAATAGAGTCGCCATTTTAGTACAGGGTAGCGCTCCACTGAAATGACTGTGGGACCAAGGTGCAGAGGAGGACTGGCCATCTGGAGCCATAAATATATAGATATAAATATATACATATATCTGATCGGGAGTTTTCCTACTCTAAAAAAACTGAGTTTTCTCAAATATAACATTTGTAATATTCAACAATTTAGGGTGGAAAGTATGCACATTGATGCGCTGGTACTGTTATGTTCAGGCACTCTTATAAGTTCAAAACAAGCTGTTACCTTACTTAGCTGACAGTGTCTTGTTATCATATTTCATTTGCATTGTTTGCTGAACCAAACTAGCATAAGCCTAGTATTTAGTGCAAGGTGGTGCTACTGAGCCTTTTGGTAAGTGCGGCAATTGACCAAATCCCCTTGTTAAGTCGTGACGTATCGGTGACATATTGAATACTGTTTTGGGGTCAGAGTTGCAACTCATTTGAATCGAGAAAATATTAGTTTATGAACACTTTTTAGTCCTATCACACACTAAAATGTATTTTATATAAAATCATAATGTACACGTCGGTCTCTGGACTTGCTGCATCACAAATACCAACATTTTAACAATTTATAAAAAATAAATCACTTTCTGGCCATCGGATATTAGGCATGGTTATATATATTGCGATCGGGATTTTCGAAAAATATTGCATCGCTTTGTAAACATTTATTATTACCATTTGATGAGTCTCCCCATTCAGTTTCATAGAGCGCTTGGACCCGGAAGCCCCTTCATGTGATGTCACACTTAACAAGCAAATAACCATCAATAACATTACCTGTTTAGCGCAAAAGTTTGGAACATGCAAAAACGGAAAAAACTAACTCTCAATATATTGTGCCTTTATGCTTTGTTTTCTTTGGTTGTTCATTACTGCACCTGTACACAGCGCTAAAGTCCATCATCTTCAGATTAACTTAAGTCTTGACTAGTGCGGTTGATTGACTTTTGTTCTTGGAGCATTGTAAAAATGTGACAGCACTATTGGCTTACGCTCAGGTTGTGAATGGGATAACTAGTGTATATGTACATATATATAGCAGAGATGTAATAAAAACAATGCTATTGGCTGTTTTTGTAAAAGGGGAAGAGCTACTCTATGTTCCAGCCTCTCTTCAGTTGGTCAGACTTTATTTTGATGGTCCATTTGTTGAATATAAGTTACATTGCATCTACATGCCAACTAATTCTCATTAGATTGAGTAGACTGTTAGGTTGGGGTTAGGGCTTGGTTTAGGGTTAATGTAAGCTGACATGTACTTGCTAAGTTTCTTATAGTCAGTTAAATGTCTGTTGAAGGAGCAGTATCAATATATTAAGCAGATATTAAGCAGACAGTATACTAATACTCAAATGGACCACCAAAAAAAATAGTTACCCTTTATTTTTTTAGTTGAGATCATTTCAAACATTGAATAAAAATGCTCATTTCAAAGCACATCATGGAACCTTTAACAACAATTTACAACTACAATTGCTGTAATGGACAATGTAGCGCAGTCTGAAGCTTAAAGGGCCATGACACCCCCCACTTTCGGTTAAAGTGTACTTCAGAATTTTTTCAAAAGATGCATGATTAATGGGCGTGGAGCTCCGCCAGCATAGGGCAGGAGTGGGCGTGGCCAGCAGGGGAGAACGTGAGCGAACTGTTGTTGACAGTTAGCTCACAAAATGAGACCCAAACCGTCAGGAGACGCATGAATTTATAGTTCACAAAGTTAAAATGCAAAGAAATAAACAGTAATTTAATGCCATGCTCGATTTGTTATTCGTAATTTCATATACACATAACCATAATTTATATCATTATAAAGATAAGTGTGTTCATGTAAACACTATAAATGAGGATTCTCCCTCGACCCCAGGGTCTATTATGGATCTGAATGCAGACTTAGTGCAGCAGGTCTCCTGACCTGCCGATTTTAACCATTAGCCCTGCTGGTAATCTGGAGGATTTAGGCAAACACAGCAGCACGGCCATGTGTCTGAATGTGAACAAACTCCTGATAAAAGTCAGCGTCCGCCATTCTTCAATTCTCGTACTGCTCTCCCGACAAAAATGCTTGCAGCACACACACAGCTTTGCTGTATGATCGGCCCTGACAAGATCGCGGGGAAAAACATGCAACAAACCCCGTGGATCATGAAAACAAACTCATACAAGCCTTCATGAACAGCTACTGCGTGCCGTGGATCCGTGACTCTGTGTCTCACAGCTTGCTTGAAACTGGCAGGTCTGTCTTGCCTTCGGAAAGCACGCGCAGTCATGAATAATTAAGCCGTCGGCTCTTCTCATAGGATAAGAAAACTCCGCTATGAATAATAATGAGAAACCAAAGCATCATCATTGCATTTGCAGTTCTGCGCTACATCGCCGATTTTGATCCCGCCCCAAAAATCATTTTAAACCCGGAAGCTGAAATTAGCTGACTAAAGCTCAAAATTATCCAGTTTTCCCCACAATTAAAGCTGACAGGTGCTAACATTGTCTTAACTGATGCTCAACACACACACATCTGTTAATATTTTTAAAAAAGTTCTCCAGGGTGTCCTGAACCTTTAACAAATTTATAAAGTTTTCAGAACGACATGATGTGTTTGACATTTGGGTTGAACTAACCTTTAAACTTTTTTTATCTTTAAACTTTTTACTACTTTTTATCACATCACAGAGGCTTGAATTCCCAACACCGAGGCGAGATACAGAGATACACAAGATCACAGAGGACAGTCTAATCTTCCAGTAAACATACACTTCACCAGCACACGACACACAAAAAAAATCTCTCTCATTATTTGTTTGCTCCTGGCGGCGTTCTGTCGCAGATTTCATTTTTATTTTTTTTATTAAAGTCTTCTCGCAAAATGCTAGCAGCAGCTCCACAAAGAGTCGACAGCATGCTGGCACAATGGCTAATGTCATAAAAGCGCTGCAGAGGGGGTTGTCTTTTTTGGACATCGGATGGCTCTGGGGGGCGATGGGGTTGAACTAATGTGCGCTCGTAGACACGACGCAAATACCTGACACATCAGTTAACACGTCTCTCAGCGGGGCGCTTTTCCAGTCCTGACATGGACAATCACGGCTCTCTACGTGCTTACTTCCGGCACTGGCACTATTGCACCCATCATCTATCATTTATTGGAGTTTTTTTAGGAATCCGCAGCCCTATCGCTGGGCCTCGAAAAAGCCTGACAGGACTAATCAAAGAGGCCACATGTGTGCCAATAACAGAGAAAAGGAAATGCTAGAACAGTAATGGAATCGTACCATGCCTTGTCTAATTGTAATGGCAGGCTTTTAATGACTTCTTGCACTTTCAATCTGCTTAAGAACGGAAAAGCAGTTCGCTGAGTTTCAACTAATAGTCGGACTCCATATTGAAGTTATGATGACTGGTCATGCCAGTAATGGTAACTTCAGTATGGATTCATAATATTAGTATGGAGTGAAGAGAAATAAGCTATTTTAATTATGTGTTAAAAACAATGGAAGCAGGATATTGCATAATGAAGGAATGAAAGTCTTGCTAACAGCTTTAGAAACATGCAAAAAGATAATAAGCTTATTCTGAGTGGCTTTAATAGTAGATCTTGATATACTTTATTTATTCATTCATTTTCCTTCAGCTTTGTACCTTATTTATCAGGGGTCACCACAGCGGAATGAGCTGACAACTATTCCATTACATGTTTTATGCAGCAAACCCAGAGAAAACCCAAATGAACATGAGGAGGACATGCAAACTCTATATAGAAATGCCATCTGCCCAGCCGGGACTCAAACCAGTGACCTTACTTTCAAGTGACATTGCTAACCACTGAGCCCCCATGCCACCCTTAATGTACCTTATAAAATTACTTATTATATACTTGTTAAAATATAGTGACATATATTTGATTGTAACAATCCTACAATTAAAAATGATGCATGATTTCGCCAGCTGGATCACTAGAAGATTGGTTTTATTAACAAAATAATGGACGATTGATGAATGGACAAAAGCAGGGCAGAAATAAGATACATTCTGATGGCCCCGCCCAGAAGGCATTTCATGTGACCAGAAGTGAGGAAACGTGAGAAAGGTTGTGGTATTTGATAAAAGATTATGAAAGCAAATTAATTTTTACAAAAGATAACACAGATACATCTTTGTAACTAGTTATATACAGTGCTCAACATATGAGTAAACTCCTTACAAATCTCTCATTTAGATACATTTTTCTATAAGAAGCTTTACAATATTATATTTGTGCATATGCATTAGATTAGTCAGTACTGAAGCCAAATCTGGAGCTAATCTAACAAAAAAAAACTTAAGAGAACGGTCCAAAATTAGCACACCCACATTTACCTTGGGAAAAAAATATAAATATATATTTTTAATTTTAATTAAAGATTAAAAAAATTACATCAAAATACATCAAAATATATAAAAATACATCAAAGAGTTTTAACATTGAAATTTTGTGGTTCATAATTTTTTCTGCCAATATTTCACATGAATTTAAATGTATTTTCTTTCTATTTTTATAGTTGTTTGGTGACTAAAATATTCATTTATTCCAATATTTTGATTTCATTTTGACATTAAATGGCAAATTATTGAATACAATGCGTTTACTGCTATTCAAAATTTTCTATCACATTTTTTTTAATAGTTTTTGTAAAAAAAAAAATGTATATTATAAATAGGTGAAGTTTGACAGACTAATTTCGAAAGAAGCACATGATATGATTGATCGTGGTTGGTCTCTCATCCGCAATCATTGACAAGCCAATCGGATTAATCCAAACTAGCCCACTTCACGTTACTTTCCTTATCTTCAAATGAATTTACATTACATGAATTCACTTATCTTCCACTTTACCAGGGGGAGCTCTCAAAAACTACCTGATCTCAGACCCCCTACATGCTATTAGTATCAAGTAATATCTGAAAGTGAATTCTTGAAATTACTTTTAGATTGACTGAAATGATCTTTGTTTTAAATAAATATTTCAGTTTAGTAAGGAATCATTCACTCAAAAATTATTTTTGTTGTTTTGCTTAAACTGTTTAATTAAAATGAGCTGAATCAACACAATTCTTGAGATTTTTTGGGACAACTTAATATTGTTTATTCAAACCACTAAAATTTGTAAAAACAATAAGTTAACTTAATCCATTTTTGTTGAGTTGTGTGGAACCCTGCATTTTTTACAGTGTTTGAAAACTTTGTCTAATTGTAGGTGCTCGGCTTTTAAAAACCTTGCACTTTCAAACTACTTAAGAACAAAAGCAGTTCACTGAGTTTTAACTTCTAATCTGACTCCATATTGAAATTACAATTACTGGCATGACCAGTAATCATATGGAGAGAGGGAAAATGTGCTTCGTTTAATTGAGTGTAGAAGCGTTGGACCTCGGATATTACATAATGAAGGAACTAATGTCTTGCTAAAGGCTTTAGTTTATGTCAGTGCAAAAAGAAAGATTATTACCTTATGTTAAGTGGTTTAAAAGCATATCCTAAGAAAACGTGCATACAATTTACTTGTAAAAAATGTTGATGTTAAGTTTGCAGATTAAAGAGCCAATGACAGAAACACACTTCCACTACACTACCTGACAAAAGTCTTTTCATTTATCCCAGTTGTTAGAGCTACAAATAATAACTTGTGGCAGAAATAAAAGTGGCAGAAGGTAAATTTTTTCGATGAATCGTCTGTTGAACTGCATCCCAATCATCACAAATAGACCAAGAAGACCAATTGGAACCTGCAAGGACACAATATTCTCACAGACATCAGTCAAGATTTGTTGAAGGAAAAATTATGGTTTGGGGTTACATTCAGTATGGGGCCATGCGAGTGATCTGCAGAGTGAAGGGCAACAGCCTGAGGTATCAAGACATTTGTGCTGCCCATCACATTACAAACCACAGGAGAGAGCAAATGCTTCAGCAGGATAGCACTCCTTCTCATACTTCAGCCACCACATCAAAGTTCCTGAAGGCAAAGAAGGTCAATGTCATCCAGGATTGGCCAGCCCAATCACCAGACATGAACATTATTGAGCATGTCTGGGGTAAGATGAAGGAGGAGGCATTGAAGATGAATCCAAAGAATCTTGATGAACTCTGGGAGTACTGTACATTATTTCTGTTAAGTGACAAGACTTTTGTCTTGGCAAAGTCAGACCTTACTGTCCTAATTTAATAATTAAAAAGCAAGGCATGATCATATTTTATTTAGTAAAATAAGCGTTATCTAGAGGTCTTTTATATAAGCCACTTCTGATACCAAATGATCAACTAGAAGAAAAGTTATTATCTGTAGACCAGACCTTTGACAGTCTTTGTAGATATAATAAACTTTGTATCACTTATTTTTATAAATGATTCTTTTTTTTTCAGCTAAGACACATTACACAGACCACAAATGACAAATGATCTCAATCACAAATGAATGTTTTCGTTCATTAAGGAATCTAAAAAAGGCGCTGTATCACAATGTCACAATCAATCAATCAGTGACAATGAAGAAAAGAGTAATGACTGTTATTGGTTTATAATATTTTACAATATTTATTTCGCATCATTGTCTTAATTTTTATCCTGAAGAAAAATAACAAACTGAACACCTTGAAGCTTAATATCTGGTTTTGTATCATAACCACATTTTGTATCATATGGTCCCTAACCATATCCCTAAACCAGAAAATATATTTTTCAAATAGCCAAAAAGGTCAATAATCATCATTTTGTTAAACTGAGTTTTTAAATTATTATTATTATTGCTGTTTTTGACATTAGGAGCAGAAATCAAGGTCTCAAAATGCAATTCAAAAGCATAAACAATTACAACAACAAACAAAAGCACTTCCAGCCATTTAACTAGTATTTAACAGATCTTTTTAATCGTCCTTGAAAAGTATTTAAAAATCCAATATACATTGGCTATGTAGATCCACACACAAGCAATAATGTTTGCAAGAATGATGGTTAAATGAATAATTTTATCCTTTTGTTTATACAACATTATCAGGATGAAATATTCCTGAGAGAAGCAAAATAATACTTGACTTTTTACATTACACAACACAGCCAAGCAATTCTTATTTTTGCTCAATGTTATATAGGAGTAACGAGGTCTCATCATTGTTATGCTGCCCATGTTTCTCAACCTGAAGTGTGTGCAGGTCTAGACCTCCTGATGGTTCATTTGCTTTGCCCTGTACTCTGATTTGGACTCAAAAAGTATTATCTGTGAATCAGCATCTTAATTAAACTGGCATTTAATTAAAGGAGCCAAGGTGTTTACATTATCTCTCTCCTTCCTATGATAATGAGGAAAAGCAATTTAAAGGAGGATGAATGCTGGTGTGTAGTTAAATGGCTGAATGCAAATCACTACATGATTCTCTACTCAATACTGTGCACTATTGGCTGGCGTTACATTATGAGATGATAGATAGATTGGATGGATGTTTGCCGAAAGAAACCTTGGCAGTCTGTCAAGTTGTAGCCTTTCTGTTTTGCTGCACATATTAATGAACAGTTACTGTAATTAGTGTAAATGTAATTTGACATGTCTCAATAAAATATTATTTGCAGGCAAAGGGCTCTAATGCATCTTGCATTAACTATCAGTGTTTTAATAGGGGTCAATGAGTTAACATTAGCTGCACATATAAAGGCAGAACTCTTATTACGTTATATTATGTACCTACCTTACAAAACGTGACCTGAGTCGATACATATTTCCAATAAAAAATGAGTAAGAAATCTATTAAATCTATGTGTTCTCTAAGGCCCAATCCCAATTCTACCCCTTAGCCCTTCCCCTTACCCCTACCCCTCGTTTTGCGCATGCCCGTGAAGGGGTAGTGGTGTCCCAATTCTCTTTAGCTTGAAGGCGTAGGGCTAAGGGCAAGAAATATACACCTCTTCAAACAAAGATTTTTCAGGACCACACTCGAAACCAAGGGGTAAAAAACATTTCCCAGAATTTTTACAACAAACACGTTTTAATATATTCATAACAGCGTTCATGTTTTACAGACATACTTTAAAAAAAAAAAACGCTAAAATAAAACCCGCTAAATTTTGCAATCTATTATCCCTATAACAACTTCTGTACTGCAGTCCCACAACCTTCTGACACTCACTGACACTCAAATACCCTGTCAGAAAAGTCTAGTAGCTGTCAATGGGCTTTTTACGGTGTCTGCTATACAGTTAATGTTGCTTTTGGTGTGTTTACATATATGAATATGGCCAGAGTGTAAATGCACAATACAGTTTTGATCTTATTGCCATGCTAGATCATTATGATGACATAATACATGCCTTCAGTGATCTCCTGAAGACAAATACCAAAAAATAACACAACTGGAATAACTAC
Source organism: Danio rerio (assembly GCF_052040795.2). Lineage (NCBI taxonomy): Eukaryota > Metazoa > Chordata > Actinopteri > Cypriniformes > Danionidae > Danio > Danio rerio. Next base: position 18,080,693 of record NC_141038.1, read on the forward strand.
AGCAGTCGCGATCGTCTGATCTCATATGAAGCAAGAGATGGCGATGACATATAATGACGTGTGCAGGTGCTGTAGTGCTGTCCCAATTGTTAGGGGTAAATTTTGAAGCCCTTCCCCTTGACGCTCTGTTGTAAGGGCCAAGGGAAAGGGGTAGGGGTACAAAAATAGAACTGGGATTGGTCCTAAGTCTGTTGCTGTAAATGCTCAAGCTTTTTATATTAAAGGGAACCTAAAATCTGATTTTTAAGGTGTTTAAACGCAGTTGTGTGGCAATGGTGAATATAGCCGGTCTCTAACAGTAAAAATAAACTAATTCTATTTTTTATAATCACTCATAAAAACAGTCTGGAGAAACAATTTGACTGATATTCTCCCTTTGTGCATGTCATCAGAGGGGGAAGCCCTGCCCATTCATAATGATCTCTCTCATTACCATAAACAGCCCTGAATGAAAAGCAGCCATCTGCCATTACAATTTTCTTACCGTAAGTTTGAGCCAAAGATTATAACCCCTTTCACACATACAGACTGACATACAAACTCCCGGAAAGGGATCATGTGTGAACAAGCCCTTTTTGAAAATACAATTTACCAGAAAGAGAAGTTGTAACATTATTGGTAATTTGGCGCAATGCTGTTTTGTGTAAACGCAGAAGAAAAGATTGGAAAGAGCGTATTCACGATTAGAACACATTGACGTGACATTTACATTTACATTTAGCCGACACTTTTGTCCAAAGCGACTTACAAATGAGGACAAGGAAGCAATTTACACAACTATAAGAGCAACAATGAATAAGTGCTGTAGGCAAGTTTCAGGTGTGTAAGTCTAAGAAGGAAAGCATTAGTAATTTTATTTTTTATTTTTTGTAGTTAGATGAGGAGTCAGAGAGGGAGTTGCATATTAGTAAGGAGAGTGGAGACTAAATAGTTGAGTTTTTAGTCGCTTTTTGAAGACAGCGAGTGACTCTGCCGTTCTGATGCAGTGAGGGAGTTCATTCCACCAACTGGGCAGATTGAGCGCGAGCGTTCGGGAAAGCGTTTTCTTCCCTCTTTGGGATGGAACCACGAGGCGACGTTCATTCACAGAACGCAAGTTTCTGGAGGGCCTCTAAATCTGCAGAAGTGAGAGCAGATAAGAAGGGGCAGCCAGAAATCGCTTTGTAAGCAAACATCAGTGCTCTGAATTTGATGCGAGCAGCAACTGGCAACCAGTGCAAACAAATGAGTAGCGGAGTGACATGTGCTCTTTTAGGTTCATTAAAAACCACTCGTGCTGCTGCATTCTGAAGCATCTAAACAGGTTTGATAGAGTTAGCTGGGAGCCCGGCTAAGTGCCAAGTGAATGGCCAAGTTTTGCTAAGTGAATAAATATGAGCACTGTGTAAATACAGTATGTAGTATAATGCTTATTCTGGGGTGGATTTAATGATTAGGGGGCCCTAAGCAATTCCAGCTATGGAGTCTAAAAATTCTAAAATGCACCTTTTGTACTTGAATTTATTTTTGTTTGTTTTGCTGTTTCTTTTTCTTTTAACACTCGTCTCCTTTTCTACATTTTATCTTAGTGCAAAATAATAATAACTTTTGACATTCTGTAAAACTTTTGAAATGATTTGTTTTCTTAAAATGAATTCACAACTAAAAATAACAAATGAACTATTTAGTTTTAAAACTAAATCTTTACTGATTTGACTGGGAAGAGGACACATTTGCACAGATATAATAAGTACATTCAAATAAAAAAAAAAATGTTTAGACCCTGACCATACAAAATACCATAGAAAACAATGTTATTTATTATTTATAGGTATAATTCTAGGTATTTATTTGGGGGCCCCCAGATTTCATGGGGCCCTAAGTGGCTGCTTACCTTGCTTTTGGTTGAATCTGCCTCTGTGCTTATTTCAACATGATCATCCACCAGTTGTGACAGGGATCCCAGTAGGCACAGGACAACAACATGACGTTAGATTAACGTTGTACCCCAACGTTGTGGGACGTTAAAAATCAGGTAGATGTCAGAACCCAACGTCAGACCGACAGTGATCAATGTCGAACAGATGTTGCATTTTGGTTATTTTCCAACTCAACCTAAAACAACAAAATATCAACGTCTAATGATGTAACAACTTGAAGTTGTGTGGACATTACCAACGTGACATCTATAAGACATTGGATTTTGGTTGACATACTTGAATAAATATCAGTATTTAATGTCAATATGACGTTGGTTTAAGATGTTGAACGTTGGATTTTAGTCACTTTCCAACACAACCTAAAATCAACCAAATATCAATGTAATTTTGTGCCATTATTGGAGCATTAGCATGGTCCTTAGATGCTGACTACCTAACTAATACCTAATGTTAGCATCTTATGTGTGTGCTGGGATGCTTAAGGAAACCCAAAAGCTCATTTCCTTTCAACCTGAGAATAGACAGAATTCGTTTAAATGCAGCACAAAACAACTTTGCGAGTGAGTAATCTGTTAAACATTACTGTGCTTGCACTTTATGGAATGAGTACCGCAAATCTTGTGTGATGTATGAGCTAGTGATAACTAATGATGATGAGCGCATGTTGTAGGGGTGTCTTTAGGGAATATTTCCGTCCCTACCTCTTCACACTCTCTTTCAAGAACCAAGAGGAAAGCATAGGAGTATGGATATAGAATAGAATTAGGATTGGGCCTGAATCTGCTACTATACCTCTGTGTTCTTATTAATAAAGCTGTGGTGTTTAATAGCTATTTTCTTAAATTTAGTATTATGTTTTTAAATATTTATTCGGCGAAGCAGTGGCGCAGTAGGTAGTGCTGTCCCCTTACAGCAAGAAGGTTCCTGGGTTGCTGGTTCGAACATCAGCTCAGTTGGCATTTCTGTGAGGAGTTTGCATGTTCTCCCTGCACGTTCTCCCTGCGTTCGTGTGAGTTTCCTCTGGGTGCTCCGGTTTCCCCCACAGTCAGGCTGGAAAATGACCAGCTTGACCAGCCTGGTTTAAGCTGGACATAGCTGGTATTGGCTGGACTCCCAGCCTGGCTAGGCTGGTCAAGCTGGTTTTAGCTGGTCATCTCCCAGCCTGACCAGCTAAGACCAGGCTGGTAATGGCTGTAAACCAGCCTGGAAATGGCCAAAACCCCTCTAAAACCAGGCTGGTCAATCAACTAAAACCAGCCAAAACTATGCCACTTTGTTCATACTAAACGTGAACTTTTGCATGTTTGGTGATTCAGTTAACTGATGTTGAACTGTGTCTTACAGTGAACATTTTTCACTCAGTGTGATTTCAGAAAAAAAAAGGTACAAAGGCAGAACATTTATAAAAGGTAATGATTTGCACAATTTAAACCATTTATGAACCAATATGCCTCTTTTAGGGATAAAAAAGAAACTTTTTGAAAAGGTACCACCCACATTTTTCTCAGAGTCAGTGTACTGTAAAATCTAATGGTGCAATTAACAAAATGAAACAAGTTCTCAATAGAATTGCATGGACTCAATATTGATGATATGCTTAAGTTAAACTGACTGAGTTATCTTAAACTGGCAGATTTTCAAGATTTAAGAATATAATTATTTTTTGTTAAGTTGTAACGAGTTTTTAGATATTTAAGTTTAACCTTAAACTGCCTGACTTCTCTTAAACTGAAAGATGTCTAGTTCCCAGCATGCTTGGTGCCAATTGTACTGTATAAGAAAAACAAATGTTGAAGTTAAGTGTTATTGTGTCTGTTTTTTGCCGATTAAGATTAACATATGAAGACATGAATAAATAAAGACATCAATAAATGTAGTTTTCTTTAATGTAGTGTTATGCGTGGATTCAGGGGTTTCTGATTCTTTTGAAATCTGTGTAATGAAGAGTACAGACTGTGTTTTGTTTGAGAATGGGCTTAACAATGTAAAGACTGTATATAATGAATAATTAACAATTATAATCATGCAAGGATATAAAATACTATATTTTAGTTTAACTATATACTAATTTCCAGCTGCATGCAATGCAATATTGCAACTTTTATCATGTATGATGCTAAATTATAAACATAATCAATATACAGTTGAAGACAGAATTATTAGCCCTCTTGAATTATTAGCCCCCTTGTATATTTTTCCCAATTTCTGTTTTATAGAAAGAAGATTTTTATCAACACGTTTCTAAACATAATAGTTTTAATAACTGATTTCTAATAAGTGATTTCTTCTGTCTTTGCCATCATGAATAATATTGTATTATGTATATGTCACAGTCACCAGTGATCCAGCCTGTGCAGATCGCTGATGAACTACAAAACTGCTACTTTAATGAACCACAAAAGCCATCATGCACTTCACTCCCACACCTGGACCAGATCCCCCATGATTGCACACAGCTGAAGCTGTTCAGGATGAATTACACAGACCTCTCAAACACACACACACACACACACACACACACACACACACACACACACGTTGCTGAGTCTTGTTTGGTTATACCCTGTAACATTTCTAAGCATTTCCATTGTCTGTCCATGTTTGATCCTTGCTTTGTTCCCTTGTTTACAATATCTCCTGCCTGCATCGACCTTTTGCCTGTGACCTGACAATGCTTTTGGATTGTCCTCATGCTTTTGTTTGTTCCCGTTGACCATTGCTACCTGACTAAGCTTTCAATAAACTGCACTTGCAAACTCAACTCCATGGTCCAACATCCCTCTGTTACAGTATATGACTAATACATAATTTAAAAGATTGACTAGGATAATTATGTTAAGTAGGCAAGTCAGGGTGATTAGACAAGTAATCGTATAATGATGGTTTATTCTGTAGACAAATTAAAAAAGTGCCTAAGAGGGCTAATAATATTGATCTTAAAATGGTTATTAAAAAATTAAACTGCTTTTATTCTAGCCAAAACATAAAACAAATAAGTTAATCAGTAATTCATTGCTCTATTAAACATAATTTGGGAAACATTTGAAAAAATAACTAACAAGAGGGTTAATAATTTTGACTTCAACTGTACATACAGTAGTCTAAATACAGATAAAACAGCTGTATGGATAAATAAAATAGATAAACAACGTCTGCAGCATTGAAATGTGGATATTATTAATCTCACATTAATCAACAGGTTGGGCAATAACCTTAAATTATGTGCTGTGTCATTATCGTTGCTGTCTGTGTGAGTTCTACCCTAGGTTGGACTATTTAACTGATTATATTATTGTTGTTAATTATTACACAATTGATACACAACAGAAACAAGATTTGCTTGCTTATTTTATTGCAGAAGATCTTTCGAAAGTTCCATGCTTAAAGTAAACTCAGGGCTCATACATTAGAATTATCCATGCGTACTCCAGAGATGATTGAGACTTCACTTTAAGCATATAAAGTGCACATTTACCACTCCTCAAAAAGGAAGAGAAAATGCAAACGAGATTCTAATAAGAACGGCAAGGTAGCAAATGGAGAGAAAAAAAAAAACTTTTGTTCTGGGTGTTTTACGTAGCCAAAAGCAATGTCATTGAAAGTTGATGTTGAAATTCTGAGAAAGCTGCTTTTCTGACGCAGTGCCACTGCCTGAAGCTCCGAGTGAAGAGAACAACAACAGCACGGCACATTACGCATGGCTCCAGGTCAGCTGCTGGTGTTCAACATCTCATCATCGTGAGTGGGTGTGATCAGACCCTCCAAAGGGCACAGGCACCCAGCCATGGAAATGATACTTCACAATTAGTGGGAGAATTAGTGGGAGAGTCCCTTCCTAAAACTGCAGTCAGAGACTTTTAACTGCACATCAACACTCTGCTGAAGTGCGTGTGGTACCAAAATAGTTTGCACAACTATTTTACATTTTTAAATAATTAATTAATTAATTTATTTATTTATTCATTTAATATACTGTATAATATGCTGATGTGATGTTGAAGAAATTTTCACCAGATGCTGGTAATAACCAAAGATATGCATATATATTAGTTTATAAATGAAGTAACGTGTAATAAAAAGTAATGACACTGGGAAAAAGTATTGAACACATGAAGAAAGGGAGGTGTAGAAATGCAGTAAAGGCCCTGACAGCAGCTGAAATCTCTCAGTAGTTATTAAGCAACCCTCTGCTCTTCATCATTGTAAATTAATACTTGCTGCTTCAGTCCAACATCTACATAAGCAAGATGATGAAGATGAAACCAGGGTGGAGATTTCAGCAAGACAATGATCCAAAACACAGCCTAGGAAACTCAAATGGTTTCAGAAAAGATAATATAGCTGTAGAATGGCTCAGCCAATCCCCTGACATGAATTCAATAGACAATACATAATTAAAGATCAGATTTGATAGACGAAACCCACAGAATCATCAAGATTTTTACACACTGTTGAAGTTTGTGAAAAAAAGGTTTAAGAGAAAAGTTGAATGTGCTGGCCAGATTGTTATTTGCCTAATAAATAACAATAAGACACTGTTATTAATTTAAAACTTTAACAGATCATTTTTTTCCTAATGATATATACTTATTTAAAAAATATTTTTTCATATTTCTTCATTTTAAACTTTAGGAAATATTTTTGGTACATTAAAAAGTGTGGTTAGGATGACCATCTGACAAGCTAATCCACCTAAAAAAATAGTGCTTAAAATGTCACTATAATGCAGCATTTAAATCTCATAATTAAATACAAAATGAGGCATATAGCTACAAAAAAAGGTACATTTTTTCAGAAAAAAAACCCAGCCCTTTGATAAAGGCTGCCTACGGGCCTACTGTAATGAAATATGCTCCCCATGGTGGCGTGGGTTTCCTCCGAGTGCTTCCCCCACAGTCTAAAAACAAGTGGTACTGGTGAATTGGGTAAGCTAAATTGTCCATAGTGTCTGCATGTGAATAAGTGTTTATGAATGTTTCTCAGTGATGGGTTGCAGCTGGAAGGGCATCCGCTGCGTAAAACATATGCTGGATAAGATGGCGATTTATTCCGCTATGGCGACCCCGGATTAATAAAGGGACTAAACCGAAAAGAAAATAAATGACTGAACAAGACTTAAAACAATGTCCATTTTTGCTAGTAAATTGAAGTTATGTGCCCTGTGCAGAACACTATTTTAATCCTGTAGGAAACACAGTTAACACGTATCATCTTCCCTACACATGAATATTACTTTTCCCATCTTTTCCTAAAAACTACTGATCCAAAACACATCAATCCAAATTTGGATTGTGCAATAGGTATTTGTCCAGAGAATTATCACAAAAACATGCTTATCTGGCTTTTAATGACAGAGGAGTTACCATTTGAGTTCGCTGAATAGCGAAACGTGTACAAAACATGGTTAGTCTACGTTAAAGTTCACTACTTTGAAATGCATTTCCATCACCAATTATTTTAAAAATAATATTATGGTCCATTAATCCAGTTTTGTTATTATTTTCAAGTCCAAAACCACCTCAAGTCAGCGTAAAAACTTTTTTTTTGCAAATTAGAGGAATTTTTTTATTGAAATTTGCCATTTTCATCCCTCATATCTACCTCAAAACATGCATTAACACAGGATGATAGGAACCCAGCTAGTAACACATTGTCAATTTGACTGGAGGAGCTACTTATTAACGCAATTATGGTCAAAGTCTTTACAAATTGTTGTCACATTGACTAAACGTATATAGGGTCATGCTGGCCAGGTTATGAGTCTGAGTGTACGGATGAGAGCACCTTCTGTCAGTTAATGTGTGTCAAAGACATTTACCTCTGCCCTTCACACTCCGCTCCCTCTTCCATCTGTTTTTCATCTTGTGTCCTAGTGCTAAAGACTGATTATATTCCTTAACAAAGTGAGAGGCACACATAATGCACACTTCAGACTCCCCTCTGAGAACCATTATCTGAATCCCCACGATAATGCAAAAGGTCAGACGGATTCCACCAGACTGACACACCGCTCTGGTGGGTCACTAAATCGCTGACATTAATCTCTCTACTTTGTTGTCAACTACTGAGGCTTCTTTTGTGCCAGCCTACAAAACTGAATGCATTAAAAGCATTTCCCTCTCCCTCTCTCCTTTTTTTGGTCTCTTTGAGTCTACACCATACTGAAAGCATTTCTTTATTTGTAGTCGTAATGCATTCCCTCAAGTGCCAAATAAAGTACTATTTTATATAATTGACATTAACAGAGAATGAAATATGCGAAATGCACTGAAACAGGAATATTTTTCACAACATTTTTAGCTTTGTTCACAATATAATTGATTTTAAAAAACATATTGGAAATTTTAAGTTAAAATATATTTAATGATTTAAATATAGATTCAAGAGTTCACACTTAGATATTGTTTGACAACTATTAGCAGGTTTGGCATGCTGACCCGGGAGAGAACCCTGAGCTCAGAGATAGTTGAGCCCAGGGCTCCTGCCAGGCCCATAGAGCATGTGAGGGGAGTACGAGATCAGGTGGTTCTCAAGAGCTCCCCTGTGGTAAAGGAGGAGAAGGGGTGGATGGGGTTTTCTTCGGAAAATGAAGATAAGGGAATAGATCTTGCTAGGCTACTTATAGTGAGTTAGGATTATTCTGATTGGCTTACTGGCCAGCTGCAGTCAATCATATCACGTGCTCCTCTCGAAATTAGTTTGTAAAACTTCACGTTGTAAAAATTCTTTATTTACATATAAAAAGAAACATTATTCAATCTTTCCACCAGGAACACACCTTAAAGGGATAGTTCATCCAAAAATGAAAATCTACAAATTATTCACCCTTGATTTAATTATTTCAAACTAATTCGAGTTCATTCTACTGTTAAATGCAAAAGAAGATATTTTGAAGAATGTTTAAAACCTGTAACTATTCACTTTCATAGTATTTATTTTTCCTATCATGGATGTCAGGAGCTATGTTTCCATTCAAAGATGCGAATTAAATTTATGCACAAAACAAAAATATCGATGTGCGAATAAATCAGCATTTTCATCCAATAAGTACAAAATCGTCACTTCCTGATTAGCTGGCGCCAAATATCAAAAGTAAAAATAGAATTTGCTGGGGCAGGAGATACTGCTTGAATCTTTTCCTTATTTAATAAATTACTTGCACCTTAGAAGACAAATGTCGACATGCAATGAACACGTGGTGGCATTTGAAGGTGTGAGACGCAAAGCACAAACGCTCCTGACAGTTCTGGGGGTATTTAATAAATAATATCACTAATACTGAAATGGTTAAGGCATTTCAGAATGACCAAAACAACATTTCAGACGTTGACAATGTGCTCAGCCTGCTGTTTTTTTCATTCACACACATTTTTATCATCATATAATCTCTTATAATAAAATCACATGACTATTTTAATACGCTTACTGGAATTTGTTCAGTAAAAGTGTTTCTGATCGTAGTTTATGCACTTTTTTCTTTTTGAATAAAGGTTTATCCTACTCAGTTATGTGCATGTTTTTATGCACATTTTCAAAACTTACTGTGGCGTTTCCATCAATCATTTTTATGCGCATATCCACAATGCACATAAAAATATGTGGATTGAAATATAGCTATTGATTACAGAATAAAATTTAACAGAAGAAAATAAACGGGTTTGGAACCAGTCAGAAGTGAGTAAATGATTGCAGAATTTGCATTTGTGAGTGAAAATCTCTTTAAAGCTGGGCTCAAACCACATGAGTTTACTTTCAAAAAACTTTTATGAACTTACTTTTGATAATCATCACAGATTTTCTTCTCCATATTTCTACATGATAGGAGATAATTTTAAGATGGTGCACTTCATATTATTTTGGGTAGTAGAACGTCAATAACATTTCAAATGATAATGTTTACATTTGTTAGCTAGTAGCTTTGTTAGTGGGTAACATATACCCAACCCAGGCTCATTGTGGATCTGTACCCTTGTATACATTCCTCCAGAGTCCCAGGAGGTATGTATTTTATTTTTTTTTTTACAGTTTTTGTTTTTGCAAATCCACCAGAGGCCACTGTGAAAGCATTTTGTGATCTCAAATTTCTCTCACAAGTGCCATTCGCACCGGCTCTTCGACCAACCAACCTATAACCCCACCCACTCCCTTCCCAAAACCCAACCACTAGTGTTTTCAGATGCATTGATTGCCCAGCTCCCACCACATTATGTATGTGTTATTTATGTGTTTGTTTTATTTTTAGCATTTTGTTTTTGTTTTACCAGCTTTCTTGAATCGTTCTCCACCAGACTTGAACCCCGTTGTCATGGTCAACTCCACTCTGTTTTACAAGTCTGCCAATATATGCAGCGAGCCACTGGGTAAAATGTTAACTGTGGAAAAGCCACTAGGAGATAATTGGTCAGCTTGCTAAAAGAAACAGAAGCCGTCTGTGGTGTCATACCGCCTCGTAGCATTAATTTTAAAGACAAAATGCTGGTATACGTACCTCTAGCTACATAATTCACGCACTCCAGGAATGTAGACAGGGGTACGTATTCACAATGAACCTGTGTTGCAACTATCTCTAAGAATTAACCTTAGTCAAAAATGTGAACAAAAGCACCAAACATTGCCTAGCACACTCATTCATTCAATTTACTTCGGCTTAGTGTCTTTATTCATCTGGGGTCACTACAGAAGAAACGAACCACCAACTTATCCAGCATACTGTATGTTTTACACAGCAGATGCCATTCCAGCTGCAACCCCATACTAGGAAACATCCATACACACTCATTCGCACACAAACACTACGGCCAATTAACTATTTCAGTTTATTTAATTCACCTATAGCGCATTTCTATGGACTGAGGGAAACCGAAGCATCCAGAGGAAACCCACCCAAGCATGGGGAGAACATGCAAACTCCATATTTGAATGCCAACTGACCCAAACCAGCGAGCCTAGCATAATAAATTATCCTAATTTAATCAGATGTAACAAATGTATTCGAAAATCTAACATTACCAGGAAACACAACATCCTATTTTGCATGAAACATGAGAGAAAATTTGACTCAAGCTGCTTTGGCTTTCCTTTAGCGATAGAAAATTTGCTTTTTGACATCTCTTTTGTATTCTGCACTACCTTTACTGTCACAAACGATGACTCAAACATATCAAATGCTACACTTAATACCATATTTGTGTTCTCTTCAAACATCTTTTACCATTGGGGAGGTTGACTGAGAAATGAATGCTTGGTTGTCTTGCCCTTTTGTGCTATTGAAAACTCAGGATGAAGGCATTAATAGTCAAGTGAAGAAAACATCACATCTGAAAAATAAAAAACATTTGGGGTGGAAAAAATAGCATCATAATTGTTGGTTCAGTCTGAGAAGACAGAAAACAGATTGTGGTTTGAAAAGTCAATGATGAATTCAGTTCCAGCACTGCAAATATCAAAGTCAAAAGGTGTTTTTGTCACCAAACAAAACCTGCAATGATTTTCTGTATAAATGCTTTGTAAATCAATTCCTATGTAAATTGCCCTCTTGAGAGTACGTACAAATCGATTTATCAATGATTTGCACATAAACCGGCTTGTTTCAAGACACACAAAACTGAAACTTTCTTTTGACTAAAAACTTTAGAGTAAGGTGTTAACAAACAACCTTTTAAAATGGCAAATATAAAATAAAACACTAAAAAGGTCAAACAAAAGCTCCAGATTAACTGAAAGCTTTTTGTGCAAATTTTCTTTAAGCAAAAAGAAAAAAACATCAACCGCAAGCAAGCTCTCTCATGCTGTTTCCAGCTTTTGTTTACATTAATTATTTGGGATTTTTTATGTTCTCAGTTTAAGGGTTTCAAAGCAGCTTGTCATTATCTCTAAGAGAACAGTAGACAAAGTTTGATCAAATGCATCAGACCAGCAATTTGCATTTGTCACTCTTAGTATCTCTCTCTTCTCATTTTTAATAGCTATTTTTCAGTTTCTTCTCAACAGAAAACTGCATTATTTAAATCTGTCTGAATTCATTAGCTGCATCTGTTTTCGGCTTACTATGACATGCTGTTATGTGTTTAAGTTGTTATGTTGGATAAGATGTAACAATAAGTGAGTTTTTACTGATGCTGGGTGAAAATCCCAACAAATGTATAATTAAAATAAAAATAACAGTTTATTAAATATTAAACAATGATTATAGGAATTTAGAATGTAATTTAAACAACCGGATCAAACGAATAACAGGAGTTGTCAAAACAAAGTAATGAATATAACAAAACTAAACCCAAACCCACTAAACTTACTTACCAAAGAAGAATGTAGAACCAAAATCATAATCTTCATTGTATGCAATGCTTAACAAAACTTTTTAACTATTTAAAACATAATTACAGGTGTGGCATAAGCTAGCTAACACAAAAAAAAAAAAACTATTCTGCTCCAAATTACTAGAGTTCTCAAAGTACATACTGATTGTAATTAGCAAAACAAGAGCTTATTGCATAATCCAGTTCTCATAAAGATCATTTAACTTCCTAATAATCAGGAAAATTGAGCTGTACAAACTTATCTAAACAATAAAGCACTTAATCAAGAGGCAAACTAAACAACAACAACAATAATAATAATAATAATAATAATAACAATAATAATAATACAAATGACCAAGCTCACCAATGAATTTGGTATAGAATCTGGCCCTCCTTCTGAACAGCATAAGCAAACGCCTTTTAAATGCGGCGGATCTGCTCCTGATTGGTGCGCCGAGTGGCGTCATAATGATGATTGATAGCCTTTTCGACCAATGGTCGCACACCCAGGGCAGGACAGAGTACACAACAGGAAATAGAAGAGAAAACAGAACAGAAAGCAAATACAAAACATACGTGTAACACAACACATGCAAACAAGAGAATCATCGAAAATAAAACAATACTCAAAGGTACAAACACTTAACCTTTACAGCATTGATCTTTTAATAATATTATAGAATTATTTATTTCTTAGTTGACTATTATAAATTTTATGCAATCCAGGCTCATTCTGAAAATATAGGTTGTCTTGGGTGATAATTTGGTTTAGTCGATTGGCTATGGTGCATGCTTTAGGGCATAACCTGGGGAAAACCCACGCGCACACAGGGAGAACATAGAAACTCCACACAGAAATGCCAACCAGCCCGATAGGATGCTGGACCAGCGGTGTTCTTGCTGTTAGGCAACAGTGCTAGCCACTGGGCCACCGTGTCACCCTATTGGAAAACTTCAAGACAAAGATAACTGGAGTGAAAATCTCTGGTTACATGGCGAGCCAACGGACTAACTGGTAACAGCGGGAAAGCTGTCCATATGGAGGTAAGCGGTCAGCTGTTAAGAGTGAAAAGGAAGTGCATCATACTGACCTGTATCATTCGTTTTAAAAACAAAATGCAGACTTACGTACTTCTCGCTATAATTCACACTCTCCAGAAATGTTTATATGGCTATGTTTTCAGAATAAGCCTATTTTGCGTTTATGTTAAGAAACTACAACACTGTGTTCAAAAAGCTTGATTTTCATTAGCCAAAAAAGCTATATCAGTGTGGATGAATGCCCAAAACACTGAAAATAATATGCATGTTGAAAAGTATCCAAATTAGTGTACTATAGTTGTCCCCATGTACCACTGAATGGATAGAATATTGCAATTGTTCAAGAAATTGTGCACCAAAATAAATAAAAAATGACAAAACAGGAGTGAAACAATGAGACAAGTACATGTTAATTTTCAATAATGAAGAAAATTATTCAAAGCATCCAGAGCTTAAAATCTTCAATAATTCAGGACTCTGCTCTCTTCTAATTCCATATTGATTTCTCTGCTTTCTCTGTTAAAGAGATAAAAGGGCAGAATGTGTAATGAGAGCAGTGTCTCACTGTGTTCAAAGACAATCTCTGTTCGCCTCCCAGTAGCTTCCTTTTGTTCAAATCGCTTAATTGGATTAAATACTATGGCCTAAATGAGGCCATACTATCCTCAGTGTGTCGTCCGATACAAATTTTGCACACTTTAAATTTTCTAAAGCTTTCAACTGCCTGCTCTTGAACAGCCAAGGTCACCATTGTCTAGTACAGGGGTCACCAATGCTGGTCCTGGAGGGTCGGTGTCCCTGCATGGTTTAGCTCCAACTTGCCTCAACACACCTGCCTGGATGTTCCAAGTAAACCTAGTAAGACCTTGATTAGCTTGTTCAGGTGTGTTTGATTATGGTTGGAGCTAAAATCTGCAGGACACCGGCCCTCCAGGAACAAGTTTGGTGACCACTGGTCTAGTAGGTTGTATGTCTGAATCCAGATGTGTAACGATAATCAAAAATATGTTCTTGGTTCGATTTGATTAAATTATTTATTTGATTCTTGATTCAAGTCAATGTATGTAGATTTTTTGCTAATGATATGGATATTTCTAGAAATGACTAGTGAACCTACAACTGATGAATTGAGAGGCACAGACTTTAATAGCATATTAAACTATTTTTATTTTTGGGCACACGTGAGCACATTGAACACTGTTTCAATGGGATTCATTACGTAAATAAATTCAAAATATGAAATAAAGATTCAGAGCTTTTGAGAATATCAAGTTGACCACATTTAAATATATATATATTGATTGATTGATTGATTGATTGATTGATTGATTGATTGATTGATTGATTGATTGATTGATTGATTGATTGATTGTCACCGGGGCGTCTTGATGGTGCAGTGGGTAGCAATCGCCTCATATCAAGAAGATTGGTCACGGCAGGGTCAGTTGGCAGTTCGTGTGTTTGGGTGGGTTTCCTTAGTGCTCAGTGCTCCAGTTTCCCCCACAATCCAAAGACAAGTGCTATAGGTGAATTGGGTAAGCTAAATTGTCCGTAGTGTATGTGTGTGAATGAGTGTATATGGGTGTTTTCCAGTGGTGGGTTGCAGCTGGAAGGGCATGCGCTGCATAAAACATTTGCTGGATAAGTTGGCAGTTTACCAGACCCCAGATTAATAAAGGGACTAAGCTGAAAAGAAAATGATTGAATAATTGTGACCATCTTGCACTTTGTCTCCATTCCCCCAGAGGTCCCTGTGTTCTCTCTCTGCCCAGTGTTGCCAACTTAGCAATTTTGTTGCTAGATTTAGCAACTTTTCATACTACCCTGGCGACATTTTTTTTAAAAAAGCACCTAGCAATAAATTTAGGAATTTTTAACATTAATTTGGCTACTTTTAGCGATTTTAAAAAAGTGACTCAAAAGAGCAGTGACTGCGGGCTTCACTCAGTAGAGTAAACTGCTAGCATAGATTGTTTTTCATAACTGTTAATTTACTGATATTTGTTAAAATCTATAATTGTTGGTAATTTAGGTAGTAATAAATTTCAATAGTTCCAGTAGAATTTAAGTTGACCTTTTTTTTTAATAAACCCTTGTTTTCTGGATCCCTATTGTTGTTTGGGTCCAACACAACTGCCTGTGTCTCTGGGGTTAAATTCACCATTCTCTACACCAGAGACCCAGGTTTAATACCTTCTAGTGACATTGATTAATGTATTCCAGTAGTTACAAAAAATACTTTGCTAATGTTCACATTAAATTATGAGACTTTCATGTATACTTTCAGAATACTTTAATGCAATTAAAATAAATAAATATTAAGTGTCTAGATTTGAATTTTAACACACGAAAAAAAAATAGTTATGTAAATCTTCTAAGTATCCAAAAATCTTCAATACACATAGATTTCATCAAGAATGGACCTTCTGTCCAGGGGTGCGTTTCTGAAAACCATCGTTAGCTAGCTAAGTTACACACGTAGTTTATTGATTTGACGTTTTCACAAATCAGCAATTCCAACAAACATTTGCAAACTGCGTCGCAAACTTGTGCACTTACAGCTACACCTCTGGAGCTGTAGTTAAAAACATACTTCCTGGCTGTGTTTTATTCCCAGTTAACCCCCTATGCCCTATTCGTTTAGAACATTCTAACGTTTAAGTAAGTTAATTATTTAAAAAAAAAAAGCATTAAAGTAATCACTCTTACATGTATCAAAGTATTTTTACAGTTCAGTTTTAGTGATCTTCATGTTTACGATTGTGCTCTCTTCTCAGTGCACTTTAAAAACATTGATGTTATTTTGAACACAGTCAAGCGGAATTTACATGTTA
Organism: Danio rerio; assembly: GCF_052040795.2. Classification (NCBI taxonomy): domain Eukaryota; kingdom Metazoa; phylum Chordata; class Actinopteri; order Cypriniformes; family Danionidae; genus Danio; species Danio rerio. The sequence goes on from NC_141038.1 coordinate 18,096,788, forward strand.
CGTCGTCAAAGATAGTATATTTTTTACTGTCATTGCTCCAAAGCTTGTGAAAACAGTAAACATATCATACATTCATTCATTCTTTTTCTTTTTGGCTTAGTCCCTTTCTTAATCCGGGGTCGCCACAGCGGAATGAACCGCCAACTTATCCAGCTAGTTTTTACGCAGCGGATGCCCTTCCAGCCGCAACCCATCTCTGGGAAACATCCAGGATATGGAAACCTTGGGATCATCTCATTGCTGGTCTTGGATCGAATCAGTGGCGCTGCGTGGTCTGAGGGCCTCAAGATGAGTATCCCCAGGTGGAAATAGAGAATAAAGAGAATAATTAGCGTAGCTGCTGTTCAAAGTGTATATAAATGAGATGAAGAAACTTTTGTGGAGCACATTCATGTATCATAGCGCTAGGTGATGCACTGTGTGTATGCTTTACTAAAAAGATAGGTCTTTAATCTAGTTTTAAACTGCGAGAGTGTGTCTGCTGCATCGTACTATGATAGTTCAGCTGCGTCGTTGTTTTGGAAACGCACCCCAGATTTATTATACCTGTTTTTTTCTGACAACAAAGACATTTGAACACAACACAATTGGAATTACATCATCCAAAGTAAGAAGTAGGAAATTACTGGCAGCATGTGAAGCCTGAGCATTAAGACAAGACAGCTTTGAATAAGCGTCCTATTAATGTAACTGGAAGAATGTTTGTTTATAACCTTGCCACAATGCTAGTCAATGTTAGCTAATATAATAAACAGCTCCTAGAGGACTGAATTACTCTTTCTGATCTCTTTATCAGTATCGAATGTGAAGAATACATAACAGAATTCACACTTCAAGAAAATAAATCAGGTTGGTTGTGGGCAACAGTGTATTGATGAGAGCATTAATTTGCCTCTGCGTTTCTCAGCAGCACACTCACAGCACATCCTTGCTTTTGAACTGCGCCGCCACACAATATGCTCATAACATAAACTGTAAGATGAATAATCTATAACTTCTGGAGACCTTAATGTGGCAGGTGATCTCGCTCAGCCTGGAGGATTTGTTCACAAGTAGAAATATGTGTGTGGAGGTCTGTCGCAAACCCATATAAATCATAACCCAGGGCAGAGTCAGAGCATTTGCATATAGGTAATGGAATATTCAAATGTGCCAGAGCACTCGTAGATGGAGCAGGTGAGTGTGTAATGATGACACAAAGCCCTGCGAGGAACAGAAGTGATTAATGAGGACTGAACGCAACTCACACCAACCTTACGCGCACAGGCCAGAAAACTGGGTCAAACTCACAGGTTAACGCTCAGTCAAGCAGCAGAGCGGAGACTTCTGCGCTCTTCGCCTTCCACAAGTGAGCCACGATAATGGCATCAATCGATGTCTAATACTGCATAAAAGAAGTAGAGGGAAAAAAAGAAGATATGAGATCAAGAGCAGGAAAACTTTTTGTTGCACTAACTTACTCACTTTCCTCCAGCTTTGTGGCTGATTTATCAGAGGATGCCACAGTGGAATGAATCGTCTTTTTCTGTTGCATATGAGAGTAAATAGTGAAATGCATTGTCAGTTAACCTAAAATGCATTTTTATTTATTCATTTTCCTTTGGCTTAGTCTCTGATTTATCAGGGGTCGCCACAGCGGAATGAACCACCAACTATTCCAACATATGTTTTACGCAGTGGATGCCCTTCCAGCTGCAACCTAATTGGTCAGGCCAATTCGCCTATAGCGCATGTTTCTAGACTGTGGGGGACACTTTATTTAAAGGTGTCCTTGTTATATGTTCTGTGCACTTGCTATAGTAATTTCAATTTCTTATACATAATTGCATGCAACTAACCCTTAATCCAGGGATGCCCAAACTCGGTTCTGGAGGGCCGCTGTCCTGGATAGTTTAGGTCCAACTTTCTCCAACACACCTGCTTAGAAGTTTCTAGTGTACTTAGAGAGAGTTTGATTATCTGGTTCTAGTGTGTGTAATTGGGAGTGAAACTAAACTCTGAAGAACATCGGCCCTCCAGGACTCAGTTTTGGCACCCCTGCCTTAATCTAACCCATATCCTATATAGTAAGTGCATGTATTTATTAAATGAGTAACATGTTGTTTTGAGTAACAATTCACTCTATTAACCACTATTAACTTATGCTATGCTATTAACTGTTTAATAGTATTTATAAAAATATGATCTTATTCTACATCTCTAATCCTACCCACACTGTAGAAAATGTTGGGTTTAACAATCGATTTGTGTTGGGACAACATAAAGGAATTAAGTTAAACTCATTAGTTTTTACAAATATTAGTAAATTGAATAATTAGCTTGATCAAACATTTTTATGAGTGCATTACCTAAAGCCAACCTTACTAACTATTAATAAGCATCTAATTAGTAGTTTATTGAACTAATAATCTTGGTTAATGGTTTGTAAATAGTGAGAATTATACATTAAAAGCCAAGGCTTTCATAACATCACATTACACCTAATTAATAAAGGGTCATGAAATCCTGGATTATATTTTCTGGGATTTTACCAGATTAGTGTGTTCAACATCAATCAAGATAACTTTAGCATATGTAAGTGTCATGGAGGGATGCTGGACAATGGAACTGAGGATCCTAATGCAGTTTTTATTTAACAGAGGATGGTCAGACAGGCAAAGGTCAAAAGCAGGACCAAACGGGTACATACGGATGAAGCAAAAGAGTGCAGGGTCACAGGTAAAGAGGTTGGTCCAGGCGGCAAACTATACCTAAAAAAACGTAACAAAGCAAAGGGTCAAACACGGCAAGGCAAGAAAAACATGTAGGTATATCCAATAACAGTAAAACAAGACTCTGATGTGTGTGTCTTTTAAAGTCCATATAATCAGTTCATCGTGATCATCCGGCTGTGTGTGTGTAATCAATGTGAAACAGGAACCGGTGTGTGCAAGGTGCATACTGGGAGTTGTAGTTCGTGGAGCGCTGATAAGTGGTCACTTAAACACTGCTGATTATACATACTATATAGTACAGCTTTTTAATAGTCTTGAAGTAAATTTAAATGTAATGACTAGTGAAACTTCATAGAATTTCTGGTGTACATCTTCAGACTTACTAAAAACAGTGTCAGAGTTCAAATCTGCAGAATGTTGGACACTCGTTCTAAACCATTATGTTTCATGATGTAAAAATCTCACTAAAATTATAAGTGGACCTCAGAGAACATTGTAAAATAAACAATAAATCCAGTTCATGAACTCCTTTGAGAGAAACCTCTGCATTATGTCTAACTTTAAGAAAAGAAAACTTTATTTCCTTAAACTTAGTTGCACCAACTTTTTTTGACATGCAATTTTGTATTTTCAGCAACTCATTACTAGGTTCTCTTCCAGACAGTGATGGCTGTCGTCAAACTCTGACAAAACATCTAAATGTCTTAAAATACAACCTAGGTATAAGAGCTCCTCGCTACATAGAGATCATGCATTTTTTAGGCTACCAGAAAAAAAAAATGTTTCTATGAACTGGTGGGAAAACTACAGTACACTTTTCAACAGTTTTCACCTAAAGACTATCCAAAGACAAATATTCAAAAGACATTAACAAATCTCGTAATGCAGAGAACATCATCTCCAGTTTGACAAGAATCCTGATTACTTCAGCTGTGATTGGAGCTTATGTCGCTCTAATAGGTGAAGGCTGGAATTCAGTCAAACTTGTCTTTGAAACAGTTGTCATTGCATTGGTTGTCTTCCAGACTCTATTCTTAGCCTTGTGTCGCTGGTTTGTGGTCGTAGCTTGCAAGATGCACACTTTGCGACATAGTTTTTTTAGTTGTTTCTACACTTCAAGCCAAAACACTAAAAGGTTTATTGGGGCTTTTATTTTATCCTTGACATTTAAGTTTAAAAAGGGATTTAAAAAAATCCTGTTTTAATTAGGTCCTGAAATGAACAAAAAGTCTTATTGCAAAATAAAGTGAATTTAATATTTTTCTCTTGTTTTCAATACAAGTATCTGAAAATATGAACACTCTTAAATCAATATACACTTAAGATTCAAACCGAATATATGAATTACTGCTTTTCTGACAAAACGAAATTAAGTGAATTCATGTTTAAAACAAAAGCACATATTGTCAACGAGGTAGGAAAGCTTTTGGGCTCTATTTTAATGATCTAGGCAAAGTCTAAAGAGCATGGCACAAAAGCATTAAGGGCATGTTTTCTTTTGTGGATGAGGAAACGGTGTTGTACGCACTCCACTAAACACATCCATCAGCCTATATATTTAATTTTGTCTGTTAATCGCAAAGATTTGTTTCAAAACTATTTCTAAATTCAGTTCTTATTTCCAGAAAACGAATAAATGAAAAATAATAATGAAGTGTGGTCAAAACAGAGTTATAGCCAAACACACATCCTATTCGTATACTCCATATGGTGATGCGTGGGTCTCCAAAACCCCACAGGTGGACAAATCTAAACTTGTTTTTATTAAAACAAATAAAGATATGCATTAAATAAATAATACTTCTAATAATAATAACATTATACAAATGCAAATTGTCATCAATAAACTGAAAAAAAAACACCCAGAGATAAAAAAAGGCAGTAAGGCAGTGGTTTTTATGGACAAAATAATTGTTTTTATAATATTTTAATCCATTAATTATTTTTCCTTTGTAAATATATTTGTGTACTGCAAGAGTTATTTACTTATTATTTGTCTTTTTTCATGTAAATGTGTCTTGACTAAAGAATCGTTGGATATTTATATAATCAGAATAAAAAGTAGAAGAAGTGCAAGAAAGGAGGAGCGAGAGCGAGAGCTCCCCCTCGCTGGAGCTCAGCTCTGCCCAAATGGCTCTGCAGTGAGCACCACTTGGTAAAGTTGCCATTGTAATTTCTTAATAAATATTTTTTTAAATGTAAAATCATATTAATAATTATATATTCATTAATAGAATATTAATATTCATTAATAATTACATTCATTCATTTATTTTCCTTCAGCTTAGTCCCTTATTTATAAGGGGTCACCAGAGCAGAATGAACCGCCAACTAATCTGGATTATGTTTTATGAAGCGGATGCTCTTCTAGCCGCAACCCAGAACTGAAAAACACCCATACACTCGCATTCACTCACACAATCTTACACTACAGCCAAATTTGTTTACTCAGTTCACTTTTTGTCAGGGTTTCTGAAAGAATGAGGGAGCAAGGACTCAAATGCAAAAAAGATGGTATTTATTAATAAAAATAAAACAAAAAGGACAACAAAAACTACCCCGAGGGGGAAAAACATAACTATAAAAACACTCAAACAAACTTGGATGGGCTGGCAAGACAAACAGGACTGGATAGCACAGGACATGGAAATAACAACGACGAACTGGCAAAGGACTAAAAACATGAGGGGGATTATAAGGCAAAAAGTAAATTGACACACAGGTGAACACAATTTACTAATAATGGGTTAACAAGGAGGGTGGGACAAGACAATAGACGGGAGAGCGCATGACACAGAGAGACAACACAAGCCATGCACTCACATAACAGGACAAGAACATGCAGCCAATGAGAGAACTCATTAACCGCATGTTCATGACAACAAACACAACACTGAAGCACACGACAAAAGCACGTGACCACAATGTAAACACCGAGCCACGTGCTTTGACAAGAGACGCAAGACACAAGCACACGATAGATAAACACCTTACAGTGCGCTCACACATAAGCAACACGCATGCTTCATCTCAGCGCCAACCAACTGAAACCAACTAGACGGAGGCGCTGAGAATAAAGCAGCGCGATGCTGACAGAACAAACACAAACACTAGTACAAGAGGGAGTACTGAGGGACGCAGTGCGCGCGGCCACATCAAGCGGCAGCGCGCACACTCCGTACACCCACGACGGGGTTCAACAGGACCAGACATGGGTAGTGTCAGAGCTCTGCCACCAAAACAAGAATTTACAAGACCAGAGTGGCAGAACCCTGACACTTTTAGCATGTCTTTGCACTGTGAGGGAAACTGGAGAACCCTTAGGAAACCCACGCGAACACTGGGAGAACATGTAAACTCCTCATAAAAGGACTTGAACCAGTGACCTTCTTGCTGTGAGGTGACAGTGCTAACCACTGAGCCACCCTGAACTTCTTACAATAAATACATATACAATCCTATTTATAACACAATGGAGTTCAATGCCAATGTCTTTTGCATTATCCTCTATCCGTCAAGTAACAATTAAGATTTAAAAAAATCTGATTCATTCCCAGCATTTCATTTCAGTTTTTTTTTTTTTTTGTAGCTTAACAATTAAACATACAAACAAACAAACAAAAGGTATTGTTTGATTAGAATTGACAATCTTTATTGAAGGCTTTTGGTCAAACCTTCCCCATCATTCTCCCTCTTTTCCCACTTGTGGTGGCGATCAAATATTACCATGGGCCAGCTTTGGTCTAATCACACCCAACCACATAATCATAAATTAAACTAAATATTTGACATAAACTTACTCTTAAACTTTTTAAAACTGCTTAAAATGAAGTCACATGCTGTACTATTTACATATTATCTCCGTTACATTAAGACCCCCCTTCCTTTCACCCCCCAAAAATGAAAAGGGCTTGGCTATAAGCTGCTTATATGCTTTATTGGCTAGCTTGATTAGTCAGGAATTAATTTTTCGCAAGACGGCAGGTCTCTGCAGAGCATCTTAGTGCTTTTTCCCTTTTAAAACTTGTCGAGGATCTCCAGACGGCAATTTAGCGCTTTAGCTCTTCTAGCCCCGCTGTCGGAGATATAACTTGAGTCGGTCGCTGGAGACGCCAACATTAAAGCCCACAGTTCTTCCAGAGGGTCTCGTCGGCGGCCGGTGTACCAGCATGCAGATGAGGCCAGATGGCAGGAGGCCCCTGCTGAGGCCCTGTCAGGTGAGCACCGGAATCCTCAATGAGGGCCGAGAGGGACGACAGGTACTGCTGCTGCCTGGCTCAACCAGCCTGACAGATCCAAGAATGAGGAGAAGGGGGGAAAAAAAGGAGCCTGCTGCCAGAACGGATGTGGAGCCTCTGGACGATGCCATGTGTCTCCCTGTATTTCTCCTCACAGCAGAACTAACAGGGCATGACTAGGGAAGGTGTGTGTCAGAGACCTCCATGTAGCCCCTGTGCGCAGAAGATAGCAGTTCTGATGAGAAGAGCTCCCTAGATCGCTTCACCTGCTTTCAAGCAAATGCTGATAATGAGAAAGAAGCAGATATTTTACAAGGGTCAGTGATTACAGGAAAAACATCACATTTTCTTCTACATTGTGATGATTTATTGCATTTAAAGCATTAAGAGAGTGGGCCACGGTGTTCCTCGAAGACAACTTATTCACAGAAATTGTAGTGAGGCTTTCTCTACACTTTTTTATTTATTTGTAATTTTGTGTTTTGTTTTGTTTTTTAGAAAAATATTGTTATAGCAGGTTAAAAAAAATATTTGTGTTTTCACCTTTAATGTCAGTCAGTCAGATGTATGTCAGTGTAAGACAGCAGATCGCATTAACTGTTGCATTTATTGCTAAATAAATGAGCCATAAACTTTTTCTGTCTTTTTATTGCAAATATCTACAGTAGACATCCTTAAATATATATTTAAATAAATATAAAATATTTAAAGCTCATTTATTTTGCAATAAATGCAGCAGTTAATGTCATCTGCTGTCGTGAAGACGTTTAGACATTAAAAGTGAAAACACACATTTTATAATAGACATGAACTCACTTAATTTTGTTACATTTCTCAGAAAACAAAACTTCCTAGTTTCAGTCTGTATCTCAAAAAAACATATACATGTTTTTGAGATACGGACTGAAAATATGAAGTTTTATTTTCGGAGAAATTTAACAATAAATAATAATTGAACAAGATGTAGGCTGATTTTCTAAAGCCATTTCCACACATTTCTTGTTGTTTTATTATGAATGCACTTAATATTTCATCAAACAAAATACTATTGTGTCATTTTACTGTTCATGCAAGTGTATCTTGATTTTGGAATCTTTAGACAATACATCTGATCAATTTGGAGCTATTTAAGTATTAAAGGGCACCTGTTTTACCCCTTTTTCGAGATTTAAGATAAGTATTTTGTGTGTATTTCCGCCACAGTCCAAAGACATGGGGTACAGGTAAATGGGGTAGGCTAAATTGTCCGTAGTGAATGAGTGTGAATAAGTGTGTATGGATGTTTCCCGGAGATGGGTTGCAGCTGGAAGGGCATCCGCGGCGTAAAACATATGCTGGTTAAGCTTGCGGTTCATTCCGCTGTGGCGACCCCAGAATAGTAAAGGGACTAGTCTGAAAAGAAAATGAATGATTGAATGAACAAGCAGGAAATGTTCATAGCCCAATGACATGACCACATTGAAATGGTCTAAAGCGCATGTCTTTGGACTTGTGGGGGAAACCGGAGCACCCTGAGGAAACAACATGCAAACACCTAACAGAAATGCCAAATGGCCCAGCCGAGGCTCAAACCAATGACCTTCTTGCTGTGAGGCGATTGTGCTACCCACTGCGCCACCGTTTCGCCCCAACTTTATTAATATAATAAAAATGAAAGATAATAAATATAGAAAGGCTGACATATGCTATAAAAGTGTGTTTGTTTTCAGTGGTACTTTAAAGATCTGACTAATACAAACAGACTTTGCGGTGAATGTATTTTTTTACCTCTGTGGATGCATTCGTAGCACTGGATCTTCTTCCCCTGCTACTGATTTTGTCAGACTATTTTCATTATCCTGGATTATTTAGACAGAGGTGACTGGCCTTTCATCTAACACCCCTGCAATTAATCGGCAAGATTTGAAAAGGCAGTGAGGCAGATCCCTTGATATAGCCATCCACTCCGTCTTCACCAGCTAAGAAACTCTGCAATGGAGACAATGATTTAGTGGCTGTTCTTAAAGGAAAGGTCAGAGCTTTCTGTATCCGTGCGATGGACCCCCCTGTAAATACCTCACAGCTTCAGCTCACACCAGCCAAACTACCATGACTCACATAGGGGTCTCATTTTTCATTTTTACCAAGCAAACAAGCTCTAGGGCTGTGGCAGTGTGTGTTTGTGCGTGTGTGTGTGTGTGTGTGTGTGTGTGTGTGTGTGTGCATTTACATATGCGCCACCATTTAGCTCTTACATTGCAGGTATTTGACAATAGGTACAGATGATTGTAATGAACAAAATAATGTGGATTGTTGGAAAGTCATTATTCAATCACATATATACAATTAAAACCATATCACAGTATTAAATAAGCACTCCTTTCTTTAAAGTCCACATGAACTGGATATTTCTGCAGACTTTTATCATAGTTTAATGGTGAATTTCCAACTGAAGCTGAATATTGAGTGGGTGGCAAGGTTTATTTTTGGGCTCCTCCTCTTTTCTTTCAGTTACAGAAAACTAATGGTTGGAGGAGCGTGAATAAGCATATTTCACCCAAGCAGTCAAACTGATGTTGTCACAGTTGTGGGTTAACACACTTTCTGGGGTCCGTTCTTCGTACCTCGCTTAAATGATCTAAGATGATTTGGCAGATCCTGGATCTTTTAATCTTGATAACTGATCTCTCGCTAATTTGGTTCTCCAAACAAGTTCGCGAATCAGATTAGAATATCTGGATGAACTGATCTGAGATCGCTGCGTTTGTTGTTAAGGACAGATCTATCGATCCTAGAAATCATAATCAGCAATGCAACGATTGGCTGACGGCACAGCAGCGTAATGACATCATCTGATTAATATTCAATTATCCATGTGAGCAAAATTACATCAAATTAGCAGTAAACAGCTTGTTAAATATGACACGCAGTAACTTCACATTTGTTGTGAGCTGCAGGCTTTACACTTTCATTTGTCAAGACAAGAGTATTCATCATGTATTTCAATGCAAATCAATGTATTTAGTTCTTCATTTAGAAAAGATTTTCTTTATTATAGTAACCGTTTTTTAATCGGTGTAAAGAATAACTGGTTGTTTCCAAAAGCATTTTGATATTGGTAAAGGCGTCTGCAACTTTTGTGAAGCATCACTGGCATATTAACTGTCAAAACATGTTTATGACTGCATAAATGTATTATTGCTTTTAAAAAAAAGTCACATATTGTGCATTTCTATTATACACAATTTGTACTAAAGCGATCTAAAAAGTTCATATCAATAAGTTTTCTCTTTGCACCACCAGGTGGCAGTCTTTGTATTTTCATTTCGAGGGTGCAGATTGCATAAGTTTTATTAATATGTATAACTTTATTTATTTTATTAATGACTATAACTTTTATATATATAGTTAAAAAATATTTACTATTTTCCCAAGTGTATATAACTTTTACTGTAAGAAAATATCAGAACTCGGTACATACTTTCTGTATTATCTTTGCTTGAACTGAGCCGATCTAATCCTGTTTATATGATTTGAACCTGCTCCCGATCAGGTTTGACCTAGCAGATCTGTTGCCATGACAACAACTCTCGGATCAGCTTTGAAGAACGAAACGATCCTGGATCGTGTCAAATCGTCAATATCAAAATCCAGCTAACTGAGTAATCCACGTACGAAGAACGGACCCCTGGTGTTGTCTGTGTTGTTATCACGTGGTTATGTTTTGCTTACCTCCACGTGCGTTTGTTGTTGTGTGTCATGTTATTGCTTAACGCCGATCAGCTGTTCTGATCAGCCGCCTCAGCTGTGGCTAATTACAACTGCTATATCTGAGCGGTGGTTCGTTGTTTTGTCGTCAGTTCATTATTGTTTGTTTATGCTGACTCTGTGTCTTGTCAGGATTCTTGTTGGCTTTTCTCTGTCTACAGGATGCAATCGGCTCACATTTCAGCCACGGCAATTGCTCTGTTTTGGAATTATTTGCACTATTATTTTATTTTACCTCTAGTCATTAAAGCAACACAGGCTTATTATGAAATGTACCCCAATATAAATTTATGGTGAGGGCCACACGTCCCAGGAGGCACATTTTTAGCAGTTATTTGTTTTCACGAATCAACGAGTCTGTTATGTATGCTTTTTGAGTTCTCAAATTTCTCTCACAAGTGCCATTCACGCCAGTTGTTCCCTCATAAATCCACCAGTGCTGCTGTCAACTGACTGACTGACCGTCCGACCGACCGACCGACCGACCGAACCCCTCAACCAACCCCTTCCCTAAACCCAACCAACAGTGTTTTAAAAAGCAATCCAGAAAAAGAAAAGCCCACTGATTTTTTACCAAGTTTTCAGATTTTACCACATTCTCACCCTGTTATTTACTTGTTTTTTTTATTTTTTTAGCTTTTGTTTTAGTCTTGCCTGCTTTCTGCATGGAGCCATTCTTCACCAGACTTGAACCCTATCATCATGGTCAACTCTTTTCTGTGTCTCAAATCTGCTGACATAAGCAGCAAGCCACTAGAAAAACTGGTAACAACGTGAAAGCCGTCCATACAGAGGTAAGTGGTCAGCTGGTAAGCGTGAAAAAGAACAGTGTCATATCGCTTTATAGCAATTGTTTTAAAGGCAAATGCAGCCATATGTACTGCTGGCTACGTTTTTTAGAATGAGCCAGTGTTGGAACAAAAACATTAGAATCTTGTATCCATCTTTGTTTGTATTATTTATTTATTTGTTGATTGTGACAGATGTCATAAGAGAATGACCAAATTCTTAGATTTAGCTTAAAGATTACCTAATCAAGCTTTTTTTTCAGTCGATTAACTTTGAATTAAATGTTCACCTTAAGACTAACAATGTGAGCTATAGCACAACAAACATTGTGAATTTTGATTTCATTCAGACTTTAGCTATCAAAATAGAACACTATTATTTTTTTTTTTCCTCCCCCGCTTTCGCCACTGGCTTGCATGGTTCAGGATCTGTAGAGCTACACATCGATGGATTTGCTCTTCAGTGCTTGGACTCTCAGTAATGACTTTAAACCACATTGAACTGAGCTAAACTGAACTGAACTTAAACACTAAAAACTGAAAAACTATACAAATAAAGCTTAATTGAATTTAATTTAATTTAATTGAATATTATAAGAAATATTAGCAACTGAATCATAATTTTGTAATGGCATGGTGACTCAGTGGTTAGCACTGTTTTAAGCCTATTTTAATATTTTCAAATAAAATGCAAATAATACCATAACATACTTTTACATTACTTTCCCTAAAAAGAAACTAAGTAACACATTTAGTTGCTTTAAGGGACTTAAAATTGTAATATTAAACTTTTGGTCACTATAATTTAATGTTTAATTCATACTATTAGCAAACCTTTACTTAGACTTTAATCTCAATAAACTACTAATTAGCTGCTTATTAATAGTTATAAATGTAGTAGCTCGGTTTAGGTATTGGGTAGGATTAGGGACATAAAATAAGATAATTTTATCAGTTAATAGTAAGCATGTAATAAGCCAGTAGTAAATGGTGTGAATTTATATCATAAAGTGTTACCTTAGCTTATTCATTCATTTATTCATTCATACATTCATTATTAAAAATAAATACATCATTGCTATAGTATTTAATAATTTTTTATTATTCATTTGATCATTTTCGTAATTTACTTATGTATTTGATTTATTTGACATTTAGTGTTAAATCATAAAAATACCTTAATAACTAACTAAAGAATTCAAATATCTTACACTGAAAAAAAACATGCTGGGTTCCTCACAATTCCTTCATGTTGTCCCAACAATTTTAACAAATTTAAGTGGATTGAATCCCCCTCCCCCCAAACAACCATAAGAATTGTTTTATTTCAACTCATTTTAAATAAAGTAAAAAGCAAAAGTAATTTTTGAGTGTACAATACTGTTCATGTGACTGCAACTGTTTAGATTAATAAATAATAATTTGTGTATATATTAAATAGTAATAAATAGTAATATATGTATATTAAAATAAGAATTAAGATTTTATTCATGTAATAATTCAAAAAAAGAAAGAAATGTAAGGAAAAGGAAAATTAAAAAAGGCTTATTTTTTATTATATAGTATTATATACGGGTTAGTTTTTAATGTTTGCCTAATTCCTTAGTCTGTGGTTTACTGTAAAGCATGTTTTAAGCATATGGAAATTGCCTAGAGGATATTTTGTATGGTTACTGATATTCATATTTTAGCCCCTTTGAAATCTTCTCCATATAAAGACATCTGACATGAGAGATGTGTGTAGTCCACTATTCGAATCTCTTATACATTTATAGGCTCCCGAGAGAATTTGCATCTCAGTGTAAGTTTGAATCGATTAGCGTTCCTGGCGTGCTTACAAAAGCAGATTGGCATACGCTCGCATTCTTATGAGCACGAGCACCAAGGGAGCAGAAAACATCTCTGAGAAGCACACACAAACACAAAATCACATTGTCTGGTCAGAGTGACAAGTTATGTGATGCCGTATTAGGTATTAGTGTTTGCATTTAATTTATGCTAAAGAAACATAATAATTCCATACAGCGACACTGTTGTTCAGAATCATTTTGAAGTGCAGCTGATTAATGAAATTCATTTAACACAATAAGACTCATAATAGGTCATTCAAAATGTATAATAACAATATTTACAATACATTTAATTTAGCCGCTTAGTTAATACAAAAAACAAATCCCTTGATTTGTTCTGAGATGAATAAAATCAGTCCTTTTCTTTCAACACAGGGCTTTAGAGAGCACTTGAACTAGAAATGATCAATAGAGAAAATTGAGCAATTAAGGTCATTCATGGTGGAGGAACATGCATTTAAATCAATGATTCACAATTACAATAATACAGATTCTTGGAAAATTGTAGAGGTACAAAACCTTGCCTTGAAAAAAGCAGTATAATATTACATGTAAAAATTTAATACTTTTACCCAATTCAATAAAAATCAATGCTACAACAACTACAACACAAGCAATTAATTGCAACCGATGGTACACTGTAAAAAATGCTGTAAAGTTTACAGTATTACTGGGAAACTAATGGGAGGTAATGAAGTATAAATCGTTTGTTACTGTACTTAAGTAGATTTTTCTGGTGTCAGTACTTCACAACTTTTTACTTTTACTCCTTGCATTTTTACACAAATATCTGAACTTTCTACTCCTTGCATTTTTTAAATCGAGCTAGTTACTTTCGTTTTGATGTGTTTGGTGGTGCAATCTATATTACTTCTTGTCATTGAATGCCTTTTTGATTCAATCAATATATTTCTTGTCATCGCGTACATGTGGGCTGCAGTGCTTGGCTTTTTAAATCTCTGAACACGCACTGCAAGTTGGTTATTAAGCTTGCTATGGGAACACACACATGAAACAAAAAATGATGCAAAAATGTATTCACAGCATTAATGATTTTATCTGTTAAATAAAAAATCCACACTACTCTGAAAACAAACAAAAAACAACAGAAATCATATGAGCTGCA